>NC_061106.1:45943-48443 GCF_015104395.2 Macrobrachium nipponense | reverse complement strand
GAGAGAGAGAGAGAGAGAGAGGTGGAGTGATAGGTCTGCATTACCTACCTGAGATTCAGTTACGCGTCCTGGGAAATCTATTTGTTGCTGAGACACCATTCCAGAGCTGAAAGCTGCCATGAATATGCAGATGGATTATTAACAATGTTTTGTGTATTGGTTTTGACCCGACTGAGAGAGAGAGAGAGGAGAGAGAGAGAGTGAAGAGAGAGAGAGAGAGAGAGAGAGAGAGAGAGAGAGGGCCTCTGCTCGACCACAAAAAAAACCAGATCACTCATTTGCTGGTTCTGTTTGAACTCGGTCCATAATACTCTCTCACTAACTACTCCTTTCTCGTTCCCAGCTGGAATTCGAACGCTCGTGAGTGTTCTACGACTGGAATGGAATTGTTCCAGATTCCTGTTTTTCTACAGCGCTGGACCTACCAGCTGTCTTCCTTCTTATTGCCGAGCACGGTTTCGATTCCTGGGCGAGTCATGTTATCTTCTGGAATGAAATTGTTCAAGATTCCTGTTGTTTTCCTTCTTATTTCGTCGCAGAGGACGGGTTCGATTCCTGGGCGAGTAACTGTGACTCCTTTAAGCTATGCAATGAGATAGGGACCTGACAGTTATTCGAGTGAGGTGGGTCGCAGCCAGAGAGAAGGAGAGTGTGAGTGCATGCTGGGAAATATCTGCCTGGTTTTCATTCACTCCCACAACCTCATTCTTGCTGACATTAATTATTCACTTTTTTCTCTTACAAACATTTTCACTCTAGTGTCTGCAGTTTTTCTTCACTAGCACCTTTTAGTTTGTTTGTTTGTATGGTGTTTTTACGTTGCATTGAACCAGTGGTTATTCAGCAACAGAACCAACGGCTTTACGTGACTTCCGAACCACGTCGAGAGTGGACTTAGCGAACTTCTTTCACAGAAATCACATCTCTGACTCTTCATTTTCAGTTTAAAGTAGTTAGAAGCATTATTGTATTAGTGCCTAAATGTATGAGATTTCTTTAAAACATTTCATTAAATTAATTAAAGTAGTTAGAAATATTATTGTATTCGTACCTATATATATGAAATCTCTTTACAATATTACATGAAATTAATTAAAGTAGTTAGAAATATTATTGTATTAGTACCTAAATATATGAAATTTCTTTAAAATTGTTTCATAAAATTGATTAAAGTAGTTAGATACATTATTGTATCCGTACCTAAATATATAAAAAAATTTAAATATCTCTTGAGATCAATCTAATTGCAGAGGCTTCCAGACGCCATTTTGAGTCAAGTCCCGCCACTGGACTGCTGTTTGTCTCAAAACAACTTCGGGTATATTGGTGGGAGGTAATTCAAAACATGCCCGGCAGGGATAGCAGGGGCGCAAGTTGCCGCAAACTGCAGATGACTGCCCCAGGATGTCGACCCAAGAGTTTCCTCAGGCCCCTCTTGATAAGTTCTGGAATTCATGTGAGGAAGAGAATTGGGTGGCCCTGCTGACAGAAAGGTATTCTATTAACGGTTCGGTTTTTTGGTCGTATAATTAAATATAATTAAAAGTGTCCAATTGCACTATACACTTTATGTAGACATGTCATATATTTATTTTATATTCGGAAGTTTAATGATAAGCTCATATATATCGAAGAGCGCCTCGGTGGCGTGGTTGGTATGGTGTTTGCGTCCCACCTCGGTGGTCGCGGGTTCGATTCTCGCCATTCCATTGAGGAGTGAGAGATGTGTGTTTCTGGTGATAGAGGTTCACTCTCGACGTGGTTCGGAAGTCACGTAAAGCCGTTGGTCCCGTTGCTGAATAACCACTGGTTCCATGCAACGTTAAAACACCACACAAACAAACATACATATCGAGCATAACCAGAGCTTTGATAAATGAGCCTATTCTGTAGTAATCGGGTTTATTTTGTGCTGGAACCAGCGCTCCGTAATTATTTTCTGCTTGTACCAAAGCTCTATAATTATTTTGTGTTTGAAGCAGAGCTCTGTAATTATTTTGTGCTTGAACCAGTGCTCTATAATTTTTTTTTTTTTTTTTGAACCAGCGCTCTGTGATTATTTTGTTCTTGAACCAAAGCTTTTTAATTATTTTGTGTTCGAACCAGTGCTCCGTAATGATTTTGTTCTTAAACCATTGCTCCGTAATTATTTTGTGTTGGAACCAATGCTCTGTAATTATTTTGTTTTCTTAAAACCATTGCTCCGAATAATATTGCATTGGAACCAATGCTCTGTAATTATTTTTGTTCTTTACTTCGTGCTTGAATCAGTGCTGTAATTGTTTTGTGCTCGAACCAGCGCTCTGTAATTATTTTGAGCTCCAACCAGCGCTGTAATTATGTTGTTCTTGAACCAACGCTCTATAATTCTATAATTATTTTCTGCTCGAACCAGCGCTCTGTAATTATTTTGTTCTTGAACCAACGCTCTATAATTATTTCCTGCTCCAACCAGCGCTCTGTAATTATTTTGTTCTGAGTTAACCAACACTCTATAATT
>NC_061106.1:7500-45443 GCF_015104395.2 Macrobrachium nipponense | reverse complement strand
TACTACTTCATCTCTTGGAATTTCGTCGCAGACAATTGGCAATGAAAGTTTTAAGGATTCGTCAAGGCTTTTACTGTGTATTATCTAACAAATATTTCACGAAGCGTCCGTCGCTGGCTTCGTTGTCCCTTCACTAGCGACATTGGTTGTTCTGTTTGGCATTTGAATTTCAAACCATCGTGTGCCACAGAATCAATTTCTTAATAACTCTTCGTGAAATGTCATTAGATAGATAAATACAGTAAACGCCTTAACGAATCCTTCTTAAAACTTTTCATTGCCAATTGTCTACGACGAAATTCAAAGAAATGAAGTAGCAATATATTCCTGCAGTAGGCCTAGTCCATTTGCATTTCAACTTCTTTGGAGCCAAGTAGGATGAAACACACTCGGTATTGTCAACAATGAATATCTCTGAAAGACTATGAGAACCAATCAGGTCCTTATAACAAATTTGTTTGTTTGTATGGTGTTTTTGCGTTGCATGGAACCAGTGGTTATTCAGCAATGGGACCAATTAAAGGCTTTAAGTGACTTCTGAACCACGTCGAGAGTGAACTTCTATCACCAGAAATGTTCTTTTTAACATAAGGATGAAATAGGGTCTCTGTCTGCTCATAAATCTTGTAGAAGAAAAGTGGCTCATAATGAATTCATATGCTTGGAGCTGCTGATTATTTGACGAATTCTGACTTTATAGTAGTGAAAATAAAAGTTATCACAGAAAGGAGAACGCACATTGCAATAGAAATACAAAACATCCTGGCCACAGCAGGAGGAAAACTAGGTCTACTTGAATGAGAGGGAATAGAGGATTTAACAGTTACTCTAATGAGAGAACGAATAAAAGGGTTATATTTTCAGTAAATACACAGTATGACGTTCTTCCGCAGTAATGCGTAAACTGAAAGTCATTTAAAAATTACTTACCGCTTAGGTAGCGGTGTCTTGGGGTTGGTTAGCGGCTTCTGAACTGAAAGACCAACTCGATTGACTGGTCATTAAGCAAAGTCCTGCTTTCACATGCACCTTTAAACATTAAGTGTTTTCAAACTTGAAGCATTGATGAGCTCTGACATTACCTGTCGCCTAGGAAAAACTAAACTAAAAAAAAAAAAACGCACGCACATACTTGGAATGTTTATCTTCTTCATTCATAGGTCTAGACATCAGGATCTGAAACACTGAGAAAATGTAAAAGAAGAATCTTTATTGGTATTCGTAATAATTAGGAATATTTGACATCATAACTAAATTACATGAAGTGCTAACTAGTACTTAATTCAACCTGACTAAATTACCAGAGCTTTATAATTTAGGCAGCGGATATTTTTGCCGGCAACATATCGACTTCGTATAAATAAAATACATTAGGGGACACAGTTCAGGAAACAGAAATGCAGTGCGGATTACAGTAACCTTCCATGCAATTACTGTAAATCTCTATTGTGACTTAAACCCCTTTAAATTAGGGTGGTGAATTCCCAGCTATGGGCTGAAATAGTATCAGCACAGGTCTAATGAATTTTACGTGCAATACAGCAAAATCTGCCTCCTGAAAACAACTCCACTTGGCAAAACAAGGAATCCATCAGAGACAGTTTAGCCACACTAAATCTCAGGGAGCAACATTAAACCATTTCACACAAGTTCACAACTTACAATCTACTGATTTTCAATCAAATATTTTCCAAGTGATTAACAACCAGAAGCTAACATTTGTCCTGGTGATCAGCGAGATATGAAAACACCATTGCACAAGTAAAGCCTGTATAACTCTACTCCCACTGACAGAAAATGATTATATTAGGATAAAGACAAAGTCTCATGTTAGTCAGAAGCTTATCATGAATCGTCTCTCTCAACCTATATTGGCTCAACCCGTTGTCGTCCACCTGGGGAGAAACCAAGCCACAAGATCATGTCAACTTGAATTGGTTAGGTCAAAATCCCCACACTAGAGGAAAACAATTTATATGACCAAGACCAAGTTTGCATCTATGAAATGTAGCTATTATTATCAACAATAAATCGCTTTTTTTATCCAGGCCAACAAATGATCAAAGAAGCCAATTTCAGATTAAGAGAAACCTAATTTTTCCTCTTAACTCTGGCATCTACTCACCACAGTCAAATAAGTAGGCGTCGTTAAATTTCACAAACACCGTATCTAACCCACTGTTCATATCCATCATTCTTTAGTCCTGCTTCAAGTGACATGTAGTATTGAGCACCCTTTAAATCATTAGGCTGTTCTGGCTTCCATTCCAATTTCGTGTTATCTGGATTTCCATCCAAGTCAAACCAAGTATACATATCATCGGTCGGTTTGCGAATTAAGCCGATCCAGAGCGCATCTGCGCCAAGTACGTAATGTAGAACTTTGCCGTAGGTGCTGTCTTGTGGCGCAAACAGACGTCCTCCCATCATCTCACACTCTTGCTTCACAAGGTTCCAGTTACCAATGCTCTTTGACTTTTTAAGCTCCTTACCATTCATGCCCCCGACGTAGTAAGTGCGTAACGAAGGGGGAGCTGCCACGGTGGTGATTGGCCAAGACAGACTCTGCAGGAGGCCGCATTCTCTTGTCTCTGTGTCCCAGGTGTAGACCCAACAGCCTGGATTTGCGTTGCAGGTGAATGAGCAACTGAAAGTAGAGCCATAAGAGAGAGATTCTCTCAAGTTCAGTAAATTGTCAACAGGACACACTTGCATCATTCAAAGGTTCCAGTGAGCTCGTGTGGTCCTTCTGCTCCCAGATATTTAACATCAAAGATTCTAGACTTATCTCTAACACAATTTATTGCTATTTAAACATAACAAACATAATGAATGTGGGAACAACCTTGGCATTAGAGGCTAACGTGTGAAATAAGGGTTGCCTTACTGTATTGCGTTGGTGGTGTTGAACTGCACATATGGAGCGGAAAGTTTCTGTCCTCCATTGAAGAGGATCTGGTAGAGACGAGACGGACAAACTGCGTCTCCCAGGATGTGAACAGACACAATGGACAGCAGCACAATCAGCCGTAGGGACAAGGGAAGCTCCACAATTTTCATTTTTGCCCTTAATAACGAAAGAATAATGATTAATTACAAATCACCATGACTCCGATTGGCTCTGTTGCTCACTCACTAAGCTAGCTGGTTCTAATTGGTGCAAGTTGAATATCAGCATTTATATATGGTAACCTACTGATGGATATGTTGTCACAGAAAATGCAAAACAAATGAGGAACACTACATAGGTCTATATGAACGAAGGTGAATGTCCGATATAATGAGATGAGCAACATTTGAGTGAATACATAGTAAGGCATTTGTGTGCCACAATAGGTAGATTGAAAATAAACTGAAGATTACTTACCACTAAGGTAGAGATGACCTGGGAATGGTGGAAGGCTGCCAAGCTCCGACTGACCAGCTCAATTGACTCTGTACAGTGCACATGCAGTTAAGTACATAATGGAGCAATTTCCCGCTTTGTCGTGAACCTTTTAAGAGTTCCCAGTTTCAAACACTAAGTAGCTCTCATTAACATTTCTGGTAGCACTCTCAACCCATTTCAGCTGTCTCGGGGAACTATTTGAAGAAAACATGCGTGGGATTTAAGACTTTATTGGTCTTTGTCTTAACAAGGACTATTTTATGCCGTGAGCAAATGACAGAGACAGATGACCAGTTGAGTTGAATATAGAATTTAGGCCAAAGGCCAAGCACTGGGACCTATGAGGTCATTCAGTGTTGAAATGGAAATCAACAGTAAAAAGTCTAAAAGGTTGAAAGGTGTAACAGGAGGAAAACCTCAAAGCAGTTGCACTCTGAATCAAGTACAAGGAGAGGGTGGAAAGTAAGATGAAGAAAAAGAATATGAAAGGCAGTACAGTAAAATGAACGAAAGTGGTTGCAGCTTGGGGCCGAAGGCATGCTGCAAAGAACCTTAAGTAATGCCTACAGTGCACCGCATGAGGTCCACTGACGGCACTACACCCTCCCTACGGGGTAGATGACCAGTACTTAAATCAACCTAGTTCACATACATTAATTAAGTGGTGTGTTCAGTATATTATACATCTCGCCCTCTTAATGGAATGCCCTCGAAGGGGTGAGAGATGTGTAACTCTGGTGACAGAAGTTCACTCTGGACATGTCAGAAAAAGCTGTCGGTCCCGTTGCTGAATAACCACTGGTCTCATGCAACGTAAAAACACCATACAAACAAACAAACAAACGATGTGTGAAGACTCAGCGGTAGTGAGGTAGTTTAACCATTCCATAGTTACTGCAGCTTGTGCCATAGGTATGGAGGGGAGAGAGAAAACATGTTTTAAAGAGTAATACATACCACAGGGTTTCCCATTAGACTGTGTGGGTTGCACCATTGTTTACATAAAATCATCGCGTAGCGATGGCGCCAAGCAGTGCAGGTCACAAACTGGCATAGTTACTATATGCTGTCCAATCTCTCCTCTCTGTAACTATGGCTCCTGCCACCAGCAATTGAAAAGCGTCTCTATGCTATACAAAATTCTCGTGGTTATTTAAGTAAAGTTCACGCTCAAGTTCTAATATTGAGAATTATGATGCTTATAGTATTTTCAGTTTCGTTATTTGTAAATTTTCTTTTAATAAGTTTGTGTTACATTGACAGACTGAAGTTTCTTGAATAAACCACCACGTGTTTTGTTATGAAGTTTTATGGACCCTGCCTGCTGTTTACTGACATAATACTTCATCTGGAACTGCTTTTTCACACACACACACACACACACACACACACACATATATATATATATATATATATATATATATATATATATATATATATATATATATATATATAAAGCAGTTCCAGATAATGTATTATGTCAGTAAACAGCAGGGTCCATAAAACTTCATAACAAAACATGTGGTTTATTCAAGAAACGTTTCATATATTTCTCAGAGCATCTTCAGTCTGTCAATGTAACACAAACTTATTAAAAGAAAAAAAAAGAGACCCATTTCAGTAGGTCACCCCAGTTGATGATTTCTCTTTAATCTTTGGTTGAAGGAAGATTTTGTCTATAATATGTGAATCCGAGGTGTACTTTGCGATATTCATTGCCATTAGGCTTTTGTACCGGCATTACTATATATTATGTGTCAAATTACAGTTTATTCAGTGCTTATGGTTATTACATAGTTAAAAATAGCTGAGTTATTAGTGATTTTCCGGTAAAACCGATATAAGATTGCTCTACGTATTATCCCAAAATGTTAGAATATCATCTACATATCTCATTCACATCATGTATTTGGGTTTCATTGCATTTATTAATATTGTTTCAAAGTATTCCATGCATAGATTGGCAAAAACAGGACTTTAGGGCTACCCATGATTCACCCGAAAGTTTGCTTATAGAATGACTCCCTAAATGAAAATATGTTACTAGATAACCTAATTCAACTAACTTGACTATTTTGTCAAGGGCCAAATCCCTGATTAATGTCCAACAAAAGCCAGTCCTCAAAGACACAGGAGTATACAAAATCCCATGACAGGACTAAGTCCTATCTTATATCAGTTTTACAGGAAAATTACTTCCCCAGAGATTAATACAACATAAAACATAAATGGTCTGTTAGGTATGGACAACATAGCTCAAATATTTTGAACCATATAAGTAACCATAACCACAGAATAAAATGGAATTTATCACATATAATTTATTGCAGCAAATGTCTGTACAAAAGCCAAATGGTGGAGTCGGCCTTGATTAAACAAAGAAAGGTAATGAACATTGCAAAGGGCACCTGGGATTCAGATATCATAGATAAGATCTTCCTTCAACTAATGCTTAAGAAGATTAAAGAGAAATTATCAGCTAGGGTGACACAGTGAAACGGCTTACCTGTGGATGGACTTCTTGGTATAAATACCACCTTTTCTGTACCTTTTCTCATGCATTACCTACCTGTAGAGGGAAACAGCAGTCTCTGAAATATAGTGCTTACTTTCTATATTTTGACTAATTTATAGGCCCCTTTCATTAGATGAATTTTTATATATATATAGGATATATATATATTATATATATATATATATATATATATATAATAGATATATATATATATATATATATGTATATATATATATATATATATATATCATATATATATATATATATATATATATATAGATACATATATCTATATATATATATATATATATATATATATATATAGTCACAATTGCAGCCTTAACCTAACTAAACCATTTGGAGATATAATTAAAGTAAATTTATTGAAGTAAACAGGATGAGTGAGAAGGATTTATTTCCCAGTAGGGCTTCTGTTGTGGCGATACTTTGTTTGACTAAGGAGTTGTTAGTTTGCCATCCTGGACCAACTGCTGACCCCATCCTACTCAGTGTACTACTGGAGATTTTTGAATCCGACAGGGCACACCTTGACAACTTAGCTGAGGAGCTCTAAGCTACGTCCCCCTGGTGACCAAAGGAAGTGGAGTGGCTCTCCTACTTTGCCTTTTACACAGCTCTTGGAAAGACCAGACGTCTTAGATCATAAGATTGACTTCATAGGCGCCGATGATGTTCTTGAAGACCTGTCGACGGCATTTCTTGTCACCATGGTAACCTCTCCACCAGTGGTTGGGAGCTCATCAGAAACGGTATTCTAAGAACAGGGTGAGACGGCACGACGAAGGCAGGTGTTCATGACATAAGATTCAAAATTTTCCGGTAATTCACTTTTGTTTCTGAGGCAAAGCCTGATGTCGGTGGGCTGACGATGGACCTGTGTGTGAAAGCCTTGAGAAGTGCTGGCGACACCAACCTCTAGAAAATGAATGGTCCCATCGGCATTTCTGTCGCACATGAAGCATAAAACTGATTCCTCCTCTAAGGTGTGCCTGGGTATCTTCACTTCATCTTCGTCGGCAACGTTGACAAAAGAGTCGTCGACGTACCAAACAAACACTGCATTTCTGGGGATCCTACTGAAGACACACTGCCCAACAACCCCTGTATAAAAGTTGGCGAACAGTACACCAAGAGGAGGACCCATGGCTACTCCATCGATCTGCTTCCACATTTGCGCTTGTGGAGTGATGAATGAAGCCTCCTTAGTGCAGATCTCTTTGTCTTCAGTTTCTTGTAATTTAAAAGTTGCCGAACAAGACATGATGACTATGAGTTCGCATGAATTTTAGAGTCAAATCGTCATGAACTATGTGGTGACAGACGTTAGATATATTCATTATGTTGCATCATGCTTGTAAAGTGTACATCTATCTTTTCTCTCTCTCTCTCTCTCTCTCTCTCTCTCTCTCTCTCTCTCTCTCTCTCTCTCTCTCTCTCTTTTGATTAAATGTCAGTCATACCTAAAAATTCTCTACCATTAGCCAGCAGATAACTAATTTAGATCAGCTTCATCTTCCGTAGTAATTCATGCAGCCGTGATCTGTGTTACAGTTGTTACAGTTTACATGAGGAAGCAAAAGCGAGAATAGAGAGAGAGAGAGAGAGAGAGAGAGAGAGAGAGAGTAGTCTTAAAAAAACTGTCATCTTCCAATCCACTATGTATAATTCAGTGAGAATTTTTTCCAGGATAATCCATTCCAGTCCATTTTCAGACTGGAGTTGCTGAGTGCCAGTAAATATCATGATTGAAAAAACGTAATTTTAGCAGTGCACTTTAATTAATGAATGATGAATTACCAAATAACTCTGGGAAGACTACAAAGGAAATGATTTGGAAGTGACTGTGAAAGCTGCTCAGCCTTCCAAATATTCTTCATGTATCGGATGTTAAACAATGAGATAAAGGAAAAATCAAAACATGTAAAGTTGAAAAAATACTATAAAAAAAAAAGTTATAAAACCATCAGGAAAGTGCGGGTGATGAACAGAACAGTAGTGATTAGAGAGAGCCAGACTAAACTAGTCAGCTCTAGAAATGACAATGTGCCATGAACGATGGTTTCACTACGTTGTTGGCTTCTTGATTTGGCTGTCAGCCGTAAATTAGAAAAATTTCAACAAGGGATATAATAATCTGCAGAAATGTAAAAAAGAATTGAGACTCCAAAATTGGAAAATATCCACAAGGAAAAGTTTGGTAACATAACTAATTATATCCGGGGTAACGGCTCCCTTTGACGTGATGGCTCTTAAAATAAGACTACTCATTTAATAAGACACAGAAAACCAAAAGATAATAATGGAGAAAATAGTACAGCATATGACTGTTAATGAAATAAGATAAAATATCAAGGAAACTCGTAACTTCACTCGTGAAACATGAGAGCAAAAAGATACAACCATCCTGGAATAGCATCTCGTTATGCATCCAGGCTTTCAATTGTTCAGTGAAATACCAATGAGCTCAGTATCACGAAATTCAGATTCATTCTCCTCGGGGGATTATGACCCGTGACAAAAACGTTCTCAATGCGAATAAAATAAGCCCTTTCATTTGCAATTATTCATTAACAGCATCGATAACTAGTAAAAAATGTGCCGAAGTTTCTTCGTCCCTGTTGAGTTTTCTGCACAGCATATAATGCTGTATGAGCCACGACCCATGGTATCTTCCAGACACTGTCTGTCAGTGGCCTGCTTTATAGCGTTGCCAAGCGCACGATTATGGCTAATTTATCCTTAGATTAAATCAAACCTACTGAGGCTAGAGGTCTGCAATTTGGTGCGGTTGATGGTTGGAGGGTGGATGGTCAACATTCCGATTTGCAGCCCTCTAGCCTCAGTGGCTTTTATGGTCTGAGGGCGGACAGGAAAAGTGAGGACAGACAGACAGACAACCAAATAGCCATCTATATCTATTCGTTTTCTTTCACAGAAACTAACAGTGAGAACGATTCAGGAACTGAAATTTATTTGGTAGAATCAAATGACTAAGATGAAACCAAACTAAGCCAATACATGTATCGTACCGTGTTTGTGTTAATCAATCTCAAGAACATAATATTAATAAGTAATTTTGGAACTACAATTACCAGAGACATATCAGATTAATTCCATAATAAGAAAGCACTTTTTTCCAATATTCATGGCAGATTTAATTTGAATATCAGTTATGCTCAAAACAGCTATGATTATTTCTGTATTTTTTTCAGGTGTACAAAACGATGATAAACAACATCACTAAGTAATAAATTTTCACCTTTAAGAAAAAGAATGAATAATTCAGGTAACTCCGGTCCTTACCACATGCTAAATACAATTGTCACTGTGGTCCAAAATTATCGAGCTGATCAGTGATAAACGTTCATATGGAATGCAATAAAACCCTTTAGCTATTCCATAAAACATATGAAGCACATGGCTTTGTAACATGAAATTTTTTTTTTAAATTAACTTTCTTTTAAATTGAAAATGACAATGAGGAGCCAAGACAAAAAGCATCTTTCCTAAAAGAGGTGAAATGAGGTTAAAGTAGACGCTAACTACAACCAATTGCCCCTCTGATATTATTATTATTATTATTATTATTATTATTATTATTATTATTATTATTATGAATTGCCATTCCACGATTTTGTAGGTAGAGGTAAATAATACCTCTGGTAGTGGACAGCTATTCAGTTAAAATATAACCACCAAACAGTGAGGCCATATTTATGATCACTATAATAGTAAGCGTTAATCTACCTAATGACTCCTCTTATAACCACAAATGTCCCATCAACAACTATTCTGAGGTTTTCTGTTTACCTCTTCAATTCTTCCATCCGTCGGATTTAGCCTTTACTGCCAACATTTTCAAAAAGAAATCTTCAGGTAACATTCGCTTAAGCGTTGTAGGTCTACTACTTCATCTATTTTTTTTTTTTTTTTTTTTTAATTTTCCAGTATGACCCCTTTCTTCGAGTTTCATACCCAAGTAGGATTATATTAATATATTATAATATATATATATATATCATATATATATATATATTATATATATATATATATGTATATATATATCTATATATAGTATATTAATATATATATTATATTATATATATAATAATTTATTATTATTTATTATGTATATAATATATATATAATATATATAATATATATAATATATATATATATATATGTATGTATGTAGTATGTATGTATGTTATGTATGTATTACAGCTTTAGGAATGGCCTAAAAAGATGATGGCAGGAAATTAGTTTCCTGTTGAAGGCACTCATGATGGAAATCCCAAACCTTCAGAATAATGGAAATACTAAATTTCTGATCCACATCAGGATCGAACCTACGTAGTAGATCTTTCAAGTGAAAGGCTGGAGACCGCTACAAACCAAGACACACAAGTTATACGAGAGAAAGGAACCCAAGTACCACTGTACGAAAGGCTCTATTTACCTCGAGAGGTCAATTAACAGCCTCGCATACCACCGTCTTTGCCCCAACTCCCTGACGCAGCAGCGGTGACTCAATCGACAGCATTCATTCGAATGATCCCTTCTGAGCGAATAGGACTAAAATATCAACACAAATCACGTGTGGAACAGAAATACATTGTTGACTCACATCACGGACCGAGCCAAAGTCTTTCAAGAGAGAGAGGCAGGTGGCCACACAGTTTACAAAAGAAGTTGGAACCTAAGTAGTACCACTGTACCTAAGGCTATGAAATCGAATCTTTATCAAGAGAACTTGGACATGGCAAGTATTTTGTAAGTATCATATAAATTCTAAATCACTCTATATGAAGATATGAGCCTTTGTTTGTGAGTATAGTGTTAGTTTGAATACTTAGTAATAAATAATAAGTTAGCAATAAAAGCATTCCTTACATTTTTATATATATTTTCCATGCGTTTTTTATAGATATTTTTCTAAAATTTCAAACGACGTGGTAAGTATGTATTCTATAAGAAAAATTTTGATAATCCGTGTACATTTATTAAAGAAATATTACTTTGAAATCAATATGATAATCAAATGGTAATGAAGCATTTTAACACAATGACATTATAATCATATATCCAAAGTAGATTTTAAGCCAATGATATTCTTTATGATGCGTAACGTACTAGTGACTTTTTGTGCATTAAATGATGCGGCAGGAACCTTGTACCAGGTGGCAGAAATGCCCACTTTTGCAGAATTGTCTTCGGCCATGCCTTTGAAGAGACTTGGATGTAAATTCCGAATTCTCTGAATACAACATCAAACTGAATCACGTAAACCAAACAATACCTGAAACTCACAGAAACGAGGAAAACCTGTTAGGAAATAGGGCAGTTATAAACTTTGGTATATTATTATGTAATTGTTCCTGCTTGTCGAGTACGTCGCAGGTCATGACTGCATATGAATGAAAGAGTGAATGGAAGTGTTATTCATTACTCTGCATAATCTGTATAGCATAACATCAGACGAACTAAAACTATAATTACTCTATTACTACTCGTTATAAGCCCAGTACCAACAGGAGCAAAAGTCGTCTGGAATATTTAAGTTCGTCGGCTGCTGTTCTTCCCACCTCAAATCTTTTGATCTACTCGCTGAAGTCTTCCACATTTGCAAATGGAAGGTGAAGTCATTCAGTCCTAAATATAGCAACAACCATAGACGCTACGGCGCATGATCACTTCATTACTTAGAACAGAGTATGAGATATAGGTGACTTCTTCCTCTATGTAAGTTTGTACTCCTGTGTCTCACCTGAGACTCTGCAGTTCCTTTAAACCAGAGAAAAAATGGGTCTGGAAATTTGTTTACAAAGGATTTTATAATTTTTGAAAATTTTATTTATATCGAGATAAGTTGTAGAGCACATGCGTCACGAGATTACTTAACTTACTGCATTACAAAAGAGAGATAAGGAAAAAAATCCAAACAACGATAGATTTTCCGCTGAGTTTGTTATTCTCTATCCCGTGGATGATATTGAAGAGGATGTGGAGGTACCGAATCACTTTAATAATGATACGATGCAACTTGTTTGGCTTAGCATTTCATTTACAAATGATTTTCTTTGTAACCTTTTTATGTAGCCTCTCTTTCCCTCCTTTATCTCTTGCATTCCTTCTTCCTCCACCAACTACACTGTTCAGTTTTGCATATTTATGAATTCAATTGTATTGCTTTATATTTAATTCTCCTTTGTTCTCCAGTATTGACATCACTCATGTCTCCTCTTTCGTTGTTTCTTATTTGTAAGAGTTTTCATCCATCTCATAATGACTCTAATCCAATATTTCTATATCAGTTCTTATTTTCTTATTCTTTAATAGGATTTTATTCTGAAAGACCCTCAGATGTTGGCTTATTCGGTAAAAATGTGTATTCATTAGTAATGGTAATATTAACAACAGGAACAGCAATTATAGCAAAGCAAATTTAATAACACTAACAATAATAATTATTATTTTATCGTCAGCAGTAGTAACAACAAAATCAATTTAATATTTATAAGATTAATAATAATCTCTCCTATTTTCTCCCGATTTCACACAATTTTTGTGTTCCTTCCTTCTTCTTCTTCTAAGACTATTTGCTCTTTCTTTTTCCTTCCTCCCGCAGTTTTCTCATTTCCTCCTCTGATGCGAAATGGGGATCACGGCTTCCTCCCTCCAGCCACTATTATTCATGATGCCAGCGGGGGGCGGTGGGGGGAGGGGGGGATGTGTCTCAAGACAGGGAAGTAACAACTTTCAGTTCCTGGACGAACTGTGGTCTGTCTTCAAATTAAGATGGATATTTATCCAAATAAAGTATAATATGCAACATGTAATTGTTATGCTATGTTTTATATTTTGGACTCACTTTCTGTAACTTCCACCTAATAATAGTCTGCAATGAAGCAACAGCTTTTTCTTTGTAAAAAAAAAACAAAAAAACTTAAGACTTCTTACTTTAAAAGCCGAGTCAATCTACAAGTAGAGAAAATATGTTTCGGTTTAAATAGAAACATTATTCATTCATGTTTTTTAAATGTTCGTACCAACGTAAACTGGAAACCCAAAATATGTACGTCGACAGAGAGAGAGAGACGAGAGGAGTCGAGGGAGGAGAGGCGAGAGAGAGAGAGAGGAGAGGAGAGAGAGAGATTATAATTTGGGGGTGGATGATCAACAATCTAATTTGCAGCCCTGTAGCCTCAGTGATTTTCAAGATCTGAGGGCGGACAAACAGGGAAAGCCGGAACAATAGTTTCCCTTTACAGAAAACTAAATAGAAAACAGTTAATTTTAAGACAAACATTTATACAAACTTCCTGGTTCGCCTTCGGCCCCTGAGAGCCTACATCCTACATTAAGGATGACAGCTCACAACCGGAGAGAGAGTAAAGTTGAGTAACCATGCGGGTTATTTTTGTGTGTATGTGTGTTTGTGTAAAACAGAGAGAGAGAGAGAGAGAGAGAGAGAGAGAGAGAGAGAGAGAGAGGTCCCGTCATAAAAAAAACACCTGACCTGATATTATGAAGTAATGGCTTAGTTGCATCTCTCTCTCTCTCTCTCTCATCTAGGAAAACATCAATATTGATTTCTTTCATGAGGGAAAATTACATTTTTACAGAAAATGCCTCAGGCATATGTTAATTACTCTCTCTCTCTCTCTCTCTCTCTCTCCTCTCTCTCTCTCTCTCTCTCTCTCTCATCTCTCTCTCCTCTTCTTTCTCATCTAGGAAAGCGTCAACTTTATATGCACGATATATTTCTTTGCCATAATGAACAAAAAAAAAAAAAAAAAAAAAAATTTTTTTTAAGCAAATGCCTGGAACATAGATTAAGCATGATTTTACAGGGTCAACAACTCATACCGTAAAAAAAATTAATTGGCTTTATTTGCCAAGTCTATCATTTGCCCGAATGAAATGTAAAATGCACAACCCACACATAATCTAAGCTTATAAGCGCAGTGTGAAGAAGTGTGTAGTCATGAAGTTCCTAATGTGAGAGGGTTTAGGCCCTTATGGTATCCTGTGTACTTTTAATTACGCGGCTCCGATTTCTTTAATGATATTCTGCTTAGAGGAAATAGTTCAGAAATCTAAACGTATTAGATATATTATTTAAAAGAAAGCATTTTCAGCCTTTCTAAGGTCTGATGCTTACCGCAAACAACACATATCTATGTCCGCTGTAACCCAAAGACTCGAGGTTGGGCCGGTGTAATTGTTCCTAAATGAAGAGTGGAAATTAGAACCAAGCAAAATTTAAGAATTAGGAGAACTTGGTGGGAAGAAGAACCGAAATGAAACTGAATAAAAAAAAAAAAAAAAAAAAGCATAGCGGTACCTTTTCAAAATGCATCGAATTAAGTATACTTGTGAAAAGCTCCTTTTTTCTTGTTGCAAAGCTCACCTGTCCTCTTCCAGGTTTGCAGTCACCCTAAACTCCCTTGTCTTCTTCCTGGTTTTCAATTATTGTACTGTAATTGAAATAAAACTAGTGCAGAGGAACTGTTAGGGAATGTGTTATACTTTGATGACGTCACTCCTACTTCAATCATTGACAAATGTATAGGCGGTCGGCTACATACATAATTACCATACGAGCACACGTACATAATTTTATAGATATATATATATATCTATATATATATAGGATAGTCGGATAGTCGTCGTCCTACTCGCCAGGGAAAAAATCCTTTACAACAGCTGCTTTATATAATTTATATAATGGGTACCGCGTCGATTCCACATTGAGAATAGTCTAGTAGCTGCACTTCCCTCTGTCTGGCGCACACGTATTATTTGTCAGTTCCAGCCGCAGCACGTCTTCATCTCGGAGCAGAGGCATCCAGGTTCCAGGTGACAAGAATTGATTAGCGAAGTCGCTCCTTTGGAGGATCCATATCCCAAAAACCCATATGAAAATGGCGCCGTTATCCATTTGTCATTAAATAATCCACTTAAGATAAAGGAAACCACTGTCTTTTGTGTTCGTTTATATGCTGGTTCCATGTTTAAATAATCATGCGGATCAAAAAGCTTCAGCAAATGTTCATAGACGGTGGTTATAAGAAAACAGCTAAAATGCAACCATAAGTTCCCCTTTCCTGAAGAGACAATTGACATTGTTTCTCAGTATGTTGAAGAGATAATAATATTGTTTCTCGATGTGTTGAAGGTACAGCGATGGTATTTTATCTCTACGTTGAAGAGATAATGATATTCTCAGTACGTTGTCAGTCTGTTGAAGAGAATATTGATACGAGAGAGAGAGAGAGAGAGAGAGAGAGAGAGAGAGAGGAGAGAGAGAGACGCACGAAATAATTTCTGAACGACGGTGTAAGGGACGTAATTACTGGAACTGTGTCGTGAATACTACCAAGGAACCAGAATTGTTGATGGTAATTTGACAGTAGCTTTTCGTGACGTGAAAGAGAAAATCGCTTTTATTTTTTATTATATTTCTTTTACTAGGAATTGAATTAATGACTATAGCAAAACTCCTTCATAATGATTCATTTTAACATTTGCAGAAATGATTGAAAAATATTTTTATGCTTACTACTTGATTTTTTTGTATTTTTATTGATTTATTTTTGCTTGTTAAAACGGCAAGGAAAGAGATATATTTTTTGTACTGAAGAGACGTTGTTGGTTAGTTTATTTGCTTCTCATACTTTCAAAAAACGACAACAACAAAGTGATAGAAAGATTCCTTTACGTTTCAGTTAGAAAAGATATCCACATCATTAATTTTCACACTTAAAAAAAACAATTTTGTTTTTTCTTTAAGATTCTTTTATACGGAAAACACTCGTCTTTTGTCTTTTTTTCACCTTTCTTTCGGGAGTTCGTTTTATTTCGAAGACTCATTTCCCATTTCATAAAGAAGAAGAAGAAGAAGTAGAAGAGGAGGAGGAGGGAGGAGGAAGGAAGAATAAGTTAGAAGAGGAGGCGGAGGATGGAGGAGGAAGGAAGGAATAAGTAAGAAGAAGTAAAGAAGGAGGAGGAATAAGAAATAAGGAAACGAACGAAGAAGAAGAAGAGGAGGAGGAATAAGTAGTAAGAAGAAGAAAAGCAGAAAGAAGAATTAGAAGTAGAAAGAGGGACTATAATAAGCTAAGCTAAGTGGCGTGCATCCGTTTTAAATTAATATGGCTGGTTCTTGTAGCTTATTAAGCTTAAGTGTCGATCAATATGTCTAGAGTTCACAATGACCCTCAACTGAATTTTTGCGTAGTCCACTCTGCTACTATAATGGCACAGTCATATATATATATATATATATATATATATATATATATATATATATATATATATATATATATATAATATAATATATACACACACATATATATATATATGTATGTATGTATGTATCAGGAGTATACATATTTTATGTGCAGGGTGTCCATAAAGTCCCAGTACCACTACAAGAATTTATGGCTTGTAATGATACTGGGGACTTTATGGACACCCTGTATATGTATATTACACACACACACACACACATACATACACACACACACACGCATACAAATTAAACGTCATTATGGACGTTAGGAGAATGGAATCGGTAGAATCTCACAGCAGGCATTTGGGAGTAAGTATTCAAAGTGTCGGCAATGTGAGAGATTAGAGGCCAGTTGGAGAACACTAGACGAAGCACATAAGGTAGCAGCTTCTTCTTCTTCTTCTTCTTCTTCTTCTACTTCTTCTTCCCAAGCCAGTGTTGGAATGTAATGAAGGGGTTGCTGAATCACCTCTCCTCCACAGAAGAGCGAGAAAAGGTGGAGTGTGTAGAGATGGACGTGGTATTTGTGGTAGAAAGAGAACGGGAAAAGGTAGATGAATGAGGGGGAAAAGGTTATGTCGGTGGAGGGGTGGCTCAGTCATGTGGAAAGACTGGAGGGCAGGGTGGCAAGTTGGCAAAGAGAGTATGCAGGGTCTAAAGGCCCCCATACACTGAACGACTGTCTGAACGACAGTCTGAAAGATTGTCGTTATTGACCCACAAACACACACACGCTATTCATACAGTATGAACGATCCCCACACCGATTTAAGTCTGAACAAAGATTTTGTCTCGAGGAGACATGGCATCATCTCTCGAAGAAACGCGCACGATAGCGTTATATCAGCTGACAAACGCATACATTGAACGATCTGTGTATGACAGATTTAAGTTGCAAGCCAGCAGTAACCAGGTCGTAACAGATTCTCGCTGAGATCGTTCTAAAGATACGAAGCTCCACCCACTTTTGCATTCAGACAAGCAAACGATACAGACAGTCGTTCAGACCTTCGTTCAGTGTATGGGGCCTTAAGACACATGGGTGGAGAGTGTCTTTAACATGTGCTGAGCAAGAGAGTGAATGCATCGTAGAAGTGTGGCCTTCTAGCTAGTTGCATTTGAGGTTTCCATCAGGAGTTCATCCATTGTTCACCAGTTCAAGTGTCAAGCTAGCAGTGACCACTGTCGTTTCCTTCAATAGGAGGCAACTCCTTTCAGAGGAAATGGCTAAATGTGACTCACAAGAAGTGTTAACATTCCAGTTTTCAAGAAATCTTTCTAGGAGGAACTTCTGAGCTCTATGCTCTTCTCTATACTGGGCAAGGTCTAGAGAGTGTACTGGGTGCAACTCACACCGGTGAATACACCAGTCAGTACCTGATTCACTGCTTACATCATCAAGGGAAGAAACTGATGGTAGTTGTGTAAGGGGATAAAAGATCTATACATTCTTTATGATTTTCAGTGTTGTTATTACAGGCAGGAATGATGAAGATGAGCCCTCCATCATGAGTGGCTGTGGTACTGACCATTGCATCCGTCCACATTCTGGGAGACGCGGGTTGTCCAACTCGTCGGTATCAACTACTCTTTAATGGAAAGGAGAAGTTTTCTGCCCCATATGTGCAGCACAACACCGCCAATGCAGCAGGGTAAGGTTATTCTGTAATTCACAGGCTTTTCTTGTATCTTCAAATGTGGTTGAATTGTGTGCAAAAAAGCAATTGCAATTGTCACATACAATACTTGGGAAAGAACGATTCCATGATCTAATTCAAACCAAGATTTTGTACGTTTATGACATAGGAAAACTCTTACTTTAACGTACGCATCACTGGATACCAAACTTTCTTTCAGATGTACATTTACCTGCAACACAGTGCCAGGATGTTGGGTCTACACCTGGGACACACAGACAAAAGGATGCAGCCTCTTGCCAAATCTCTCCTGGCCAGTCACCAAGGAAGATGCACCTCCTTCATTACTCACTTACTACGTCAGGGGAATGAATGGCAAGGGGATTGAAAAGACAAGTAGCACAGGTTCCTGGTCCTTTGTGAAGGTGATGGGAGGACGTTTGTTTCTGCCACCAGACAGCACCTAATCTATAGTACTAGATTACATACTTGGCACAGAAATGCAAAACAGCCTAATAATGCCAATGGTAATCAATATTACATGTCAATTGAGCAAAGAAAAATGAATGATAGAAATGATACCATTGAGAGGTACGGTGTTTGTGAAGTTTTATGAGATCTTACTAATTTGAACTGTGGGGACTAAGTCTTGAGTTTAATGGCAAATTTGATTAATATCAATTGATTTTAGAAAATGGCTCCTTTGATCATTTGGTTACATAAATGCAAAGTTGTTTGTCTCATGTCCTTCCACGAGAACACTGACTTATTGATAAGAATACCTAAATTTTATGGACAGACTTAAACTGTGAACATGGGCTTGTATATTGTTTTCTTCTGATGCTGAGATTATCTTATTGCTTGACAACGGGTTTGGCTAATGCGGGTCAACATTAACATTGGATTTGTCTTTATCTGCTGTAACCCTTTATCTCAAAGGGAGAATTACTGTGCAGGCTGTACTTGTGCAACAATGTTTTCAACCTCCACAGACATCGTCCTTGCAACATCTGGTTGGCTAATCACCTTGATTGATATATTTGGAGTGATTCAGTAGATGAATGAACTACGGGGTAGTTATTTGTGTCATTCATTGATGGTGTAAAATATTTCATATTATTATAAAGGCATGAAGGCCTGGAACATTCTTGTTTCATAACTGCACTGTGTTTCAGCATATTATCACTAAACATATGGTTAGAGGATGCCTTCCAAGTTGTTATTGAGGAAAGAATGTTAAAAATAATTTTTTATTACTCTTGTGCATTTATTACGATCTCGACTCTCGAGATCGACAGGTTCTTAAAAAGAATAAGCAATTGGGATGTAATGACCGACGACAGGTGACAAACAAAGGAGGGAGGAGCATAACAAAACAAAAAGTTACCTTAAAATTAAGGTTTAAGACACAATAGAGATTTTACAGTAATTTCATGGAAGGTTACTGTAATCCGCACTGCATTTTCTGTTCCTGAACTGTGTCCCCTAATGTAAATTTATTTACACGAAGTCGATATGTTGCCGGCAAAAATATCCGCTGCCTAAATTATAAAGCTCTGTAATTTAGTCAGGTTGAATTAAGTACTCGTTAGCACTTCATGTAATTTAGTTATGATGTCAAATATTCCTAATTATTACGAATACCAATAAAGATTCTTCTTTTACATTTTCTCAGTGTTTCAGATCATGATGTCAGACCTATGAATGAAGTAGATAAACATTCCAAGTGTGTGCGTGCGTTTTTTTTTAAGTTGTCTCTTAGGCGACAGGTAATGTCAGAGCTAATCAATGCTTCAAGTTTGAAAACACTTAACGTTTAAAGGTGCACGTGAAAGCAGGACTTTGCTACACTGCTTAATGGCCAGTCAATCGAGTTGGTCATTCAGCTCAGAAACCGCTAACCAACCCCAGGACACCGCTACCTTAGTGGTAAGTAATCTTTAAATGACTTTCAGTTTACGCATTACTGCGGAAGAATGCCACACTATGTATTTACTAAAAATAAACCCTTATTATTATCTCTCATTAGAGTAACAGTTAAATCGGCTATTCCCTCTCATTCAAGTAGACCTAGTTTTCCTCCTGCTGGGCAGGATGTTTTGTATTTTTATTGCAATGTGCGTTCTCCTTTCTGTGATAACATTTTCATCACTATAAAGTCAGAATTCGTCAAATAATCAGCAGCTCAAGCATGAATTCATTATGAGCCATTTTTCTTCTACAAGATTTACGAGCAGACAGAGACCCTATTTCATCCTTATGTTAAAAAGAACATTTCTGGTGATAGAAGTTCACTCTCGACGTGGTTCGGAATTCACTTAAAGCCTTTAATTGGTCCCATTGCTGAATAACCACTGGTTCCATGCAACGTAAAAACACCATACAAACAAACAAATTTGTTAAAAGGACCTGATTGGTCATCATAGTCTTTCAGAGATATTCATTGTTGACAATACCGAGTGTGTTTCATCCTACTTGGCTCCAAAGAAGTTGAAATGCAAATGGACTAGGCCTACTGCAGGAATATATTGCTACTTCATTTCATTGAATTTCGCCGTAGACAATTGGCAATGAAAAGTTTTAAAAAGGATTCGTTAAGGCTCTTTTATTGTCTATTTATCTATCTAATGACAATTCACGAAGAGTTGTTAGGAAATTGATTCTGTGGCACACGATGGTTTGAAATTCAAATGCCAAACAGAACAACCAATGTCGCCAGTGAAGGGACAACGAAGCCAGCGACGGACGCTTCGTGAAATATTTGTTAGATAATACACAGTAAAAGCCTTGACGAATCCTTAAAACTTTCATTGCCAATTGTCTGCGACGAAATTCCAAGAGATGAAGTAGTACTATATAATATATTTCTGCAGTAGGTCTAGTCTAGTCCATTTCCAGCTCAACTTCTTTGGAGCCAAGTTAGATGAAACACACTCGGTTTTAATTGTCAACAATGAACATCTCTGAAGACTATGAAGAAGAACCAGGTCCTTTCAACATAATGATGAAACAGGACCACTGCCCGTTCGTAAATCTCGTAGATGGAAATGATTCATAATGAATTCATGCGTGATCTTATTACTTGACCATTCTAGTGCTGTTTTAATGGCCACCTACCGCTCGAGGCGGTGCGATTCCTTTAACCCTGCATTTCATTTTGCCAATATTATCCATTAATCCATTCGTAAAAAACGCAAGTAGAGGCACGTGGGCAGTATATACGTGCCAAACCAGTATGGTCCAGTAAAATAAGCAGGAACCGTTACGGTATACGAAGGATCTGTCCTCTGGAAATTTTGTTTTTGTCTCATTGCCACTTTTTTTTTTTTTACTTTTATTTAGAAAATATATAATTACAGTTTCTTACAATTTATTATATTGTATATACATTACAATTTATTTACACAAATGAAATTATTAATTACCAAAAAAAGAATGGACATATTGGGAAGTAAAGATTTTTTTACATTTATCCCCAAGTGCTTTTAACAATACAAATCTTGTTTTGCACGTTCTACTTCTTATGAAAGAAATCATACTTAACTCATCTGTTAAGGGCATTACTTTATGAATGTACCAAATTCCAGTTATATATTCACTTATTAAAAGCATTGCTGTATTTTTATTTATTTATTTTTTTTTTTGAGTATGTTTGAAAATCTAGTTTTAAAACCTTTAGAAAACTTACAGTATTTATTTTACAAACCTGGATCAATACCTTTTTCATCCAGTTTACAACTGTTCTCTTCAATTTACAAAAATAAACTAAATGCATAATTGTTTCAGCCTCTCCACAATTACTACACAGATAATTATCAGTTATGTTCATCATAAATAACCTATCCTTTGTAGATAAGACTTCATGGATATACTTGAACAATATTTCCCTGTTTATTGGATCAATCCACTTATTATTAAAATTTTCCCATATAACATTCCAGTTAAACAACGGATAGTTTTTCCTTCAATATTTTGGATAGAATTGATTCACCACCCATCATGTAAACAATAAAAATATGTTTCCGATTTTAGCAAAGGATAGGTCTTTATCTTTATTACGAATGAAGTATCTTTATTAATTTGTCATAATATGTAGTGTTAAAAATTGTGGATTCCTTAAATCTGTTAAAATCAACAAGGTAAGAAAGTCTAAGCTTACAATTGTTATGATTCATATTAATATTCTTAGAATTCAAGTAGCACTTTATAGATCATAACAATGTTCTTAGTGATATTTAAATTAGTGCTATTTAACCAGGTTCAGTTTTAAAGTTTATAATTAAAAAGGGAAAATATATTAAATCACTTTTTAACCACTTTTAATTAAAATAGATATTCTACACGTATGTATATAAATATTATAAAGAAATAATGAGAAATAAATTTATATCTTTGTCTTGAATGAGTCCACTGGTGTCACGAAACATAAAAATGAACAATTATATCTTACCGTATGCAAAACACTTTTATATCTAAGTAATAATCCAATAACCGTTAATCACCAATCCAGGAAGCACACTGGATAAAGAAAACTTTATTGTCAAAGTAAACAATAATCGGTCATCCAAGGACCATGAAACAAACAAACAATACTTAAATTACAATTAGTCACTCCATCTAGAGACTGAAAATCATACATATTTAAGGATACACCATTAGTCATACCTTCTAGTGACTAAAAAGAAAATTAAATACAAAACATTAAAGAAATATACAACGGGAACCATAACACAATAATATGCAGTGATTTCACATCCTATTGCTCTGTTAATAATACATTTGTAAAAGCTGCTCAAAAGCTGCAATTTGCTTTCACAGTTAGATTTACAATCCCACATCCTCCTTGACTCTTCAGGAGGTACTACATAGTTTTCCTTTTGATGGGCTGATAATTCCCATTCCACAAATATTTGAAAATACACTTTTCTATACATCTACCAACATCAGCTGGAACTGGATACACCTGGGAAATATACCATGCCTTGGATAGTACAGTTAATTCACTAGTACACTCTTTTGGAATAAAGTTAGTCTTCGTTTATAAAGTGGCCCTAACATTTTCAAAATATTGTCTTTGGTGTTTTCCCAGTTCAACCGTACAGATTGTTCATAATCATTATTATGGATTATACCTAGGATTTTAAAACTGTCCATTTTCCTTTCTATCCCGGTTTCTGGCCAGTCAACTTTATCTTTCCATGATGCAATTCCCACCAGGTGTGTTTTCTTTTTGTTAAGTCTCGCTCCACTTGCTTCTTCATACTCACTAATGACCCGTGAAGCTTTCTTAATACCTTTTAATTTGTTTACAATAATAGTGCTATCATCAGCAAAGCCAGCAACAACAGTTTCTAACCCGTTTGGAAAGTCTGGAGAAAATTCCTTCAACTTCAGCTTCAGCATTCTGTACAATGGTTCTTGAGCTATAACAAACAAAAATCATTGATAATGGGCAACCCTGTAGAACAGACTTTCTTATAGGAAATGTGTCGGATATATGGCCATTTGTGGATATGCAACTTTTGGCATCCTTATAAAGCATTTTAATTAAGTTTACAAAATCTAAGGAAAATCCAAGTTTGGACAGCATCTCAAAGAGAAAGCCCTAATAAACCTAGTTTTGTAAAATTCGATAGCTAATCCATCCATACCAGGGCATTTCCCATTTTGCATTCCACATATAGCTTTCCAAACCTCTCTCTCTGTTACTTCACCTTTCAGGGTTAAATTCATGTCATCTATGACAGCGTTCATAGTTTCAAGAAATTTATATTTTAATTCAGAGTTAACAGCTTCTTCTTTGTATAGATTTGTATAAAACTCAAATATATTCCTTTGTATGGACTTTGTATCTGATACATATACACCCTCCTTTTCACAAAGTTTAACGATACTAGTTTTCACATTCTTTTCTTTTCCTATCAAATATGTAGATATTTTTTCACCATTCATTCTTTCATCAATTCTAGCTCTTATCTTAACCCCTTCACATATTTCATCTTCAATCAGATTTATTCTTTCTTTAAGTTCCTCTATTTTTTGAAAACTATTGCAGTTGGCAGAATGGATCCAATAATTTCTCCTTAATTCTGTTTTCAGCAAATTCAGTAACCCAAATCTCTCCTGATTAATAGTTTTTGAGATTTTAACGAAAAAGAGTCTACGTTGACCCTTTGCATAATTCCACCAATCTAAAATTGAATGAAATTGTAAATCACCTATTTTCCCTTTCAAATTCCCCCAAAAATGAATAAAGTTTTCCATTGTTATAGAGTTACTTAGTATATTTGTATTCAATTTCCAGTATCCCTTGCCAATACTAATGTCATTGTCCATCTTAATCTTAACCCTAACAGAATTATGATCAGACCAACTCAATGGTATATTTTCAGATTCAGTTACATTATTTCTCAGATCTCGTACATATATGCGATCAATCCTAGAGCCATAGTTATGCCTAATATACGTATACTCTATCAAACGATTTGTTAAGAGCCACACATCTCTTAGCTGCAAATCATTTTTCAACTTTTGAAGAGCTTCTGAACTAATATGGTTATCATAGTTAGAACAATCTCTCTTACTTGTTATACTGTTCCAATCGCCCCCTATGATCACATTTCGTAAATTGTTTCTCAAGTAATACAGCATAACATTTAAGAACAATTCCTCCCTTTCCTTTTTCTTATTTGTCCCAGAAGGGGCACATACATTTACTAATCGGAAATCTGTTCCTTTATAGGAACATTTTACACTGATTATTTGACCCTTTACATCCATCTCATGATTCAGAACCTTCACTCTTGACTTTTTATTGAAAAGGATAACAGCTGTGCCTCCCTTCAGCAAGAAAGTTGGATTCAGTATGATATCGCAATGCTTTTCAACATACTCAAGTTGCGACATTTCTTTGACATTATGTTTTTGCACAAATATTACATCCAAATGATAAAAATACATAAAATCAATCAATTTAATTTGCTTATGATCCATACATAGACCATTAACATTAATAGTTGCTAAATTTAGGTAAGTGAAGACTCCAAATATAAGAAAGAATCTATTCATCTTTCATCTAATTAAAACGTTTATTCACAGGCAATTGACCTTGTCTCATCTTCAGAACTACTTTTGGGTTCATCGAGCACTGATTTACCTTCATCCATGTTCGCCTCGGAGAGTACAGTCACCACTATATCCTTGCTTAACCTCAGACGAATGAATGCCTGTGGTTGGTTCGTCACTCATGGTAGCTTGCCACATTCCGTCTTCACTCATGTTTCCAAAACTTAAAACAGTGTCTATTGTATGTTCTTCGTCATATTCAATGTTACTTCCTTCGTTTGCTTCATGTTCCTGAATTTCATTCTCCACTTCTTTGATTGGCTCCTCTTCGTTTTGTACTTGACATAATTGAAAGTCCATTTCCTTTTCGATGTCAGCCTCATCAGCGTGGATTTCTGCTTCTATTGTCGAAATAATGAGTCCTTCGTCAGGTGATACAGGGTTTTCCATAAACCCTTCAGCTGCTTCGTCGTCTTGTCTTTCCTTGGGCGTTTCCACTTCGTTCATTTGTCCATCTTCAGTCCTTGTCTCAGTGGACGTTTCGTGCTTTCATCACTTAGTAAGTCTGAATGAAGGTTTCCTACGACTGGTTCCTCTCTCTCTCTCTCTCTCTCTCTCTCTTTCATTCTGCGACTTTGCTCTGCCTTCATGCTCTTCGTCCCCTCCATTATTGTTCACATTGGATGTATTCTTTTCATTTCTTTGTATTTCAGGAAAATCACCTTCATTATAAATGTAATTTCTCTCAGTTAGATTTATATTGCAGTCCTTCACTAAATGACCTTCTTTGCCACACTTATAACACGTTCTTCTCTGTCCACTGTAAAGAAAAGTTAAATTGTAGCCACCAATATAAATTGATGAAGGGATATTTTGATGAAGGGATATTTTCTCTAACCCTCATCTTTGCCGTACGAATGCCACTGAGTAAACCTTCGAAAGGTCCAACTGCGTATTTGTTATGCCTTAACTGATCTACCTTTCCATACCTATTCAATACATCTGTTATTACTTGATCGTCCATCTCGAAAGGTGCGTTCCTTATTGATACAAATGACACTTGCGAACTTAAATTGACAACCTTCACTGAGTCTGTATCATTTATCTTGATAACCTTATCCTCAAAATTCTTCACAACATCTGTAAATATATCTGCTGAGATCAGTTTGACTACAATCTTATTTCGATTTATATTCTGAACACCTTTTATGTCACTCATCTTTAATTTCATATCCCTGAATAAAACATTCCCAACCATTTCCATGGTTGCATAAGGTGCTGTAAAATGCAGGCCTATGGAGTCCTTTCTCCTGAGAGCATTTGTATTAAAACCCATCTTAATGAACCCGCTTTATTTGCGGGCTAACTGGCAGTAGTACTGTTTAGCCGGGGGAGGGAGGAGAGAGGGAGGGACGCCGCTAGCCACTCAACCCCCGAGGCAAATCGCCTCAGGGCATATATATTCGTTTACCGGCCAAGACTCTTCTTCTATTAGGAGTGTATCAATTTACCTAAATTACATCACTGTTTTAGCACGTAAGGCACTGCAAAGCACCGCACTAACGTCACATCACTGTTATGCACTGCTGGATCAGTAGAAAATCGAGTGTAAATCCCTGGGATAAGCTCAAAAATGAGAAATACAGGAGCACTCGTAAACGTGTGTTCCTTGAACCGCCTGTCTTCTTCTTCTTCCTTCTTTTATTGTCTATTTATCTATCTAATGACATTTCACGAAGAGTTATTAAGAAATTGATTCTGTGGCACACGATGGTTTGAAATTCAAATGCCAAACAGAACAACCAATGTCGCTAGTGAAGGGACAACGAAGCCAGCGACGGACGTCGTGAAATATTTGTTAGATAATACACAGTAAAAGCCTTGACGAATCCTTAAAACTTTCATTGCCAATGGTCTACGACGAAATTCCAAGAGATGAAGTAGCACTATATAATATATTTCTGCAGTAGGTCTAGTCTAGTCCATTTCCAGCTCAACTTCTTTGGAGCCAAGTTGGATGAAACACACTCGGTTTTAATTGTCAACAATGAACATCTCTGAAGACTATGAAGAAGAACCAGGTCCTTTTAACATAAGGATGAAATAGGACCACTGCCCGCTCGTAAATCTCGTAGATGTTAATGAATCATAATGAATTCATGCGTGATCTGATTACTTGACCATTCTAGTGCTGTTTTAATGGCCACTTACCGCTCGAGGCGGTGCGATTTCTTTAACCCTGTATTTCGTTTTGCCAATATTATCCATTAATCCATTCGTAAAAAACGCAAGTAGAGGCACGTGGGTAGTATACACGTGCCAAACCAGTATGGTCCAGTAAATGAAGCAGGAACCGTTACGGTATATGAAGGATCAGTCCTCTGGAAATATTGGTTTAGTCTCATTGCCACTGGAGAACGGTCGTCCTCAAAGCACAAAAATTTCCCGATGCATATTGAAGCATTTAGCAAGATTTTCACACTAGTAAAAGCCTCATACTATCCTCATCAGAGCCTTTGCTGTGAATATGTCAATTCATTTATTTTTAAGCGTCGTGATACGATTTTGAAAGATGAATGAAATTGTAAGTTTCATGAGCGATTTTATTTTACTGTACAAATTTTTTTTCTTACATAATAAATCTCATCTTTGGTAGCCAAAGACCCTAATCGATTTCATGCTCAAGGTGTAGTACTTGGCCCCATTATAATTATTAGTCAAATAATGGGGCCACTTAAGCCAAGTCAATTGTTTTTTTATTGCTTTGGTGAGTTTCAACAATAAAATCAGCATTATTCTCTGTAACAAAGGCTATTTTACCCTGACTTGAACTTTTGTGGTGTATCAGCCAACTAATACCGATATATATATATAATATATATATATATATATATATATATATATATATATATATATATATATATACATATATATATATATATATATATATATATTATATATATAATATATATATATATATATATAGACGCAGGTTGCAAGAACACCATGATGAAGAGAGAGACAAAATCCTACTGCTCTTCGTTATAGTAGAAGATTAGGCCTATGCTGTAGTATTACTGACATTTCGTTCTCCATTGTCGAATCAAAAGCGATGAAGGATAATAAGTCACTATTGATTTTCATATCTTTTATCCCCATAATGTACGAGGCCACTGAGTCTCGGTGATTTGTAATTAATCATAACTCTTTCGTTATTAAGGGCAGAAATGAAGAGGATCATGAAGATGCCATCGCACATACGGCTGATTGTGCTGCTGTCCATTGTGTCTGTTCACATCCTGGGAGACGCAGTCTGTCCGTCTCGTCTCTACCAGATCCTCTTCAATGGAGGACAGAAACTTGCCGCTCCATATGTGCAGTTCAACACCACTAACGCAATACAGTAAGGCAACATTCATTATGTTTGTTATGTTTAAATAACAATAAATTGTGTTAGAGATAAGTCTAGAATCTTTGATGTTAAATATCTGGGAGCAGAAGGACCACTCGAGCTCACTGGAACCTTTGAATGATGCAAGTGTGTCCTGTTGACAAAAAAATTTCGAACTGGATATTGGTACGGCAGCCGTACCCCCATCGCTGTAGATATTGGTACGCCAGTGAATTGCGCATGCGTGAACAACCCTTGTTTACCGCCTCAATGACAGCAAAAAATGGCAACGGAACAGCATGAACTGCGGAGTAATACATTAGTTTTCGCCGAAAAAACAAATGTTTTCAGGCTTTAACGAGCTGAAAGAAGCCATAGACATCTGTGGTTTTACCTCATGAAAAAGAATTGTAAGTAATATTTATTCGGACTACTGTAATTAACCCCCAGGGGCTCGTACTAAACACGGCGAAATACATTTGACGCCCCAATTCCTGGTGGCTTTCGTATTCGCGGGAACGAACGACGCGGAATGCTTCTACAGAAATACCAAATTGTATATACGTAGGTCAAGAACAATCGAGTCGGCCCTGAAAACAACTCCGAAGAGGACATTACAAGAAGATTTGAAATACACAGAAATCGTGCTCTGCTGTATTCCTGGTGGTAAGGAAAACTACCAAAGTCGCTCCTCTGGTAAACGGCCAAATCAATCGTAATTGCAGCTGATGGAGAAAACGATAGAAGTTACCAGCTAGTGAAATGGCAAAATTAAACAAAATTTCAGCACCATTCTATCAAAATTGGGATAGTTTTGTTTTAGTAGCACAAAAACGCGGGACAAAACTCACAAAAGCAAACAACAGGCGGGGTGGGGGACATTTTGCTAACTAAAAAAAGTGGGAAAGATGTTCGAAAAGCGGAATTCTGGTCTTATAATACAGAATGATTAGCAAACTGGTAAACGGAGACAGCTAATTGCTGTACCTACAGCAAGTCAAGAGCACAATACGGCATCACTAACAGAATCTGCCGTACCCCCACCACACTATGTTATTTGTAAGGCAGGAAGTCTGAAATTGACGCATGCACAATTCACTGCCGTACCAATATCTAGATCTACCGCGATCGGGATATGGTTGCCGTACCAATATCCTGTGCCTTACAATTTACTGAACACGGAAGAATCTTTCTCTTGTGGCTCTACTTTCAGTTGTTCATCCACCTGCAACGCAAATCCAAGCTGTTGGATCTACACCTGGGACACAGAGACAAAAGAATGCGGCCTCCTGCAGAGTCTGTCTTGGCCAGTCACCACCGTAGCAGCTCCCCCTTCGTTACGCACCCACTACATCAAGGGTATGAATGGCAAGGTGCTAGACAGGACGAGTATTAAAGGTTACTGGTCTATCGTGAAGACAGAGTGTGAGGGGATTGGAGGACGTCTGCATATGCCCCCTGACAGCACCTATTCCCGATTAATACATTATCTGCTGGGCGAGGAGAAGCTCTGGGTAGGCATGAGTCGCAAACCGACGGATGATATGTACACTTGGTTTGACATGGATGGAAATCCCGCCGTGACAAAGATGGAATGGAGGCCAAAGAACCCTAATAATGCCGGTGGTGATCAATTTTACATGGCCACTTGGAATGGTACAATGAATGATGACGGCACCATTTATATTTATTACGGCCTTTGCGATGTTCCACGATGTGTTAACTGGCTGTGCTGATCGTCCAGATGTTTGGAGGATTGCCACTGAAATTGGACATTTCAGTAAATCATTTTTGCTTGATGGTATAGGTAAAAAAACTCGTTCATTGTAGTAGGTACTTTCACAAAAGCACTCATTGTTGAATGTTGGTAGATTTTGTAAGCAAAACTGCACTGTCAGCAGTTTGGTCTTTTCTTCGACTAATTGGCAGCAGGTTAGGCTAATGCAGGTCAAGAGAAACGAATGGAAAATATCCCTAATTAAGACTAGCAATCGAGTTGTAATCCTTTACCTCAGAGGGATAATACTTACACAGGCTAGACTTATACAACAGAGGAAGGTTTACATAGTCTGTTGACCACCATCCCTGCAACTCTTAGTTTCTGGTAAGTAGTCACATTGTGTGAAATTCTGTTGTGGTTGAGTAGGTTATGTGAGTAGTGGTTGCACGTTGTGAACTGGTGTGTGCAAATTGGTTAAATATTGCACTCTGAGTTTTATTATAGCAATATAAACTGCCTCTAATGGACTCTAGGAATTCACCATACTACTTTTAAGAGGTTAAGACACAATATAGATTTGATAATAATTTGAGGGAAAGTTACAATAATTTAGACTCCATTTTCTATTTCTGAAGTGTGTTTCCCCAAATGTTTATAAAGTGAGAGGGTGAGATGTTTTAAACAAACTGAAGACCACAATTATGTAAATTAGCGAAGGTTGAATGAAGTACTGGTCAGCTATTTCTGTATTATTAGTTCATGATGTAAAATATTCCTCATTATTACGAAGACCAATAAAGACTAGTTTACTTTTTCCATGTTGTTCAAATCCTAATCCCTAGACCTGTTGATGAAATATATAAAACCACCCAAGGGTGGCCATGCTCACGAATGGTACTAAATGCATGTATGTTAAGTCAACTGTATGTCTGTAAGTATAGTACATGTGGTTGTTGTAATGAAACTTATATTGGAAAATCAATTCTAACAAACAGGCCACTTAACAAACAAGCATTTAGTGCCATTCTTGAGCATTAACATCATCACGACCATCTTCTGAAGATGGATTCTTTTTCTATATATCAGCCAGTCGGCCTAGTGATGTGGAGCTAACCACAGTTGAAACATTGTATAGTACAGTTGCCTTGTTTTTATTTCTGTGTCTATTTGACGTAATTATCTTTGTATTTGCCCTTTTTCTTTCTCCTCTCTTGACTCAATTTTGAAGTTTGAACTGTATTGTACAATTTTAATTTTTGGTAGTTAGTTTAGATGTGCTTCATTTAATTTTTAGTCAGTGTTTTTTTTTATTGTGTTTATTACTATATTTTTTTAGATGCCTGATGATGTGGTATGTAAGAACCTGAAAAACTAGTCGCAATAAAAGAATGTTTACCCAAGTACCTGTACCTTATATCTTCCTAACCCCTGATAAAGGTTTAAACTTATGATATGCAAGAAAATATCTTTCTCATAATCTTCCCATTTCCTTAACAAACAAATAATTGGCAATTTCATCAGCATGAAAACAATCCTAATAAAATTTGCCCTCTCGCTTTCGTGTGGACTAGCATTTTCTCTTCGAGGTCTTCAACAGATATGGGTCTAGGTTTCACCAGTAAAAAATGGTTTATTTGCGTTAGGAATCGAATCGGAGATATTACATACTGTATAAATGTCCACTCTTTATTTGCTAGAATCATCCTCATAAACCTACGGTCATTTCAGTTATGCAAAACGCTCTCTCTCTCTCTCTCACTCTCTCTCTCTCTCACTCTCTCTCTAGAAAATAACAGTCCCTTTCCTTTGCCCCACAAATAATATGCCCATTTCATGCACAAGAATACAATAAAATGTTCGAATCTCTCTCTCTCTCGTGCTAACTATTATACCCTCTTTGAGTTAGTTTTAACCACACATAGGTCTAGGCCTATTTTCAATCACGCTTAACCAGCCAAATATAGTTTACTACTTAAACCATTCCTCCCTCCCTCCATTAATACTTCCAGCTATAAAATAGCAAAGTTCCTTGTGCTATTGCTTCAGCCCCTTACCAGCAATAAGTACACTTTAATGAATACAAGCACCTTCAAAGACAAAGTCATGAAGCAAGAAAGACCCAGATTTTTTCATGGTTCCAGATTTTTTCATTGTTAGCTTTTATGTAGAATCACTGTTCGCTTTAAATGTTCCTGTAGCTGAGAGTTTAGACATAATTCTAATAAAGTTATTTCCTACTGATAATTCCTATTCTAATCAATTTAGTAAAGCTCACTTAAAGTCACTTCTAGAACTGACTGTGATGGACATGGTCTTCATTTTTAATGATACTGTTTTTATACAAACAGAGTGGATGGCAATGGGCAGTCCTTTGGGACCAGCCTTTGCCAACATCTTTATCAACTCCCTGGAGGAGCAAGCTATAGATGAATGTCATGATTTTCGTCTACTCACTCTTTTATAAACGTTACATTGAAGATACTTTTGCCCTTTTTAGATATGACTACCATGCTGACTCGTTTTTGGAACATTTAAATGCACAACATCATCAGGACATTAAATTGACCATTGAGATTGAAACCCATAATTTTCTCTCCTTCCTTGATGTCAAAGTTCCTAAGGATGAAATTGGCTTCCATGCAGGTATTTATAGGAAGAACACTTTTACTGGTCTTGGCACGAATTTGTATAGTTCGTGTTTTTTAAATTTTATAATGAATTCCTTGTCCACTCTCCTTCATTGAGCCATTAGCCTGACTTCAATTTAGTCCTTGTTTCATGATAAAGTGATTATCCTCAATGATTATTTTAAGAATAATTGCTACCCACCAGTAATTTTCCAATGAGCTGTCAACAAATTACTTAATTTGAAACTTAACCCCCACCTTAGTCCATAGTACTTTTACATGACAGTAGATTTCGGAAAAAATGTATTAGGCTATTCAACAGAAAACTACCCAGTCTTAATATCCAGTTAATCCCAATAAACCCAAGAACCATTGGATCTCTTTCTTTTCCATGTCAAGGACAGGATTAGCCCCTATTCACTACTGGTGTTATATATAAATATAATTGTCCTCCCATTAAGGAGTTAGTTTTAGAACTGGCTGTCAACTATCTAATCCCGAACAGTCCAATGTAAGAAATCACTGCAGAATTTTGAAGACACAAAAGGTGCTAAGGATTTTAGTATTGTGGGGGGAACCCAATATGTAGAAGAGTTAGCCATACTGGAATCTATTATGATCAAATCAATCAACAATCAACTTCTCCCCAGGTCTTCATCGCTTAAAGTACCTGCTGTCATTGTTTATACTCACCCCTCTCCTCTCCCCGCTCCCCCGTTGCATTGGCTTTCTCTGTCAGTTTGCATTGCAATACTGGTGTGGGTAGGTGGCTTTATTTTCATTTTGGCCCTGGCCTCCTTCTGCTGTTGTTTTTTATATATTTTTTAAATGTGTTTTTTTAGATATCTTTTAAGTGTTTTTAAGGTTGTCTTTTTTTTCAATTTTCCTTTAACATGGTGTTAACGATTATACAATGTGTAAACCTCTAACTGTTCATACACAATTACTGTTTGAGTTCATCGCTTTTAATCCTGGAAGATGCACTCTTCACTTCTCGGATTCTTTGCTCTTCTTTGGATCCGCTTGTCACTACAAAGCCTCAAGATTCATCTTCAAGAAATATGAAGAAATTACTGTGATGTCCGGTACGTGGTCAGGTCGGCAACGTGACCTCTTAGTGGTTATGGGACCTGGGTTCGTTTCCCGGTGCCGAACATCACAATTTCTTTATAGTTCTTTGAACTCGGATCTTTAGACTTTGTTTGCAGGGACAAGCGTATCCAAAAAGAGCAAAGAATTCGAGAAATGAAGAGGGCATTGTGTCTATTACAGTAGTAAAAAAGTGACCAGTAGATCCTACATGTATACATATGTATATATAGAGATAGATAGTTTCTGTGAGTATTGGAATTTTATGCAACAGTCATATTGACCTCCTTCATAGCTTCTTGGTATCCTTTCACTCCGCGGCGACAAATACTAAAAAGGCACCACTGTCTCCCTTGGTGGAATTCGAACGCAGGCACGACCGTAAGTAAGGTTGGGTTGACATAAATCTTTCTTCAACGTGCAAAGATATTATGTGTCTTTCCGCTGTGTAGTGCCAGATTCTTTTTTTCAAGACAGATTTTGCTGTAGACTTATATACAGTAAGTCCTCGGGTTACGCTGGTCTCGACTTACGATGTTTCGTGGTTACGAACGCGCCCCCATAAAAATATAAAAAATAATATTTTGCGTCGTTCCGTCTTACGCGGTTTAGCGTCGTAAGCAACGTAAACAAACGCGAACTAGTTCCAGGCGCACGGCGGAAGAATACGCTTTGTGGGGGAGAGGACGGCGTCGCTTCGCTACGCTCAGTCCTCGCCCATACGCCATTTTGGTTGTTTACACTGCCTCTCTCTCCCTCGTGTTGTATCGTTTTTGTAACTTTTTGCTCTTTGTTATGGCTCCCAAGCGCAAGGCGGACTCTTCTGATGGTAGTGCATCGAAGAAAAGAAAGGCCATCACCATGGAAATTAAAGTGGACATTATAAAGCGATCCGAGAAGGGAGAAACGCCAACAAACATTGGCCGCTCGCTTGGCCTTAGCCGTTCGACCGTTGCTACCATTATCAAAGATAAAGAGCGCATCGTTGAACATGTGAAAGGATCTGCTCCTATGAAAGCGACAGTGATAACTAAGCAGCGTAGTGGTCTAATAATTGAAATGGAAAGGTTATTGGTGCTTTGGTTGGAAGACCAAAATCAACGGCGTATCCCAGTCAGCCTTATGGTGATTCAGGAGAAGGCGAAAAGATTGTTGTTTGAAGCGTTGAAAAAAGAAAAGGGGGAGGGAAGTCAAAGTGAAGAGTTTGTGGCTAGTAGGGGTTGGTTTTATGCGATTTAAGGCTCGGGCCAATTACCATAACCTTAAATTGCAAGGTGAAGCTGCTAGTGGGGATGAGAAAGCAGCGAGTGAATTTCCTAAAGCGTTGTCTGAGATAATTAAGGAGGGGGGTTATTCTGCTCAGCAAGTGTTTAACGTAGACGAGACAGGTTTGTTTTGGAAACGTATGCCTAACCGCACTTCATCGCCAAGGAGGAGAAGTCAGCACCCGGTCATAAAGCCAGCAAGGAGAGGCTAAACTTTACTTCTTGGGGTAGGAATGCTGCTGGCGACTTCAAACTGAAGCCCTTGTTGGTGTATCAGGCTGAAAATCCAAGGGCACTCAAGGCATTTGGAAGGGTCAACTACCAGTAATTTGGAAGTCCAACAAGAAGGCATGGGTGACACTTGCAGTGTTTGAGGACTGGTTCGTAAACCATTTTGTTCCAAGTGTGGAGCGGTATTGCGCCTCCAAGGGTATCCCTTTAAGGTGTTGCTAGTGCTGGACAATGCCCCTGGACACCCTGCCCAGCTGGAGACTCAACCCTAATGGTCAAGGTGGTTTACCTTCCACCTAATACCACGGCCCTTTTACAGCCTATGGACCAAGGAGTGATTGCTTCGTTCAAGGCCTACTACCTACGAAGGACAATTGCTATGGCTTTACAGGCAACTGAAACCAAGAAGGACTTGACTCTGAAGGACTTTTGGAAATCCTACAACATCCTTGATGCTGTAAAGAACATTGCTAATTCCTGGGAGGAGGTTAAGCAAAACAAACATGAATGGTGTCTGGAAGAAAATTTGTCCTCAATTTGTGAATGATTTCCATGGGTTTGAGGACACAGTTCAGCTAGTTGTCAAGAACGTTGTTGCCCTGAGTAAGGAAATCAATTTGGAGATGGAGGTTGATGATGTTACAGAGCTGCTGGAGTCTCATGGCGAGGAGTTATCTGCTGAGGACCTGATACAACTGGAGAAGCAGATGATAGAGGAAGAAGAAGAAGCACCCACCCCAGAGCCTAAGGCTTTCACAAGGCAGGACTTGATAAGAGGTTTTGCAGAGTTGCAGCAAGCGTTGTCAACTTTTGAGGCTCAGGATCCCAACTTGGACAGGTTCACTAGGGTTTCCAGAGGCGTCATGGATTTGATGCAGTGTTACAAGGAGATCTTGGATGAAAAGAGGTCGCTCTCTGTTCAGACTAACCTGGAGCAGTATTTTAAGAAGGTAGAGAGGCCTGCAGGAGATCCTGTACCCTCTACCTCAGCTGCCTCTGCTAATCCAGCACCTTCTGAATGTTCTGCTAACCCAGACTCACCTGCCCCAGTATCTCCAGCACCTTCTGTAGGTTCTGCCTCACCTAAAGACTCACCTGCCCCAACATCTCCAGTAGTATGTTCTGCCTCACCTCAAGAATCACCTGCCTCAGCATCTCCAGTACTAGTATGTTCTGCCTCACCTCAAGAATCATCTGCCTCAGCATCTCCAGCAACTTCTGGAGTTCTTTTTCTCTTCACTAACCTCCCCCAGTCTCTCCAGCACCGCAGCTTCCTCTCCAGTGTGCAAGCCAATCAAACTAATAAAGGTAAGGAATTGTTCTCTCGTGTTATTGATAGGTATTTACATTAAATCATGTGGTATTTTTCAATGTTCCGACTTACGCTGAAAATCGTGTTACGATGCATCGTAAGAACGGGATCAACGTCGTAACTCGAGGACCCCTGTATATATATTCAATATATATAATTATATATAATATAGATAATAGATAGTATATATATGTGTGTGTGTGTGTGTGTGTGTTGTGTGCGCGCGCGCACGCAGGTACCAGAGATGTTGTACAGGGAGGCGGTCATGCTTTGTTATTGTTGTACCATAAGTAGTAGAGTTGTCCAAGTTCTCATAAGTCCTCTTAACGTGTGCAACTAACAGATGATACAGTGAGACATTTACTCACGGGATTTCCTCTCAGATTCACACACACACACACACACATTAGAACAAGTCAGCTTCTTGATCTAATTACATTAGTGACCGATTTATTCCGCTCCACTTAAACAGGGTCATTCATTTTTTTTTATTATTATGATCAAACCTCTGTTGGGGTTTCTGCTCCCTCCCACTACAACAAATAGGGAGCTTTGAGGATTGTTGACAGGTAAGATAGAGCCCGCGTTAACTTAGGACTTTACCCACAATGTGCAAACCCTTCATCAAGAACATGATATTCTCAACAGAATATACTTTACTGAATTTTCATCCTGAACATTAACCATGCACATCTTGAATTAAATGATAAATTTGTAATTATCCAAAAACGTACTTTTTTTTATTCTTGCAACAGTCCCGCCAATGACTATAGACAGTTTGCTTTGTGCAATCTCGTTCCAGGAGGAGTTCTTGTGTTTTATGAGGTTTAATGTTATTTAATGTTATTTATTCATATAAAATCCACGAAGATCCAAACTTTCGAGAATAACAGTGTATAAGTGTTTATTCGCCTTTTTTCCTTTTTTTACATTTGATGCGTGTCTATTTGCGGGCTTGTTTTCCGTAAGGGTCGTATATCATCAGTTAACTAAAATATTCAAGTTTTCTATCTCTATATTAAAAGGAAGGATGTTAATTAATGTAAACAGTGGAAGCATTTCAGCGCCCATTTCATTGTCTGGAAACAGCTTTAACATAATTTCTTGGCGACAAACGAGGTCTTTCGTATTGGTAATTGCCTTTAATCGCGTTTAAGGTGTTCCTGTGCTTGTTTCGTTACATAATGGATATTACAACCATTAACTTGAGAAATCTCTAACGCAATGAATGATGATTAAGACTCCCTGGATGAGGTAGTCTTTTATAGCAAGAAGAAGATCTAAATTGTAAGAAAGATGGAAAATGAGGCCTTTGTCCCCTAAAGGACTTAATCTCCGTATTGGCAAGATGTCATCTGCAGTTTCTGTCATTATTGTTACATTTA
>NC_061105.1:52241740-52246884 GCF_015104395.2 Macrobrachium nipponense | reverse complement strand
ACTACCTGGATAAAAGGAACAGTTGCCAAAGTTATAATAATACCTGGATAAAAGGGACAGTCGTTACAGTTAATCCTGGATAAAATGAACAGTCACCACACTAATACCTGGATAAAAGGGATAAACATCACAGTGATACCTGGATTAAAGGGACGGTCGCCACAATAATACCTGGATAAAAGGGAGTCACCACAGTAATACCTGGATAAAAGGGACAGCCACCACAATAATACCTGGATAAAAGGGAGTCATCACAGCAATAACTGGATAGAAGGGACAGTCGCCATAATAATAACTGGATAAAAGGAACGGTCGGCAAAGTAGTACCCGAGTAAAAGGGAGTCACCATAGAAATACCTGGATAAAAGGGACAGTCACCACATTAATACCTGGATAAAAGAGACAGTCACCACATTAATACCTGGATAAAAGAGACAGTCACCACATTAATACCTGGATAAAAGGGACAGTCGCCACAATGATACATAGGTAAAAGGGACAGTCACCACAGTAATACCTAGATAAAAGGGACAGTCCCCACAGTAATACCTGGATAAAAGGGACAGTCACCACAATAATACCTGGATGAAAGGGACAGTCACCACAGTATACCTGGATAAAAGGGACAGTCACCACAGTAATACCTGGATAAAAGGGACAGTCACCACAGTAATACCTGGATAAAAGGGACAGTCACCACTAATAACTGGATGAAAGGGACAGTACCACAGTATTACCAGGGGATAAAAGGGGACAGTCACCACAGTATTACCTTGGATTAAAAGGGACAGTCACCACAGTATTACCTGGATAAAAGGGACAGTCACCACAGTATTACCTGGATAAAAGGGACAGTCACCACAATAATACCTGGATAAAAGGGACAGTCACCACAGTAATACCTGGATAAAAGGGACAGTCACCACAGTAATACCTGGATAAAAGGGACAGTCACCACAGTAATACCTGGATAAAAGGGACAGTCACCACAGTAATACCTGGATAAAAGGGACAGTCACCACAGTAATACCTGGATAAAAGGGACAGTCATCACAGTATTACCGGGATAAAAGGGACAGTCACCACAATAATACCTGGATGAAAGGGACAGTCACCACAGTAATACCTGGATAAAAGGGACAGTCACCACAGTAATACCTGGATAAAAGGGACAGTCACTACAATAATACCTGGATAAAAGTGACAGTCACCACAATAATAACTGGATAAAAAGGACAGTCACCACTGTTATACCTAGATAAAAGGGACAGTCACTACAATAATACCTAGATAAAAGGGACAGTAACCACAATAATACCTAGATAAAAAGGTATAGTCACCACAATAATACCTGGATAAAAGGGACAGTCACTACAATAATACCTAGATAAAAAGGTATAGTCACCACAATAATACCTGGATAAAAGGGACAGTCACCACAATAATACCTAGATAAAAGGGATAGTCACTACAATAATACCTAGATAAAAGGGACATTCACCACATTAATAACTGGATAAAAGGGATAGTAACCACAGTGATACCTGGATTAAAGGGAGAGTCACCTCACTAATACCTGGATAAAAGGGACAGTCACCAAAGTAATACCTGTATAAAAGGGGCAGTCACCAAAGTAATATCTAGATAAATGGGACAGTCACCCCTCTAATACCTAGATAAAAGGGACAGTCACCACACTAATACCTGGATAAAAGGGACAGTCACCACAGTAATACCTGGATATGAGGGACAGTCATCATAATATTACCTGGATAAAAGGGAAAGTCACCACAATAAAACCTGGATAAAAGGGACATTCACCACAGTAATACCTGGATAAAAGGGACATTCACCACAGTAATACCTGGATAAAAGGGACATTCACCACAGTAATACCTGGATAAAAGGGACATTCACCACAGTAATACCTGGATAAAAGGGACAGTCACCACAGTAATACCTGGATACGAGGGACAGTCACCACAGTCATACCTGGATAAAAGAGACAGTCTCCACAGTAATACCTGGATAAAAGGGACAGTCACCACAGTAATACCTGGATACGAGGGACAGTCACCACAGTCATACCTGGATAAAAGAGACAGTCTCCACAGTAATACCTGGATACGAGGGACAGTCACCACAATAATACCTGGATAAAAGGGACAGTCACTACAGTGATACCTGGATAAAAGGACAGTCACCACAATAATAGCTGCATAAAAGGGACAGTTACCACAATAATACCTGGATAAAAGGGACGGTCACCACAATAATACCTGGATAAAAGTGACAGTCACCACAATAATAGCTGCATAAAAGGGACAGTCACCACAATAATAAAGCCTTTGGCCATTAAAAAAGGGACAGTCACCACAATAATACCTGGATAAAAGGACAGTCACCACAATAATACCTGTATAAAAGGGACAGCTACCACAGTAATACCTGGATAAAAGGGATAGTCACCATAACAATACCTGGATAAAAGGGACAGTTACCACAGTAATACCTGGATAGAAGGGACAGTAACCACAATATTACCCGGATAAAAGGGACAGTCACCACAGTTATACCTAGATAAAAGGGACAGTCACCACAATAATACCAGGATGAAAGGGACAGTCATCACAATAATACCTGGATAAAAGTGAGTCACTACAGTGATACCTGGATTAAAGGGACGGTGACCACAATAATACCTGGATCAAGGGACTGTCACCACATTAATACCTAGATAAAAGGGGAAGTTGCCACAGTAGTTTCTGATTAAAAAGGAGAGTCATCTCAGTAATACCTGAATAAAATGGAGAGAAAGCACAGTAATACCTGTCAGTTCACCGACGACTGTTTGAAGAGTGAATATTCTCATAAAAAAGTGGAACTGTCATTGGACTGTCAACACAAACCTGTCCCACTCTTCTTTCTCCACCCCTTTACTCTCCCACATCCCTCTTCCCTCCCCTACCCATTCGCTTTCCCAGGCAGGCATGGGTGGTCAGCTAACACACACACACATATATATATGTAACATAAAGAGGGAGATTTACTATGAAATATTTTAAATAATATATAATGTGATATGCCATGACATTTCTTAGAATGTAGAGAATCAGCAATTTAACTTCCCTAGAGACTGAGTGTTCGAGTGACAGCTTAGTAATGCTTACGCATCTCTTCCTGAGGTGGTGTGATTAAGACTGCTGTCTTAGCAAATCAGTGCCTTGTCCTGTCACCATGAGAGCTTGATGTAAGAGGTGACTTTGAAACTGGACATTGAGTGTGGGTTTATTCGCATGTGTGTGCTTTTCCCCATACATAAGGAAAAGTATTGTTACAATGAGGGGAAGATTATTGCAGAGAGAAGGCAAGGCCGGGACGGCCTCTGCCAAAGTATTTGTTGATTAGTGTCAGTGCAACTGTGCTGAAATGGTTGTGTTATTGTATCTGTTTTGGCCAAAGTGTGGCTGGATTGTATTTGAATATTTATTTCAGAGATATTCTATTTATATGATCTTTTGATAATGCTTTTGTGCTTACCAGATGTTCTCATCTTCTAACCGGCGTTTCTGGTAGAGGGAAATGTTCTGGAAGAGGGGAACTATTTTCTGGAGAAGAGTGGGGATTGTTCATTGGAGAAATGGTGTACTGACTAATTACTGTGTTGACTGTGCCTATCTTTTATGGCTAAACTAATGTTGGTGTTAGATAAATTACCGAGGGTTATCTGGGTTAATTGGACTTTGAGTTAACATTCCATTTAATCATTCTGTTAAGAATCTGAGTTATTCAGTTAATACTTTGCTTTTAAATAAATGCATATTTTTGTAAGTTACGACTCTGATTTGATGACCTAAGATGGATGGGAGACGGAGGGAGAGGAGAGAGAGAGAGAGATGACCGAGAAGAGAGACGAGAGAAGAGAGAGAGAGAGGAGAGTTATTGCCAGTCTCAAGAAAGAGAAAGAGAAAGAGCTGTTGGCAGGAGAGAGAGAGAGAGAGAGAGAGAGAGAGAGAGAGAGAGAGAGAGAGAGAGTATTATCAACTACCAGCTGCCTGCCGCTCTGGCCTATCACTACCAAAATGAATAACGAGATAATGACCATCTCGTTATTAGTGGTGGCAAGCGGTGTTTGAACGAAAAAAGCCTTTCGTGAGATTAGTAGCAGCTATAAGATGCTGTTTTCAGAGAGTCTGGTTGTGGGAATGTGGTAGATATTAGTTAATGGGTAAAGGTGTTAAGAATTGTTCAGCCATGGAGTTGGTACTGAGAAGAACTTTTCGACTAGGGTCATCATTTTTCATCCGTCACGAGACATTGCAAGCTCTGTAGCACTCAGTTAGAACTAGGGCTTTGTGAGTGCAGTTGCCGAGTTGTTCATGTATGTGTGTCTTCATGTGTTTGCACAGAAACGCGCTCGGTTTGACGGTCGGGGGGTTCTCACATTTGAAGATGTGAGTGTTACATTATTATTTTTTGCCTTAGTTTATGAATCATTTTTTGAGTTAGGATTCAGTACCACAGTACCATTTTTTTCCCATAGGAGTGGAAAGTGATGTGTTTATTTTTCTTGGCACACATTAAATGAGACGCATTTGTCTTGGTTTTGACACATGTATACGTGTGAAAGTTTTTCATACATGCAGTTAGTTCTTGGGGATGCTTGGATTGCATTTTTCTGGCCTCGGAGACAGAGCGCTCGCTCATGTATACACACTCAGTGTAATTTTTGCTGAGAGACCGAGGGATAGTGCCAAAGGGAGGCTAGTATCCTTCCACTAGGGAATGCTTGACAGGGGGGGTGAACTTCTTTTTTTCTTTGTGTCGGGGTAATGGGGGCAAGTTTGGCCTTGACGACATAGTTCAATGCTATCATATCAGCTGATAGCCACTGGGTGATGATATGAGATGCCCGTAGGGTTTTTTTTAGAAAGATTTTTCTTTCTCTTGAGTGAAGAGAAAATGAAAATGAAATGCATATGAATTTGGTGGAAGTTTTCCTTATGCTTTGGAGAATGCCTTGACGCAATGTTAGAGGGCATGTTTATAACTGGGGATACAGAGATTACTTTTTAGTGGAGATTTGTTTGAGATATGGAGATTATTTAAAGTGGTGATGACTGGTGTTGTCAAATGGTGATGCC
>NC_061105.1:52231740-52234240 GCF_015104395.2 Macrobrachium nipponense | reverse complement strand
TTATTGAAGTGATTTTTATGTTTTGTACATTTATCCATTTTCTTATTGAAGTCTGTGATTTTATTTTATATTCTGTGTGATTAAAACTTTTTGCAATTTTGGTATTTTCCACATTTTTTCTGTGTTTTCGTTTGCATTCACAATTTAATTAACTTAGTTATTTTCATTACTTAATTGTTGCACATTTAATTAAATTTAACACTTGTGAATTAATTTGCATTTAATTAGAATTCTTTTCAAGTTTTATTGTTGTTTAGCACTTGTGAATTAATTTCAAATTTTCAATTATTGCCTAACACTTTTGAATTTTGATTGAATTAATTTTCTTGAATTTTGTGATAAATTAATTTTGATTTAATTTTCCTTAATTGATTCAAGAATTAATTAAACTTTACTTTGTTTTCAAGTAACAGTAATTTTCCCTGATATTGTGAATTTCACTTATAAATTTTGAGTTTAATAATAAATTTTTGTATTTAAAATTGTTATAAGTGTTTTCATTTCTAACCAGTATATTTGCATATGATTATATTATATTAGGTAGAAACATAGAGTGGTAATTGATCTGTTTTCCTTCAATTAACTTGAAGTGACTTAGAACCAGGAAAGTACTTAGACTTCTGAAATCAGGGAAATATTTAGACTTTTAAAGTTGTTGATGGAGTGATGCCCTTTGATTAATTTGATTACTTTCAAGATTACCTCACACCTGTTTTGATGAACTTAGTCTGATTTTCTGCAATACTGGTAAGTTGTCAAGGGATCACTGTTGCCTTTAGAGTATTCAGTCGTTTAGTACCTGTGATGAGGGTTCAGGCTTTTGCGAGGTAACAATTAATGAATGGTAAGTGTAGTAACCAGATTCTTGGCACTTCGTCACAAGTTGCATAGAAATAGCAAAGCATTATATGGCTATTCACCCGTGCTACCTGTTGACATTATCCTACAGCTCCCATATATAATTTATGATGAGATGTGATGGAAATGAACGAGACTGACTGGGAAGTTTGGCAACCTTCAAAGTACCTGTGTCCAGTAAACTGCTTAAATTTCTGGGACAATTAACTTCACAGAAGACTGGCTGCAATCCAGAATCTTGCAGATGTTACTATTGCCATGAATATGGACACCAAATTAACTGCTGTACCTATAGGAGAACTCATATGTAAAATTTGTTTCACTAAGCAGGACACTCAGCAATTTAAGACATGTGTTTATAACACATAAATGTACTGGCCCACATGGGTCCTTCAGTTCCAAGTACTGGATTAAAGATAATTTTCAAAAATGAGGCTGAAGTAAGCTAACTGCTTGTTACTTTCATCAAACTTGGTTCAAAAAATGCATAGCCAGACTTGATTGCAATGCAATCATGACAGGAATCACCAGATACCAGGACCTTTCAGACACCAGGGATCATACCACCACAACCGGCACCAGACTCTGTAACGGAGCTGACACCAGATCCGAGCTGGAAAAAAAAAAACAACAACAGTGAAAAAGACTCACCACACATGAACACCAATCAGTGTTACCACCTCAGCCTCTGCCTGACACTTCCCCTGCGCGGAACCTCCTTTCTTTCTTTACTTCACTCCACCAAGACCTCTCCATCTGTTCCAGCGTCCCCCGTCCCTCCCTCCTTCAGAAATGACCTTTGTCATCCTTATGTCAGACCATGTAATGATGACTGGAAATCGTCTGAAGACAATTAGATTACCTGTTTTGAAATATACCGAACCTTATAAAGATGGAAACAGGAAAATCTCAAACAAAGGCGTAATGACGTAAACCACACCAAAACGATTCTGAGGAAGCTGGAACGAAAGAAAAGGAAAAACATAGAAACGGGAGGAACTTTCCTTATGTCCACTAAAAATGCTGTCATTCATTTTAAGATCGCCATCACCATCCCCGGGAATAATGATTGTTTGTTTGTTTGCTTGTATTGTGTTTTTACGTTGCATGGAACCAGTGGTTATTCAGCAACGGGACCAACGGCTTTACGTGACTTCCGAACCACATCGAGAGTGAACTTCTATCACCAGAAATACACATCTCTCACCCGGGGATAGTGATATACATATTTGAATCGTTATTTAGTTGATAAATTCCCCTTCTCTACTAATGCTTTCCTTTCCCGTCTCTCTTTTACAAACAGACGAGAATTAATTAATGCCTTGACTGCCACTTAGGCAGAGTAACGGAAATCTGTGTAACTTATAAAATTTTTCTTTCTTTCGAACTTTTCATCTTTTTCATCGCTCTTATTCTCAGTCTTCTAACACGTACTCAACGGCAGGAACTAAATTGTTATTTCTCTATTTGTGGGTTCCTGGTTTCTCGTTTGAGGAAAAAAAAACATCGTTTCTGGCCATAAATTTCCCTACACGGAGTATTTCTTTCAAAATATTTTACCTTTTCCTTCTTGGTCTGTACACCAGGACACTCCCATAAGCCTTCACCTTCCACAGACGAGTTCCGTAAAGTTAACACAGGT
>NC_061105.1:52219240-52229240 GCF_015104395.2 Macrobrachium nipponense | reverse complement strand
CCTTCACGGTATTGTTACCTAGCCTAAACCTATATACAATTATGGTGTAAATGATTTAAGAGAAACCAGTCATTTCTAAACGTCATACTTGAAGAAACAGTTCAATTTATGCTGAATACTACGTAATAATGAGATTCAAGCTACTAGGCTAATTACAAAAATGGGTGTCTCGTTAACCTCAAACCACCATATAGCCTAATGGTGTTAGGCCTAGACTACCTACAGCGCACATAGGGTATAGCAATGAATCTTACCTTGCTATATTAGGTAGTCTGTTACATAATCTGGAAAACTTGAGGACCTCATTCCGATTACAGACACCGTCTCACCCAGGACGCAGAACTCCACGAAACTTTTCAACATTAAGGTGAAACCTTTTAATTCCAGCCATCTCTCTTTTCCAGTCATCAGTGTTTTCGAAAGGTTGTTCAGCTCCTCAGCACCACCAGGGCTGCCGAAGTGTGGAAATGACGTCACTAATACGGCTTATCTTGTCCACATCGTGATTAGGTGTGGAGTGTGGATCCACACGTAAAAAATTTCCACGCTTTTACTTAAAAAGCGTATGCTAGTTAAAATCTAATAAAAATAAATTATGAAAATTGTTTACTATTCTATTTTATAAGTCTCACACACAAATATCCATAAAAATAAATAATTAGTTTTATCCTTTTTAATTTGTGGATGCGTTTGGATGTTTATCAGATGCATAACGCTGACCGTTGATTCATGTGCAAACCAAGACCTAGAATATAAGCTAGATCTTGACCGTACGAACTGGCTGGCTCCAGCTCCAACCAGCCTCAGTTACCTATTCAAAATTATGTTCAATCTGGTCCTCAACAAAATCTACATTTATTCTTTTTCATAATACTAGAGAGTATTCTTATTTTGCTAGTTTTCATAGTTTTATGTTCTTGAAAATTTTGTGAAATATATGCATACATTCATACTGCCATTTGGTAGCCAATTATTTTTCAGCGATGACTTTACAGCTTTGCAATACACATTGCAAATTTTGCAAGTGAAAATGATTAATGTGCCTGTATAATCAGTTTGGTTATTCTACAAACTACGGTGACAAACTTTTGAAATGAACGGGCGGGCTTATGATTTCATAACTATAATTCGTATAACGTAAGGCCTTAGCAAAAATCATAGGCCATAGTTTACCAGTATAGATGATACCGCTCATGATTCGTTGTCAGTTTGATATTGCCCTACCCAAATGAATGTGTGTATAACAACGATAAAAGTGAGAAATTGCATAATGCAGTGGTAATTAAATCTTCATGTAAATTAAATGGTTCAGTACATTAGACTAAGTCCAGGGTACGTTGCCAGTTTACTTTTCTCTAAAAAATAAGACATAGTTATAACACCGGTGCTTACTATTACATTTGCAGCTTCAATTCTTTATGAAAGTGATTGTAATTATGTAATAGCAATGATACAGTACAGTGATAATTATTTTTCAAGTTCACTTGCGAGCATATAACCAACAGTGTTAGTTGGCCCAAGATATAGGTCTAGTCATTATATTTATGGCAATAATGCCGGATTGAACATCATTATAAATTTGTCGTTACATTTCATTACGATGATGTGATTAAGATGCCTTGTATATAAAATAAAATTGTTGTAAAACACCTATGTTACTTTTTTCATCGTCAAATTGAATGTGTCATTCCAGTTGTTCATCATCAAATTAAAGGAGTACCGACTGTTGTTGAGAAGTGCTTCTTTTACCCTCTCAAAAAAAAAAAAAAAACTAGAATCAAAATCTAACTAAATGTTTAAACAATATTAGCTAAAAACTTATTTATATAAAAAAAATAAAAAAAAGAAAAAGCTTCTGGTTGGGAATTCATACCGCTAAGTTTTGAGCACTTACAAGATCACGATAAACAACTTATACATTCCATCGAGTTCGATTAAGTCAAATATATTGCATAACTGGCAACTGTCTGAGACCGTGTGTGGATTTCCTCAGTGTGGAAATCTGGCAGCCCTGAGCACCACTTGGAAATAGGCTATAGTCACCAACTGCCGATCGACTACCTCATATTTCACATGATTATAGGGGGCAATGGCGATCGTGGTAAGTTTAACACAGTAACAAGCCGAAAAGACATGCCTTTACGACGTAGTCCAGACAGAGATTTGATGGAAGTAAACAATCATAATTCCCGTGACTTCCGTCACGTGCCTGACGTCACAGGTACTCTTGCTACGTAACAAGCTGTCGTCATAACTTGTCATTCAGTGACGTGCTCCATGAAATATTTCCTCATTTTAAATATCGTATTGAATACATCCACTTTGTAGGACACGGACCCATATTAATTACTAGGAAAACCACAATGTCCTCATGCAATATATATACCTTTCAAACAATACTAACAAAATTGTTACTTGGTGGGTGTTTGCTGTTGTGAAGATGCAATCGACAGATGAGAACTATTAATTTTTGGTTTATTTCAAACCCGAGATTTAGAGAAATTATATGGGACTTCCACGAAAAAGAAAATTTATAAACATCTGCAGCTATTCAAGAAATAGATTATATTATTTGAAGTCAGTGAGTTTGATGAGATAATGGTGACAGCAGCTGCTCTTCTGAAATGTACGCTAGCCTCGTTGCCTGCGTTCAATGTTACCGTTAGTTTTATTATTTCCATACCCTCTGCATTATAGTAACTTGTTTGTTTGCATGTACGACCGTTACGCTTTGCAAAAAGCGTAGTAATTTATTAATTTATTGTATCAAAGAAGCAACCATCTCTTGAAGTAGCCTATATCAATATAGCCGCTAAAGTTAGATAAACCAACACGAAAATAAACTCGAGCGAGGTGCAGCTTTTACAGGTTTTCACCACAAGCCTACGGTTATGATGAAAACTACGATTATTGTATTTTTCTGATGTAAGCCCCGCCCTCGTCAGAGGTTGTGTTTTACTTAGATAGTTAATGCATTTCAAAACCATACTAATTACCAGTCAAGAGGAAGTAACGCAACTAAGAGAGAGAGAAAAAAAAAACATATTAAATTACAAACAATTTACATTATTCTAAAAGATAAAAAGCACGAAAGTTACTTATATTTTAACTGCGACACGGTAAGGTAGCCAACAACTAAAAAGGAAAATTCTGGTGAATTATTTCGTTTTGTTCCGAGTTCCACATTTTCCCATTTCACAACAGATGCATCCATTCTGGTTTACTTCTATATATGAATTATTATCATCATTATATGAACATCATATTCCTGAAACTGATCATCGATTTGTAAATCAAGATTGAAAATATATTTTCAATCTTGATTTTCAAATATCCTATCATGGTAGTAATGGTATTGAAGTTCATCTGAAGTACATTACAATATGGTCAGGTAGATGGTCAGATACATAGCCAATCCGAAACAGACACAAGCATGTGTAGTACTAGTAGAATTACACAAAAAAGTTATGGGAATGTCGTGTCCACACACAGTATGCTTTACAATGTATTTTATTTTTTTGCATTAATGTCGAGCCAAATGTTTGCCCTTATCGAGTGCCTTAAATTGATGTAATGCATCTTCTATGGAAAGATTATAAAAGCCCTGTGTCACAACGGGGCCTCTTTGAAACCGTTTTCTGTGATCTATTCATTTAAGAAAACTCGTTCGTTCGAAATTAAAAGGCTACGAATTATTATCCATAATATAGATCATTGGTATTGGAAGTTTCCTCATTGGCATCCGTCACTAACTTGTATAAAGTTTTTCTCTGATTTAGTATAGTTTCCTTAACAATGGTTAACTGTCGCCAACCATAGGTAGGAAAAGAAAGAACGTTTCAAGTATTCTAGGCCTCTAAACAGCGACAATTAAAAGTCCATGAAAGCATGAATTCGAGTCTCTATATTTTGAAGATTCGATATTCCACACTCCTACAGATTCTCCTCCTTTGAACAATAAGTTTTACATTTTACTCCATAAACAATAAAAGTGGAATCGTCAGAATTTCTAGATTACTTATTTTAGACCTTACTATGGTGTTATTGTTGTGAAAGCACACCAAATGACAAGGGGTTGGCAATTCGTTCTTGATTTTAGTAGTAAGGGCAACTTCATACATTTTTTTTTATGTCCAAGTTTCTCCGATCTGAAACAAATCGCTAAACAATAAATGTTACTAAATAATTAAATACGTAGTACTACGATAATTTCAGTAATGAGTAAACAAGATTTTAAAAAATTATTGTGGTGATGGATGTGGTTGCGGATCTGGGTTGTGAAATAATGATGATTGATGATGAGATGCCCCCCCCCCCCCCCCCGATGACCTGGGTATACCACGTATTACGATGATGAAGTGCAGCACCTACTATAGCAGTGATGAAGATGATGCCATATCTGGGTTTCTAACTTTCCAAATGATAGAGATGATGATGATGATGATGGATTAATTTCTAAATGGTAGCAACGAATGTGATGCAAATACGTATTGTTTCTAAATGATGAAAAATGGTAATGATGATGCATGTTTCATTTAATGATGGCAATGATGCATACCTGGGTTTCTAAATGATAGTCAGGGTTAATGAAATGTGTACCTGGTTTCTAACGATGACGATGATAATGAAGATGATGCACTATGAGATTCTAAATGGCAGCAATGAGGCATACCATGGTTTGTTTCTAAGCTATGGCACTAATGACAGTTTGTTTGTTTGTATGGTGTTTTTACGTTGCATGGAACCCAGTGGTTATTCAGCAACGGGACCAACTGCTTACGTGGACTTCCGAACCACGTCGAGAGTGAACTTCTACACCAGAAATATACATCTCTAACCAACCCCTCAGTGGAAATCCCGAGAATCGGGCTCGCGGCCACCGAGATAGCAGGCCAAGACCATACCGATCACACACTGAGGTGCTTCACTAATGACAGTGATAGCTAGGTACATAGTTTTTCTAAATGAGTGCGATGATAATAAGAGCTTTATCCTGAGTTTCTAAACTTATAATGATTATATGTGTACTGGTTTCTAAATGACGATGATAATGTGTCTCTCGTACCTATAAAAATAATCATAGTGTATTCGTGCTCCTAAAAATAGAGATGTCCTCTATCTACCCGGCACCGGAGGACTCGGAAGCCTAGTCCTATTTCAGGCGAGAAAGAACTTCTCAGGTCTTCATGAGAGTCGAGCGCAGTCGCCAGGTAGTTTGCATGGGTATGTACTCGATGTGAGGTCGTTGTGCGACCCGATGTTCTCATTACCTGGCAGCCCTCCGAAGGAATTCCTCGTTTTCCTGACGTTGTGAAACTCAGCCGGACTGTGTCAGAAAAATCAATAAAACTCTCTCTGCGTCGTGATAAAAAATGATTCAACTAAACTCGAAACCGAATACGTTTACCTCAGTAACAGAAGTAAGAAGAGACGGTAAGTTGTGTTGCAAAAATTGTGTAAATGGAAAATAGTAAAGGGTGCCACCCAGTTCTACGCCATTCTTCGCCTTGTTATTTCCACCGCCTGAAACCTGAAGGGAAATCCAGGAGGGTGTCTCTTCATCTAGGTTGTTCATTGCAGTAACACTGACCACGAGCCATTTCTCTTGGTTTATTTTTAAGGTACGTTCTTCTTCAGAACAAATTAATAGTTGCTGAAATCTTCCGACCGGTGGTACCTCGTTTTCATTATTGTTAAATATGTGGCCATTTTTGACGAAGATACCGAACCTTATTAATTAGCCTATCAAGCGAGTCTCACAGTAAGTAATCAATGCATACCGAGAGAAAAGAGTTTGCTGAAGCATATGTTGAAGTGTATAATTTTGCAGTAATATGAATGCCATCACATAACAGGGAGTTGGGTAATTGTTGTACCTGCCGCCAAATGTAGGTGACGTAGTAGCTTAAGTTATGGAAATATTAATAGAAGAGCTATTGAGTCTTCCCTGGTTACTTACGAATGAATCGCTAGTTTTGTTACGTCCTAGAATTTTGGCAGGCTTGTGTTTTATGATTAATTGAACTTTACTATTTATTGGCATTTTAGAGGATTTCATTACCTTATACCAAGCTAAGTCAACCAAAAGTTGTATCATTTACAGACAAGATTAAAAAAGAAAGAAAGAAAAAAAAAACTTTCGGTGGAGAAGGCCCTACAAAATATTTATAACCATCGACGGAGGAGATCCAAATTTTCTCTTCCGTTTTACTTTTTGACCGACATACTATTGCGCTATCTAATAAGTCATTATTATTTTATTTTCCATGAAAAAGAAAATGAGAATATATATTCTGATTTATTTATTTTTGTGTATCTGCAATACCATTACATTACTAACATTTGCAAAACTACTTTTCATAATTGTACAACAGAAGGGATTTCTACATTATTCAGTTCTAAGTTAAGCAGGTAATGTACACTACAGTCTTCAGCAGGTAATTAAGTGACCATGTACACTCAAAATCTAATCAATCTTCATTGCTTTCGCACATAAAAAAACGTGAACACACGCACAGGCAAAGGCAAACTACCTCTTAGATAAAAAAAAAAAAAAAAAAAAAAAAGTTTAAAACCTGCAAATGCAGCTCACAAAGAAATAAATCTATTCGATATGAATCTCGTACCATTTTCTAGGTCATAAAATATAAAATTTCTATTGCTTATAAATGTATTCGTTCCAAAACTTACCTCGTCATTATGAGGGAGATATATATATAATATATATATACTAATATAGATATATATATAATATATCATATATATATATATGTATATATATAATATATATTAGATACTATTATATATATATATATATATATATATATATATATATATATATATATATATATATATTTCTGGAAGGTAATGGATTCATGTTTAGTAGTGAATCAACAATCATTACCTTTAATTAAAATTTTATAAAACGATAAAATTTTTTATAAAAGACTATCAAAAGTATACATGGGAAACTGAGGATTGGCAAGCTATTCGATATTAAATTCCCGTTGAGTAGTCTGTATGTACTGATTATAACATTGAACACCTTGGCTAGTCTGCAATACTTCATGTACTACATCTTTGATTTATTCTCTTATACAGATGATCTTCGGCCTCACATCGAGATCGAAATCAGGAATTTGCAGCTGAGAAGCGAGGGGACAGTTAAGTACTCCACAAAACGAATATGAAGGTTGTGAGGTAGAAAATATTTCTGTATTTACGTTATTGAGTGCATATATTATTATTATTATCATTGTTAGCTGTTGTACCCGGCGTTGCTTGGGATAAAAACGGGGCAAGCCGTCCATGATGACAACCCCTACAGGTCATGTCATGCAATCACTTTCAGTATAAGTATCCAGTTGGCACTCTCTCGAGCCAAAGAAGGTTTGAAAAATCTGTTGAGTATCACATTATTTGTACCGAATCAAAGAATTTTATGAAAATTCCAAAGATTTTGCTGTCAACTCCGAAAGCTGTAAAAAAAAATGAGGGGGTATGAAAGAGAGGAGTTATGACCACTTAAAAATGAATCTCTAATTTCAGATTTTGACTAAATCTTCCTCGCAGGGGGGAGGGGGGGGGGGGGGTTTTGGGGGGGGGGGGGTGGAGTCTATGGTAAAAAGGGTGGTAGCCCATAGCTTACATGGTCTGAGCATCTATAATGAAACAACAGACAGACAGAGAAATTGCCTTTTAAATATATAGATTATTACTATTTATTATTATTACCTGCGAAGGCTAAAAGCACTGACTAGCTATTTGTGAGGAAGAACAACTAATATGAGAAAGAAGAAGAAAAGGAGGCTAAAACAGAAATATTCTAGCTATGAAAAGACATTTGTCCACAGAGATGACATATGAAAAGATTTCACGTTCATTTCATATTACTCAGTAATCTCAGTGATTATTAACTCATTCAGAAGGCTATGATTTTTGAGCCTGTCTGGCCGTCAGATGACAAGATTAGGTGGAAATTAATGAATTGTTTTCAGTGGAATGGAATACGGAGTTTAGGCTAAAGGACAAGCGCTGGGCCTTATGATGTCATTCAGTGCTGAAACGGAAATTGAAAGTAAAACAGTATGAAAGGTGCAAGAGGAGGATAAACCTCGCAGGCCTAAAATAGATGAATAAGACACCAAATACTTTTGACACCACAGTGTATTTGCAACCAAATTTGTATAAAAAATACAAAATACAGACATTTTTGCCATTGCTATAGGCCTGCCAGACCCCTATAAAAGGCTTAAAATTTAGGGCTAGGGTAGACAAGATCGGTAACATGCAGAATTGCTTCCAAACAAGCAGATACATAATTAGAAACACAAACAGGTAGTATCAGAAATTTCGTCCTGTGTATATACAATGCCAAACACCCCCAGTCATATACCCCAAAGCTGTATGGTACAACTAGGCTAGTCTAAATCCTATAGATACCAGCTGAAATCAACTTACATGACTTATTAACTGCTTTGGAATAGAATTGGGCAAATTAAAATTTTTTTATGGCATTGGCCCTGACCAGACACCTCTAAATATGCCTAGTATGAATCAAGCCAAAATAGGTACACCAAAACACTATAACCCCTTCTCATGCATTATACAGGTTAGTAAGTGCTTATTTGGTTAGCAGTTTGAGCCTTCACTTTCACAATCAGTCATCACTCCATTCTGGGTCAGGACTGAGAGTGATTTTCAATATCGCAGCAGGGTCATCAATGCCTATAAGACTGTCGAGTAGTTTGCTCTGAAGTTTCAGCATCACTGAAAAAAGATTGTCTGGTTCAGCAGGACCAGACACAACCATGGTATGTAATGGCCCTCTTTATATGTCGTCCATCCATTAATACAGTGGGTCTAGGCCTTCAGCTGGTTCAGTACTGTCGGCGTTACCCGAAATAAGCTCATATAATGTAGCTTTGACTGTTTTCATATCTTGAACGAAAACCAAAGATAAGAAGAATGGGGTCGCATGACTTTTGCTGCTATGCTGTACATTGGGGCAAAAGTTGGTCATTGGTTTTGTAAAACTTCTTAGGATATGTGTTTTCTTGTAAAACAGCTTTCACTTGGTACCTTGGTAATCTATGGTAGGCTACATGTCATTTGTCTTTTTTCCAATATTTAGTAAACTGGGTTCTTTTAAGATGATTATCTAAGGTAGGCCAAACGAAATAAGCAAACAGATATTTGATAAACAAGGTTTAAATACGAGTATGCATATCAAGTAAATACGAAGTACCAGTAATGCACTGACAATTACTTGACAGAAAAATAGCAATAACAAAAATAAATTTACACCATAATATTTTTTATACATTAACACTTAAGTGTTAATAATCACGATGAATTTTTCCAAGGTAATCATAAATAAACTTTCATAATACTTAAATAATTCACTTCACTTTTCACATAAGTCACTTCCACATATAAGTAAAAATGTACAGTTTACGAGACTTATTCAGTGGAGAGAGGTGTGTCACCTGCAACGAGAGAATTACAATGCTGCCTGCGTGGTGGAGTGTGGGCCAGACAAAAACTTCTCATACGCTCGAACATCGGGTTCGAACACTGGTTTAGACATGAGATCATTCAAAATTAAGTTTCCGATCAGTGTTATATTAAGAATGGCAACCCTCTTCCCATACACTACACTCATACTGCGCCTAGTTAGTGGGGTCTGGCAAGGCCAATGCAATAAGAAACAATTCTGTAATTTGCCCAATTCTATTCCAAAACAATCGATAAATCATGTAAAGTTCATTTCAGCTGGTATCTGCAGGATTAGGCTAGCCTAGTTGTACCAAAGGCAAAGTTAGGGGGTGTCTGGCATTGCATATACAACGACGCCTGTTTGTGTTCCTAATTATGTATCTGCTTGTTTGGAACCAATTCTGTATGGTATCTATCTCGTCTACCCTAGCCTTAAAAATTAAGCCTCTTAGAGGAGTCTGGCAGGCCTATAGCAATGGTAAAAATGTCTGTATTTTGTATT
>NC_061105.1:52139190-52211240 GCF_015104395.2 Macrobrachium nipponense | reverse complement strand
TTTAAGTTAATTAAAATACAAACAATGCGCTTGAGTTGTTTCTCGAATAACAACACTTTGAGAGAGAGAGAGAGAGAGAGAGAGAGAGAGAGAGAGAACAATATTCATTTCGAAAAACTGCTTATTCGAATATTTTGTATTTCGATCAACTGTAAATTCGAACAATTACACATTGGAACTATAGTTTTCGAATATTTAGTTTTCGAAAAAAAAAAACTTTTGGAACAATTGCCTTTCGAATAAAGGTTCTTCGAAAAATTGTCCGCACACAATCCATTCCTATATTTAGTCTAATTCCCGAGCATGGAATCAATCTGCACATCTTCTTCGAAACATCGCTCATTTGAAGACAGCAAAACGAGGTCACAATTATGGACAAAGTAAGATGACGGCGCACAACTGATGACTTCAAATAATGAGATTCACGATAATGAAGAATGGTACTGTGTCATAGTTGACACGGTGGGTATGAAGACTAATGACCTTTACGCTGCCTGGGAATTAGGGTAGGCCTGTCTTACCAGCTATTACATGATATTCCTTGTGTGTATGGGTCTTACTACTGATGAGGCCAGGTGATGTCTTCCCACTGGGAGGCAATTGAAGTGCTGATTTCCATTTTAGGGGTATTGAAGAAAATTCCTGAGACTCCGCTTGTTTCTTTATTACTCATTACATCCTGCCAAATTTCTCCCAGGCCTACTCTCCTGGACTTGGTTAATTTACCTAGTTTTCAGAACTCCTGGACTAGATCCCTGGACTAGATCCCTTGCAAGGGATAGATAATCATTTGTATTTATAATTTGGTAAAATAGCCAAAATGAAAGGGTGGACCGGTTGCGTCCTTCTCACACGAGAGCATTCGTGATTCTTACATGTGTTGCTAGTGTTACCAAATTGCAGACGAAAAATTCAGGGCAGCGTTGCCATACTCAAAGCGAAAGATAAACAAAACAAGGAACTGGCTACACTGCCACGCACTCGTGTCCACAACAAAAACGAAAACATTTTACAGTTCCAATCACTTTCACAACAGCATTGTAAAGATATTAGAGGAGGATGATGAATCAATTCCTAAATAAATCACTAATAATTAAAGGAATATTTTTCCCTATGATGTGATAGATAAAAAAAATAATTAAATGTTTAAAAAAAAATAATTAAATGTTATTAAAAATGTTTATAGACTTTAAAAAGGAGAGAGGAGAAATATCTGCTTCATCTCCCAAAATATCACAAAGGATTTACCCCTAACATATCTCTCTCTCTCTCTGGTTAAAATATCTGGGGCAAGCAACCAGAATGTGCTCCACTGTTAGCATCTCGCCACTGCAAGCACACTCTGGGAGGCTGCCCCCTTCTAAAATAAACTGATGGGTCAAATAAGTGTGCCCAATCCTCAGTCTGCTTAAAACTATTTCTGTTCGTCTATCAGACTGGAAAGACGAAGGCTACGGCAAAATATTATTTCTAATATTTCTGTACTTTCTATTATTAGCAAGATGAGGAGAAGTCCATCTTTCTTGCCATTTGCTTAAAATATAAGACCTAAAAGGACCTTTTAGATCTGTATGAGGCACTTTACTAAAGGCTGTTTCTGAGGAGACACTAGCAGCTTTCGCTTCCCTATCTGCCTGTTAATGCACTATTCTTCTATTGCTTAACGTGAATGATGGAGAAACACAATTTTGATACGCACATATAGTTCTTTATTAGATCCATGACGTTAACATCGATATGGTTATATTGTTAGGCGTTTATACATGTAGACTTGACGTATGCAGCGTAACTTGAAGTGATGTGATGTGGTTCAATTACTATGGATAAATGGAAAAGAAATCAACGTATGAATAATATGCTAATTTATACAAAATTATTAAGTTAAACAACTAAGACTGATAGAAACAATATGCAAAGCTTAATTAAGTAAATTATGCATGTATAACGGCTAATTACAAAAAGCTAATACACAAAGTCAATATAATTAAGGCTCATATAAAGACATACGTTATATACAATGTAGGCTTACAAATGGGAAAAGATGAATCCGCTATTCTAAAACAATATAATAGGCGTTTACTTACAATTGTGTTCCTATATCAAACGGTCCAAATATTCCTCAGTAAATACCAACTTTCGTTACATTCGTTATATCCGTTCTGTATGAAATCTCTTTTTAAACTGATAGCTTTCCTCATTTGTTTACAGGAAGACACTATCGATTACCAAAAAGTTCACGTGACCGATAACTATGCATAAATTAGCTAAAACAACCCAACACCAAGTAAACAATTATTATGGCCGAGCGTAGAATCGAACAAGCAAACTACCACACAGCAAACCTTAACACCTTAACTAGACAACACGAACATTATTTACAGTTAATCGTTGGGCATCAACACTGCCATCTCGCTTCCACAAATCCCCACATGTGAAGGGACCCAACAGAAAGAGACAGATTTACGCAAATAATACAAATGGAGGAGCGATTCCTGAACTTTTTGAACTAACGGATGGAAGCTATTGAATTTTTTAATAGCTTCTAAAGTGCTTTTGGAATCAGAGTAAATGACAAAATTAGTGTCGCTACTTTGAACAACTATATCCAGGGCAGAGGCTATGGCTGTTAATTCTGCTGTGAATATGGATGCAAAGTCAGGTAGTTTAGCTGTGTATGCTGTATCACCAAGGATAACTGCACAGCCAACGCCACTATCTGACTTTGATCTATCCGTATATATTTTTGTCACATTAGTATGGACAGTTTCATGCTCCAAGAATTTTCCCCTAATCTCTTCCTCAGGACAGTCTTTTATGTTAAATGCTTTTTTGCACACGGATGCTTCTGGAATAAGCCATGGAAGATACACAGGATGTTTTACTTCCATGACTTTTTGGGATTTAAGATGATTACCCCTAACATCTTCATTTAGTCTAACTTGGAATGGTCTAGAGGCTCTTATACCAGAAAAGACCCGTGAGTCTGCTTCCCTCAGCACCTGGAAGGAGGGATTTTTGGGAGCACTTTTAATTCTAGCCATGTACCTTAATCCTAGTTCTTGCCTTCTCAGATCTAGGGGAAGTTGGTTAGTATCAACATATATGCTTTCAACAGGCGAAGTTCTAAAAGCCCCTGAGCATATTCTCAATCCCTTATTGTGTACAACGTCCAATTCCTTCAGCCTGGTTTTGGAAGCTGAGGAATAAATCTGACAGCCATAGTCTAGCTTGGATCTACACAACGAGTCATATAGTCTCAGCAGGGATTTTTTATCAGCTCCCCAACTAAATCCAGAAACAACCTTTAAAATATTCAGAGATTGTTTAACCTTAATCTTTAAGGCATTTATGTGGCTGGCCCATGTCAATTTCTGGTCAATGGTCATTCCCAAAAATTTTACTTCCTTTCCATAAGGAATGACAGATCCTTTTAAACTAAGTGTGGGAACCTCTTCCACACGCTGGCACCTAGTATATCTTACAGAAACTGTTTTAGAGGAGGAGAATTTAAAACCATTCTCATCAGCCCACTTTGTAATAGCACATTGACAGACCTTTGCAGATGTTTACATACTGACGAGGCATCATATCCTGTGAAGTATATTGCAAGGTCGTCAACAAAAAGCGAGCATTTAACAGGTGATGATATTTGTTGGACTATACTGTTCATTGCCACTGAAAAAAAGTGTTACACTTAAAACGCTTCCTTGTGGAACACCCTCCTCCTGCACAAAAGGTTGGGAGAGTGTGTTGCCCACTCTAACCTTAAAAAATCTCTCTGTTTAAAAGGAGTATATAAATCTGATCATTCTTCCACATATGCCCATCTTGTGCAATTGTTTCATGATGTCAATTCTCCAAGTAGTGTCATATGCTTTCTCAAGGTCGAAAAATATGTGAATAGTCTGACATCGTTTGGCAAATCCTTGCTGGATTTGATTGGTCAGCCTCAGCAAGGGATCAAGGGTGGAACGATTTTTCCTGAAACCAAATTGAAATGGAGATATTAGTCCTTTGGTTTCAAGGTGCCAAACTAATCTGGTGTTTATCATTTTTTTCATCAGCTTACACACACAGCTGGTAAGAGCTATTGGTCTATAGCTGGTGGCTTGGGAAGCGTCTTTATTAGGCTTTTACATGGGAACAATTATAGATATTTTCCAGTCCTTGGGTAAAATTCCAGTTTCCCATATTTTGTTTATAATCTTGAGTAGATACTTTTTGGCATCATCTCGGAGGTGTTTAAGCATTTCATATAAAATTGAATCACCCCCTGGAGCTGTTGATTCAGTTGAAGAGAGTGCCTCCCGAAATTCTCTTAAGGAAAATTTGTGGTTGTATGGTTCAGATTTTCCCAATTCAAATTTCAGAGTCATTTCAGCATTCCGAATTCTTTGAAATTCTAGAGAATAATGGTCAGGGCTGGAAACTTGAGAAAAGTGTTTTCCCAGTTCATTGGCAACTTCAGTGGGCTCTGTGATCAGAGTGTTATTGACTTTTAATGAGGGTAATGGTGACACAACAAATTTTCCACTCAGTTTCCTGATTTTGCGCCACACCACTCTCAATGGAGTTCTGGAATTGATTCCATTGATATAGTAAAGCCAACTTTCTCTTTTGGCTTTCTAATAAAAGTGTCGCTGCTTGGCTAACGCACGATTATAGATTAATTTAGACTGATTGGAGCCACTAGTTTTGTATCGTCGGTAGCACTTACTAGTGACTTTCCTCAGAATACCACATGTCTTATTCCACCAGGGAACTGCAGGTCTACGAGGTTTACCTTTTGTCTTGGGAATCGAGCCCTCAGCACTCTTCAGAGTAGATTCAATGAAGTAGTCATAGGCATCCAGGTGAGAATGAAATGACTCAAACTCCCTATCTAGATTGACTCCTTTACTGAACTTGTCCCAGTCAGCATCTTCTACCTTCCACTTAGGTAATGTTTCAGATGGAGCATTTACAACATATTTCAGATGGATCGGGTAATGATCACTTCCATTCAAATCTTCATTAACAGACCAGTTAAAGTCAAGGTGGATATATGTTGAAGAAATACTAGGGTCCAGTGCAGAGAGATGATTATTATGAATGCTGTGGAAGGTCATTGACCCATTATTATATAGGGCAACATCATTCATGTCAATAAGGTCCTCGATTATTTTCCCTTTGCTGTCTAAACACCGACTTCCCCAAAGGGGGTTCTGGGAATGAAAATCTCCTAATAAGAGAAAAGGAGCAGGAAGTTGGTCAATCAAGGACTGAATATCTCCAATGTTAAAAAAAAGGTCTGGTGGGAGGTATAATGAACAAACTGTTATCTTCTTGTCTAATATGACTGAGACAGCAACAGCTTGTAGAGTTGTATTTAATTGTATTGTGGAGTGCTGCAGAGATTTATTAACAATAATTGCAGCACCTCTATGGGCACGATCACCAATTGAGGGGAAAGAGTTAAAAATAGCATAATCAAGTCCAGGATTATAAGGAGAGTTACCTAACATAGTCTCCTGCAGGCATACAATCCCTGGATTGAATTCATGCATTAAGACTTTAAAGTCTTCTGTCCGGGCTCTGAGACCCTTACAGTTCCACTGAAGGACATCGAACTTGAATGTTAAGGTGGTAATGTACTACTTCCCACTCTTGATCCCTTTTCATCTTTATTAGAGATGAAAGTTCTTGGCTGACAAACAGATTTCTGAATTCGAGGCTGGTGCTCAGGATTTTTACTGTGATTCTGTGCATCACTACTGCTATTAGTCTTAGGGTGGCAAGAGTGGTGAGAACTTGCATGTCTTTGAACTAGATCTGCTTTTGTAACTACCTTCTTTGGCGGAGAGATCTCTTCCAGAACACTGTACCCATTTGAAGTTTTTATGATAAAACTTTCATTATTCGGGGACGTGTTTCTTATACGCTTCCTAGTGGTGTGGCGAGATCACAAGCTAGATAAAAACAAGTGCAAAACCCTCCCCACATTAACCTAATCGATCCATCTGCCAAACCCACCCTCAGTCACACTTTCTTCTTTACACAACAAATACAGCAGGACAATTGACCTACACCTATACAAAACAAAACAAAAAACAAAACACATGTACCTACCAACACTATACAAAAACAAATGGAAAAACAAAACACATGTACTTACCAATCAATCCAGATACTCCGGGCTATCCTGTGCTGTCCGCTGGTCGAGGTCACAGAGATATAAACAACAACAACACCAACAACAACAACCAAGAACCACAACCCAACACAACAACACCCAAGGACTACAACCCAACAACAACCAAGGACAACAACAACACAACAACCACCAAAGAACACAACCACAACTCAACAACAACACAACAACAACCAACGAACACAACCACAAAACAACACAGCAAACAACCAAGAAACACAACCACAACCTAACAACTATAATAACAAATCAATAACACACAAAACTCAACTAACTCACAATGCCTTCAAAGAACTGCTTCCCACACTACTAACTGTCACCAGTTCTGACTAAAGACTGACTCAAAAAAAACTCAGAACTTTGATTTCTACCAGCAGACAACCCAGCCAGAACTCACTAACAGCCAATACAGTCATTAACTATCCATACAGTAAATACACACTCTCTCTCTCTCTCTCTCTCTCTCTCTCTCTCTCTCTCTCTCTCTCACACACACAAACACACACACACAGACATTGTCAAATGGAACTCCATAACTCCTCCATAGTGGACGCAGCTGTAGTTTTATCATGTTTCTTAGTGACTGTGATAATTGATGGATCCAAGCTAGATCTCTAGTTTGGACCACTCCTTTGGTTGCTTCTTGGTAAAATTATTATTTGTGGACGTTTGCAAACTTTGCCTAGGGGCTGAATTTGCAACCGTTACATTTGTTTCAACTTGGGAGGATAAATTGTCCTTGCTTTTGGAAGAACAATTTTTAGTATTGGGATTCAAAGCACTTGCTGACATAAGTTTCCGATTATTATTTCAAGTGCAAGGAGAAACAGGTTTCCGATGCTTACTGTTAGATTCAATTACTGGTGGCCTCTCATTGCTAGAACTCTTCATCAACTTTATTACCAACGCATAGGTAGAGTCCTAGTGCTTGGAAAGTGATCAACCTTGCACTGGAAACATAACGGGTTGCTTCACACTTGTCTAAATTGTCATGCTCAGCAGAGCACACAGAACATCTCTTTTTGTTTCCACATGAGTCTTGAATGTGGCCATATTCGAAACATTTGCGACATTGTTTAGGGTTTCTTTTATATTTTTTGACTTGCATCCTCTCATGGCCAACATTGATGTTATCAAGCAAGTAACTGGAGGAGAAGGTTAAAAGCATAGCTGCATCCCCTCCCAATTCTTTTTACATGAGATACACAAGGAGGGCGCCTTAGGAGAATCTCCTCCTCATTAAAAACATGCAAGTCTCTGGAATATACTACCCCTTTCAGCATGTTAAAGAATCTGTGCGATATGATAGCCTCAATATTTCCACTTTTGGGGGGTTTAAACTTTAATAGCAAAATAGCTTGCGTTTCATTGCCTGCTTTGATGAGTAAGTTCTTTCCATATCGTTTCAGATTACCGATAGGAATAGAACCTACTTTGTTCTCAATACATTCAGCAGCTTTAATGAAATTTTCCCTTCCCTCCTTGAAACTGGCAACATGCCATATAGGGGAAGGAAGCGTCCTGGTATATGTTGCTGGTCCACACTCTTCGTCCTTAGGAATAAAATCGAATGGGTCATCGTTCAAATTCCTCACTGAAAGCACCTTGGTGCTTAAAACAGTCATTTAGAATGTGGCCATTTAATTTCAGTTGTGACTCACTAGCTTCTTTGGGAGAGGAAAATCTAATGTATGCAGAAAAAGACTGCTTGTCTTTTTCTAAAAGCATTTTAATTCTCTCCACCTTACCAAACTGTTTTTGCGACACTATGCAAGCACCCGTAGTCCAACGAAAGGCTTTCATTAGTGCAATAAAGCACTCTATTATTCACATCAAATCCACCAGTTTTAATAGCACCCTGGTGTCGCGGTGCATGGTTCAGTGTGATAGCCAGCTCATATACGTGTCCATGCCTGAAGTTGTTGCTAGTGCCGTTAAGTCGTCAGATCCAGGGGAGGGCAAAACATTGGTCAATATCCATAATTTCAATATACTTGTAGACTGCTTGGTTATATCAAGAAGGTATCGTGGGTCAGACAGGTATTCAAATTCTCAACCAATGGAGCAAGTGAGAGTCGACTCCCAATGGTCCACCCCATACCCTACCTTTACAGGATAGCTCCAATACGCTTGCAGTGGCCCAGGTATAAGCCTATCCGCCTGCTGGGAGTTCAGCCTCCACTGAGGACCGACTCCTCACTCCATATGTATTGGTGAGCTTCCGGACAAAAGCCAGAAGTCCCATCCCAAACACCAGCCCCCCCCTGGATTCCGATGGGCTGATATTTGGAGATGGTTCTGCCCTCAAGGTAGAAATGGGAGGGTCCCATCACTACCTCTTGAGTACAAACCATATCAGGTGGCGACTCAACCACCACAACTCCCACAATTAGCTTTGAATGCAAACCCCTTCCAAAACACGATCCCTTCTCAGACTCACCTAAGCAGTAAAATTTAACAAAAGTGGAAAATTCCATAATTAAACCGAAATGCTAGTTATCATGTATTAACGTAATTGGCATTGCTTTTGCTTTATTTTTATCTCAGCCTTGTTACTGCTTTTTGTTATATTTTGTTGTATATAAAATTAGCGTAAGGAAATTAGTTTTTAAGGTTTTAGTTTTAAGCTTTACTTTGGTCTCGGCTGAGCGTCAAGCGAACTGCTTGTTAAACCTCCTCCCCGCTTGTTAAATGTTTGTGAGCATCTTATTAATGCTAGTTTTTTTGTTTTGTTTATCTTTTGAGTGGTTGGTGAAAAGGACACCCGTGAGGATATTGGAGGGGCGCGACTTTTTCCCGACAACAGTTCGGGCTCGCTATTCTCCCCGCATGGTTGTGCAGCTGGCATATTTTTTCTTAATCGCCCTTCGAAGGATTCAACGTCGTCAGTATTGAAGGCGCAGGGGCATTTCTGCCATCTGCGGTGACTTTCCCCCTTACTGTGTGTACTTTCCTGCGGGCTCTGATATCGGCGCTGGATCCCGACAGAGTGGACGTGGGAGGGACATCACTGTGTTTGCCTACGACGTCCTTCTGGGCTGCAGCGGTGGGGCATTGAGGCGGCCCGTGAAGGTGCAAAGTAGGGCGGTTGCTACCAGGTAAGGCGGGAATTTCCCTTGTGTTTTTGGTCGGGAGCACGACAGACTCCTTCCCCATGATATTGGGTTGGGACCTGTGTAGCTGCACGCCCTTACAGATAGCTGAGTATTGGCCTGGTACGTGGCATTGTCCCAGAGAGTGTAAGAGATCACGGCTCCCCTTTATTTCGGCCTACGGCAAGGCAAACTGTTATCCTGAATCATTTGGGAATCATTCATCCCTTATTCCAGTGTGAGAAGCTCTTTGCGTACATTTTTATATTTATATATATATATGCCAATCAGTGTATATCTTGCCACGAGTGAGACTGTAGTTTTCATTATTTCTTGTGTATTATCTATGAAGATGTTTGATACTTTTTATATTTAAGGTTTAGTTTATAATTGTAGGTAGGAGAATTAAGTTTTCCCCCTGTTGGTCTCTTACTTCTTTCCTCTCTGCTTAGTGATAGGTATTGGTTTGTATTTATGTTGGTGTTGGGCCCATTTTACTAATTTATTTAGTTTATTTCTCTTATTTTCTGTCTAGGGTTTAGTGTTAGTGTTTAGGAACTCCTAAGGGAGTAGTAAGGACTAAGCTGTGTCCGGTATAGTCACAAGGCTGACTTTATTATTCTTTTACTTTGATTGTTAATAAATATTGTTGAGTTTTCCTGTGTGTTTTTGTCTCCGCTGACTGAATTTATCTGGATACTTGGTAAGATCACTGTCCTCTCTATTCTTGTGCAAAAGAACTTGCACCCCACCCCGGCCCAACAAGGGTCATAACATATTTGGCGACCGTGACAGGATAGAGAGCTCGCGGGGTATCCGTATTTTGGTCAGTGGAGCGACACTCAGGTGGACGCTTCAGTATTTGTTACTGTTTTGATAGTGTTGCCTTCCCCCCTGAATTTTTTGTTAAAATGGAAGAGTTTATTTTTGACCCAGCTGAGTTTTTGGGGTCGGCTGATTGCCTTAAGCACTTACCAGTGTTAAATAAAAAACATTTAATTGAATGTGCTAAGTGGTTGGGTGTTCCGCTGAAGTCAGTGGACACTAAGAAGGAAGTATTGGTGGCAGTTAGGGATAAGGTCAACCAGGACTTGGCAGAGGCTGAGCATTTAGTTAGTGATAGGGAGAGTGATATTGGTGAAGGGAGTATAAATGATTTGGAAGAGGATAGTGTGAGTGTGAGAGCTGGCCTAACCCTGTTCGAGGATCCTCCTCGTACAGGTACCATTTATAAGGGTCCTGCAAATTTAATTAAAAATGTATCAAATAATCCATTCTTGCCCCCCTCTAATTCGGTGCCAGTTGAACCCCTGGCCCCTGTTAATGCTTTGGGTGACTCCAAGGAGGAGGTGGAATACAAATTAATTTGCAAAAGAATTGAGTTAAGGAAGATTGAATTTGAGGAGAACGAGCGGGCAAGGCGACACGAGTTGGAGATGGCTAACCTTAATTTGCAGATGGCAAGGTTACAGGGGACCAATATGGCCAGTTCCCCTAAAGTCAATTTTCAAGATAGGTTCAATCTAGGTGCGGCACTTAAATTAGTGCCTGTATTTGACGAACAAAATGTCCCTGAGTTCTTCAAGGCATTTGAGCGTGTGGCCACCCGATTGTCCTGGCCCACAGAGATGTGGACGGTTCTAATCCAATGTAGGTTAGTGGGCAAGGCAATTCGGGTATACAATGCCTTGGAGGAGGGAGTAGCCCGGGACTACCCAAAAGTGAAAAGCTTGATTTTGAAAGCATATGACCTGGTCCCTGAGGCCTACCGCCTCAGATTTCGGAACTATATGAAACACCCTGCACAGTCCTTCGTAGAATTTGCACGTGTCAAGGAGGAACAGTTCGACGACTGGCTGAAAAGTCGTCAGGTAGTGACTTTTGCTGCGTTACGTGAACTGATGCTCCTTGAGGAGTTTAAGAAGGCCTGCAGCAGGGAGTTAAGGGTCCACCTTGAGGAGGTAAAGGCCATGAAAGTGAGTAGCGCCGCTCAATTAGCGGATGAGTTTGTGTTAACTCACCGTTCAGGTAGTGGCAATTTTAACTATAAGGTCTTGAATAACCCCTCATCTCGCTCCCATAGTGGTGGTAGGAGAGTTGAACCCCCCTTGTTGACTCCCAATATCTCTAAGAATATTAATGTTACTAATTCCTTTTCAGGTGGTAGGGATATAGGTAGAGTCCAAGGAGGTCCTCCTCCCCCTAGGGTTTTTGTTAATAGAGACTTCCCAAATGGGGGAAATAACAGAATAAATAATAATGGAAACAGAGGATCAGGCCGTAGAGGAACATGTTTCTGGTGTAATAAGCCAGGGCATTTCCAAAGCCAGTGTAATGCTCGTAGGCGGTACCTAGAGCGCAATAATCAAAGTCCTGTAGCATTAGTTAATGATAGGTCAAATGTTAGAAGTAGTAGTTCTGTAGACAGATCTGTAGTAGATAGTGGTAGTTTAGGAAATAGTAGTAAGTCTGATGCTCCTAATCCTCAATTGTGACTCAAATATGACAAATATGTATGGCCTGGAAAATTGATTTTTGACTCTTGTGTTCTCCAGGTGAATTTTGTTTTTTAGGACACCGGTTCTGCCCGGTCATTGGTCATGAAGAGGGCACTGAATGGTTCTGAGATATATACTGGAAATTTTGTATTATTGGGAGGTTTCCCAGACTCGATTGTGTCGGCTCCTTTGGTTAATGTCCGCATGTCTTTTCCAGGGTATGATCGCATCACTGAGTTGGCTGTGGTGGATAGTCCTACCATTCCCGGGTATTGATGGTATCCTGGAAATGATATGCTGGATAGTGAAGGACGGGAGATTTTCCCTTTATTATCTGTAAATGCTAGTCCCGTGGCTGTAATTACTCGGTCTGCAGCAAAAGCTGTTAGTTTACTTGATGTGGATAATGATGATGACTTAATGTTAAGTAGTGTAGAGTTAGATGTAGTAAGGCCCGGGTCAGTAGAGAGTGGTGGTAATGATACTGTAGTTAATGATATGAAACTTGATTGGAACAGAGCTGCTTTTATTAAAGCTCAAAAAGATGAGTTTAATTTTGACTTGGGCGTGTTGAGGATCTGACTAAACCTAGGTTGGAGTTGTAAGGGTTTATTATATAGGTTTAGTCGTCCCGCATCTGATAATTTGAATAAAACTGGTAGAGTGGAACAGATTGTGGTACTTTCTCATTTCAGAAATTCTATTTTTGGAATTATCTCATACCAAAAAAATTTTTTTTTCAGGTCATTTGGGTGTGGTTAAAAACTTTCCACAGCTTGGCTAAGGTATTTTTGGTGGCCCGGAATTAAATGAGTGTGAAGCAGTTTATCAGAGAATGTGAAAACTTGTCAGGTTATGGGTAAACCTAATCAGGGATCCCTAAAGCCCCGTTGCATCCCATACCTGCCATAGGTTGAAGGCCATCTCGAGTTAGTAATTGATGTTGTAGGTCCCTTACCTAAGACTAAAACAGGTACGTATATTTATTAACTATCATGGATAGAGCCTCTCGTTTTCCTGAAGCTATACCTATTGAGGGCGTATTACTTCCAAAGTTGTTTTCGAAAAACTTATTGATTTCTTTTCCAGGTATGGTCTCCCTCGTGTAATTCAGACCGACTGCGGGACGAATTTCACGAGTAAGGTATTTAGGGAAGTAAGTGCTGAACTGGCCATTCAGCACATTACCAGCGTACCTTATCACCCAGAGAGTCAAGGTGTGGTGGAAAGATTTCACCAAACCCTCAAGTCTGTCCTGAAGAAACATTGTTATGATAATGGTAGTGATTGGGACAAAGCCCTCACTTTTGCCCTCTTTGCTATCAGGAGCCACCCTAAACTCTTCTACTGGAGTAGCTCCTTTTGAGTTGGTATTTGGGCACAAGGTTCGCGGCCTGGTCCATTGGAAATTGTTTTTGAAATGCTCGAATCAAACCGGAAGGGTGAAATAAAAGTTGGAAGGTTTGTGGAAGACTTGAAGGGCAAAATGATTAGTGCTTGGAAGTTTGCCAGGGAAAATTTGGAACGATCACAGTGGTAATGAAAGGTAATTTTGACAAAAAGGTAAAGGTTACGTTCATTTGAACCTGGGGGGGAGCTAGTGCTGGTGTTGAGTATGGACCCAGATAGTTTTCTAGAACCAAGATATAAGGGCCCTTGGAAGGTTTTGAGGAAACTGTCAGAGTTTAACTATGAAATTGAGGCCCCCAGTTCAGCCGTAAGTGTAGAATATTTCACATTAATAGGCTGGAAACCTTACCATGGTAAGCAAGGTGATCCATTAGCAATCGTGTACGAGCCTGTGTCTGTGGTAGTGGATGTGCCTCCAGAGGACTCTTGATGAGTTAGGGTGTCAGGTTCCTTCAGATGCATTGGGTGAAAATATGCAAAATTTGGAGATGTTGAAAAGTAGTTTAGATCATTTAGATGTTGACAAACGGAAGGATGTGCTTAACTTAATTTATTCATTTTCAGATCTTTTTCAGGATGCTCCAGGTAGAACAAATATTTTAAATCATGACGTTGATGTAGGTGGTGCTTCCCCTGTGAAGCAAAGTCCTTACCGGCTGAACCCAGTAAAATTGGATTTGGTCAGTAAGGAGATAGAGTACATGTTGAAGCATGACCTTATTCAACCATCTGTGAGTCCCTGGAGTTCTCCTATTGTATTAGTAAAAAAAGCAGACGGTAAGTTCCGCATGTGCGTGGACTACCGCAAAGTGAACAAAAATACTAAAAATGATTCGTTTCCACTTCCCCGTATTGATGATTGTTTGGATCGGATTGGTTCTGCCAAATTTATTACTAAGCTGGATCTTTTGAAAGGTTATTGGCAGGTTCCATTATCTGATCGAGCTCGTGAGATATCAGCATTTGTCACTCCATTTGGCCTATACGAGTGTAAGGTTATGCCATTTGGAATGAAAAATGCAGCTTGTACTTTTCAGAGGCTCATGAATAGGGTAATTTGTGGTTTGGAAGGAACGGAAATTTATATCGATGACTTGGTAGTATATAGTAATGACTGGGATACCCACATGCTAAGGTTACGTAAGGTTTTTGAAGCCCTTAGGTCTGCAGGACTTGTTGTTAATTTGGCTAAGTGCAAATTGGGCCAGGCCAAGGTTTGTTATTTGGGTCACGAGGTTGGGTTGGGTCAGGTGGCTCCGAAACAAGCTAACCTCGAGGCTATTATTAATTTGAAAAGGCCAAGTAATGTTAGAGAGGTAAGAAGGGTGCTGGGCATGACGGGTTATTACCGCCGTTTCGTGCGTAATTACTCAGATCTTGCTCAACCCCTTACTACTTTATTAGAAAAAGGGAAAAGGTTCTTGTGGTCTGATCGGTGTGAAGAATCTTTTAATAAACTTAAATCTGTGCTGATTACTAACCCTATTTTGACTTCCCCAGATTTCAGAAACCTTTATTATCGCGGTAGATGCCAGTGATGTCGGGATTGGAGGGGTCCTTTTCCAACGGGGAAGGAGGACGGTGTTCATCCTGTATCTTACTATAGTAAGAAGCTTTCTGGCGGCGGAAAGGCGTTACTCCACCATTGAAAAGGAAGCTCTTTCTTTGGTCCGCGCTCTTAACCATTTCAAACCTTATGTGACGAATTTTTCTTTTCCGCCGGTTGAGATTTGGACTGACCACAATCCTTTGGTTTTCATCGAGCGGATGAAGGGAGCCAACAGAGGATTTTTGCGTTGGGCCCTATTTCTGCAGGAATTCAACCTAATATTTAAACACGTAAAAGGGGACAGACAATAAAATTCCTGACGCCCTTTCTAGGACTTAGTGTGCTTGCCTGTTCCTTCTCGTACGCTGCCCTGCTCGTTTCTCCAATTAGGTTGTATGAAAAAAATTACTTTTAAATGTAGTATAGTTTAAGTAATATTTCAAGAGTTGTTTTGTAGATTTAGTAAGTTTCTGTAAGGTTTCTATGAGTGGTATACACTCTTGTATGTTATAGTGGTTCATGATTCCTAACGAATGTTTGATTTGTCCCGGTATACTAAGAATTTTGATTTGATTATTTATGACTCTTTGAAACTATATTGTTGTGTGTTGTAGGTTAAGGTGTATGCCTGTGTGTGTCTAAGTTTATTTAGGTTAAGCTAGGTAAGATGGTTTCCTTAGATTTGATGATTTGTGTCTGTTATGATCCTGTTTAAATTATTGGTATTATGATAGTCTGTCTTTTGCCATGCTTTGACTTTGGGTTCAGAGTATGGGTATTATCATTGAGCTTTAAAATAATGGTAAGCTATATAAAGCATTTGGTTTGTATTCTCTCGTGGTATATTCTATTATTGATATTTTAACACAATTTGGTTTCAGGTTTATTGTTCTATTATGGTATGTTTGCCTGTTATTGGTTGTCTTTATGGTTCTTTCCTTACAGGTTTGTTTATACCACAGTAGTAAAAAAAAAAAAAATTATTTTTGCTGAAAAATTTTTTTTTTCTTCGGGGAGGAAGGTATCATGTATTAACGTAATTGGCATTGCTTTTGCTTTATTTTTATCTCAGCCTTGTTACTGCTTTTTGTTATATTTTGTTGTATATAAAATTAGCGTAAGGAAATTAGTTTTTAAGGTTTTAGTTTTAAGCTTTACTTTGGTCTCGGCTGAGCGTCAAGCGAACTGCTTGTTAAACCTCCTCCCCGCTTGTTAAATGTTTGTGAGCATCTTATTAATGCTAGTTTTTTGTTTTGTTTATCTTTGAGTGGTTGGTGAAAAGGACACCCGTGAGGATATTGGAGGGGCGCGACTTTTTCCCGACAACAGTTCGGGCTCGCTATTCTCCCCGCATGGTTGTGCAGCTGGCATATTTTTTCTTAATCGCCCTTCGAAGGATTCAACGTCGTCAGTATTGAAGGCGCAGGGGCATTTCTGCCATCTGCGGTGACTTTCCCCCTTACTGTGTGTACTTTCCTGCGGGCTCTGATATCGGCGCTGGATCCCGACAGAGTGGACGTGGGAGGGACATCACTGTGTTTGCCTACGACGTCCTTCTGGGCTGCAGCGGTGGGGGCATTGAGGCCCGTGAAGGTGCAAGTAGGGCGGTTGCTACAGGTAGGGAATTTCCCTTGTGTTTTTGGTCGGGAGCACGACAGACTCCTTCCCATGATATTGGTTGGGACCTGTGTAGCTGCACGCCCTTCCAGATATCAGAGTATTGGCCTGGTACGTGGCATTGTCCAGAGAGTGTAAGAGATCACGGCTCCCCTTTATTTCGGCCTACGGCAAGGCAACTGTTTATCCTGAATCATTTGGGAATCATTCATCCCTTATTCAGTGTGAGAAGCTCTTTGCGTACATTTTTATATTTATATATATATATGCCAATCAGTGTATATCTTGCCACGAGTGAGACTGTAGTTTTCATTATTTCTTGTGTATTATCTATGAAGATGTTTGATACTTTTTATATTTAAGGTTTAGTTTATAATTGTAGGTAGGAGAATTAAGTTTTCCCCCTGTTGGTCTCTTACTTCTTTCCTCTCTGCTTAGTGATAGGTATTGGTTTGTATTTATGTTGGTGTTGGGCCCATTTTACTAATTTATTTAGTTTATTTCTCTTATTTTCTGTCTAGGGTTTAGTGTTAGTGTTTAGGAACTCCTAAGGGAGTAGTAAGGACTAAGCTGTGTCCGGTATAGCACAAGGCTGACTTTATTATTCTTTTACTTTGATTGTTAATAAATATTGTTGAGTTTTCCTGTGTGTTTTTGTCTCCGCTGACTGAATTTATCTGGATACTTGGTAAGATCACTGTCCTCTCTATTCTTGTGCAAAAGAACTTGCACCCCGGCCCAACAAGGGTCATAACATAGTAAAAAATATTACATGAAGGAGAAGGATGTAGTAAGAATGAAAAAATTTTAGAAAGAAGGAAAAGTTCTGACTAATTTAGTTGGATCAGCAGCTGGGCCCCAAGGACCAGTGAGAAAGCAACTCCACCAGGCATCAGGGCCCAGCTGCTGGTCCCTAAGCCCCCTACCCACGCCAAGGGGTCAGCATCTAGGGGGTCTCCTTCATAGGCACTAAAACCACTAAATTCCAGCTCACTTTCAGGCTGTGGCTCCCATACGGACATTGGGGGCAAATATTCATCATTACTGACATCGAGCGTGATGTCCTCGTCACTAGATGACCAACTGCCATCAAAATGAGGACTTTCAACCTGCTCTCGATCGAGCTCCAACAAGTATTCGTCTATGTCCTTTTGTTGAAGGCCTCCCAAATGTTTACAAATGCCCCTCAGGACACCCCGATGGTTCCTAGGGGTCTTAAAAGGCACAGGATGTGGTCCTTGGACACTTCCGGCCACACGACGCCACACAACACGGCGTTGGAAAGCTGGGTCACCTTGGGTGCTTGGTCCCTCTCCAGCATCCAATTCTAAAACTCGCCTCACACGATCACTACCGACACGCTCCTGACAATGTTGGGATATCTCTGTGAACGTCTTGTTACGTCACAAATACTCTAACACTTGCAAAAGTTCTGCAAAACACGAATGCGGCAAGAGATCGCTCTCTGACGACGTGTCACTGATGCTTGCAGGTGCGAGAAGAAAGTAAGTCGCTCATGCGCGCCTGGGTAACGCTTGTAAACAAAACAACAGCTTGATCCGTGAACTCCCAGTATCCCTCAGGGCCCGTGATTTCAAATTTTTTGCAAACTAAGCCTATAACTATTTTTCTGCAAATATTTTTAAAAACTTTTTGTAGTCAACGTATCGTACGTCCAATTAGCACCCAACAGACAATTTTAGTCTACGTATAATACGTCCAATAGGCATTTAAGGGCTAAGCTTTACTGGTAAATATTGGCCTGTAAATTTGATTTTTACTATTTTAATGGAAACTTCCAGATTTCTTTTCCTTGGAATTTGATATCACCCTAAGTCATGAATGTTATCGTATCTGAATTTGAGTGATTCTAATATAATATTTTTTTCTGGCAATTCCTCCCCATTTTCAATTTGAGGTAGTACAACTGTACCCTGGATATAGTTAAGCATGTCATGGCTTTTCACTGTTACATTTACCCCTTGAATTTCTTTTAGGTTCTGAAATGTTTCTGACTGGGCTTTTATTGTGGCTTCAATCAGCCATTCATCAAATTTCAGTGCTTTGAAACTCATTTCTCTTGTTTGGTGTAAGCTTAATAATTTGGTGCTATCGTTGTTATGTTATGGTAGGCTTATTTTCTTGGGTGAATCCAGCAGCCAAGTCTAATTCTACACTGGGGTCATCAACATTAGGGCCTAATAAAGAATGCATAGGCATGAAAGTGTTGTTTTAAGCCAGGTAGTCCTCCACCCATCATGGAGCCCAACAAGGGAGGGGTGTGGAATGCCTAATTGAGAGGCCACCCCTTGAGGCTACTTCCTGGTTATAAACTTGATCCCCAGCACTTAAGGCGTAGTCAGTTAGTCGAGATCCGACCCATTTCTGGGGAACAAGTTTGACATAGGACTTTCCCCTCGCTCGCACACGTCAGGTACTCGAGTTTTATGGGTGAGGAGGAATGCCACCCATCCCCACCCTCCTCTCTCTCACGTGGCCATTTTGCTTGGTGAGACGTTACCGCACACAGTCTGATTAATCAACAGATATCACGAATTTAACATAAGTCTAGAATTTGAGAAGTATCTAGAAGTGTTCATGAACTGTCAGTGATAAGATTAGTGTGAAAATAGTAGGAGAAAGCGTCTACTAAGTTAGTTTATCAAGTGAAATACTGTAAATCAGATCAAGATGGCAGTAAGTTCCAACAGTGGTAAGAAATGGCGAAATTTAGCTTGTTTAGCAGATTCGCAATACGATGAGGTAGCAGGAAGGGAACTGGCATTTCTCATCTATGAGATCAACAACAGCCTTAACCAAAAAGATACAAAAGCATTTATAGACATATTAGAAGGATATGATCCTTCAAACTGGAGCAAATCAACAGAAAACATCTTGAAAATAATTGAAGAAGTTCCAAATAAAATCCAAGTGGCCAAGATACTCATAAAGAAAATATACATAAATCAACATATTCCGACAAAGAAAATGAATAAGATGAACATTGTGAATATCCTAATTGATGCAATAGGAAAAAGAATGCCAAAAGCATGCAAACTGTGTAAGGTGTGGTATAGCATAGTTAATCCACAAAACCTGATCAGAAAATGTTCTGCATGCAACATTCTGACAAATCCGCAATGCGCTGAAGTAATGCAAGATATGAGAAAAGATACCAGAATATTTTGCTCAACATGTCTATCTTGGACAGACTATGTTATTAAATCAAGACTGAATGTACAAATAGTTGAGGATGAAGAAGAAGAGGAAGAGGAAGAAGAAGAGGAAAACGGAAGAGAAGTAAACAAAGCTGAAATGACAGAAAAAAATAAGGAACACAAAGAACAAGATAAAAGTATGGATGTAGAGATACTCATTGATATTACATATGAGGCAATCAAGCGGCATACATACGAAGAAATAAATTACGATATGGCAACACAAAAGAAAATCCCAAAGAGGCTCTATCCAGATCTACACAATGATGGGAAAGAGGAAAAAATAGACAAGAAAAACAAAGTCTGCAACCTTTTGAAAAGAGGGAATTGCAGATTCGGAGAAAGATGTTACTACAAACATCCTAAGGTATGTCACAACTATGAAATATATGGTAAATGTGCATACCTAGACGGCTATGAGGATGATTGCAGAGATCTACACCCAAAAATATGCAAAAACCTAAAAGAAGGAAAAGGATGTAAGTTCGACAAAAAATGTAAATATATGCACCCTGTAGCCATGAATCAAAATCAAATAAATAATCAATCAAATAATAAAATCCAAAATAAGAAAGAAACAAATAAAGAGAGGAACAAAGAATATCAGGTGAAAGGAAAAACCAAGCCATCACCGCGATATGTAGTGTCAGCAAAATATTTCCAAGCATCAGCTCCAAGATACAACTCAAGAGATAAGAACTGTATTTATGATGCAAGAGGATATTGCAGATACGGAGAAAATTGCAGATTCAGACACAAAATGAATAATTATGATGAAGGAAGATCAAATATTATGGAAAAGTTGGATTTTTTAATGTCAGAATTTCTGGAAATGAAGAAAAGAACAACATATCAGAACAGGAAAGAGACATGGGAAAATCCTTATTATTACCCATATTAAATGAAGGAGAAAACACGCAACATAGTGATGAATGCGCAGGGTTTAGTTACAAGTAACTCAAAAAGAAAAATAGAGTGCTTAGAAGAACTAACCCAAATTGAAAAGAAAATAGATATAATGAATATAAGTGAAACCTGGTATTCCCAAGAGACTGGGAACGACGATCAAATAAAAGGGTTCTAAACTTATAGATCAGATAGAAAAAATAGGAATAAAGGGGGAACCGCAATATATGGGAAATACAAAAAACAAGGAAAAATATATGAGAAATATAGTAACTCAGAATGTGAACTAATAGCGGTAGAATTTGAATCTGAAAAATTAATGAACATAGTAATATATAGACCCCCTAATACTAAAGAGTTTGACATAATAATAGAAAAATTGGTAGAAATCACAAGGACTGGACTATTCTCCTATCTGGAGACTTTAACTTTCCTTTCGTAGACTGGAAAGAATGAATAAGAGATTGTGGTTGTATTTATACATATAAAAAAGAGAGTAATAGTAGTGCAGAAGATAAGAGGCAATTCGAAAAGCTATTAGATATGCTACTAGAATACAACATTCAACAAATAAATCACCTGCCAACAAGAAAGGAAAATACTTTAGACCCAGTATTTGTGAACGAGGTGAATTATGTTAAAGAAATAATAGTTTATAATGCGAGCATTTCAGACCATAATGTCATAGAATTAACAGTCCATTCCAAAGCAAGTGAAAACAGAGATAAGCAAGAAATGAAAAAGTGGGAAGGATATGGAAAATACAACTTCTACAGTAAAAATATAAAATGGTCAGAAATAAATGAAGAATTAAACAAAGATATATTAGCGAAGAAAATTAGAAAACATAATATAGTGTATAAAGTAGGAAGATGGTTAAAAGAATTTTTACACAACAGAAAACAGATAGTTATTGAAAACGATGAGAAATCGGATGAAGCTAAGGTAATATCCGGTGTGCCACAAAGGTACGGGTGTTAAGCTGCATTACTGTTTGTTTATTATGATTGCAGACATAGACAGTAATGTTAAGGACTCGGTAGTGAGTAGTTTCGCTGATGACACAAGAATAAGTAGAGAAATTACTTGTGATGAAGATAGGAACGCGCTACAAAGAGACCTTAACAAAGTATATGATTGGGCAGAGGTAAATAGGATGGTATTTAACCCTCTTACGCCGGAGCCCTAAAAATCAAAACGTCTCCCGTATGCCGGGCCTGGTTTGGAGTGAGCGCAGAAGTGGAAAAAATAATTTTTTCAAAAAATTACAGCGCGCGTACTTTTGAGGATTAGAGTTTCATTTTGGCTCCTTTTTTTTCATTGCCTGAAGTTTAGAATGCAACCATCAGAAAATGAAAAATAATATCATTATCATATGTAAATAATGCGATATATGGTAGCGAAAAAAAAAAAAAATTCATACATAATTGTATTCAAATCACGCTGTGCAGAAAACGGTCAAAGCTAACCAGTTACTTTTTTTTGCGTTGTATTGTACACTAAATTGCAATCATTTTGATATATAATACATTGTAAAACAATAAAAGCAACACCGGAAAAATATTATCACAAAATGATGTACGAATTCGTAACGCGCGGACGCAAAAAAATATTTTTTTCAAAAATTCACCGTAATTCTAAATAATGTTCTAGAGACTTCCAATTTTTTTCCGTTTTCAAAATTAAGACAAATGATTGAATATTACGATACTGTAAAGAGTTTTAGATTAGAATTGCAGATTTCGACCATTTCGGACGAGTTAAATTTGACCGAATGTCGAAATTTTAATATATATTTTTTCATATGCACATATTTCGAAGATGGAAAAAGCTACAACCTTCAATTATTTTTATTGTATTCTTCATGAATTTGCGCACATTTTGATATATGAAACTCTATAAAAAGGCTAATATGAAAAGGAGCAAATATTAGGATAATGCCATGTACGTATTTCGGAGACTTGCGGCCGCGAATCGGCGCGCGGAGTGAAGCTAAATATATTTTTCAAAAATTCACCATAAATCACAATATTGTTTTTAGAGACTTCAAATTTGTTTCAAAATGAAGAAAAATGACGGAATATTACTAGGCCGTAAGAGTTTAGCTTACAATTGCGTTTTTCAACTATTTTGGTAGAGTCAAATTTGACCGAACGTGGTTTTTTTTCTATTTATCGTGATTTATATGCAAATATTTCAAAAAAAGAGAAAAAGCTACAACCTTCAATCATTTTTAGTTGTATTCTACATGAAATTGCGCACATTTTCATATATAAACTTTATGTAACAGCTAATTTTAAATGGTGCAAACATTTCGACAATCGCACAAAAAAATTCTGATTTTTTCGGAAGAGTTACCCGCGCGAACGTAATTTTTTTTTCATAAATTCACCATAAATCGAAATATTGTGCTAGAGACTTCCAAGTCGTTGCAAAATGAAGGTAAATGATTGAATATTACTAGAATATAAGAGTTTTAGCTTACAATTGCGTTTTTTTCGACCATTTCGGTAGAGTCAAAGCTGACCGAAAGTTGAAATTTTTGCACTTAACGTTATTTATATGAAAATATTCCAAAACTGATAAAAGCTACAACCATGGTTGTTTTTTTTTTGTATTGTGCATTGAAATTGCGCACATTTCCTATATATAAAACTTTATGTAACGGCAAATTTTAAAAGGGTGCAAACATTAGGACAATCGCACGAAAAAATTTATCGGAAGAGTTATCGCACGAACGTAAGGAAAAAGTTTTTTCATAAATTCACCATAAATCGAAATATTGTGCTAGAGACGTCCAATTTGTTGCAAACAAAATGAAGGCAAATGATTGAATATTACTATAATATAAGAATTTTAGCTTACAATTGCGTTTCTCGACCATTTATGTAGAGTCAAAGTTGACCGAAGGTTGTAATTTTTGCACTTATCGTTATTTATATGAAAATATTTCAAAATTGATAAAAGCTACAATCATGAGTATTTTTTAGTTGTATTGTGCATGAAATTGCGCACATTTTCATATATAATACTTCATGTAGAGGATAATTTAAAATGGTGCAATAATTATGTCAAAGTGACGAAATAATTTCCGAGATGTGTCACTGATACTTTTTAGTGCGATAAGAAAGAAATTCGCGCTTGCGCGCCTGCGTAGCGATTGTAAACAAAACAACGCCTTGATCCGTGAACTCCCAGCATCCCCCAAGGCGCGTGATACAAAAGTTTTCGGCTGGTAGGCCTATAAGTATTTTTCCGCGAATTTTTAAAAAAACTTTTTTGAGCCGACGTATGATACGTCCAATCGGCAAACGGGAGACATTTTGACTCGACGTTTAATACGTCCAATCGGCGTAAGAGGGTTAACTGATAAATTTGAATCAATAAATCATGGAGACAGAGAAGGAAAGCTATATGCATATAGGGGACCTAATAATGAGACAATCACAAATAAGGAAGCAGTTAAAGACCTTGGTGTGATGATGAATAGGAACATGTTATGCAATGATCAAATAGCAATTGTATTGGTAAAATGTAAAGCAAAAATGGGAATGTTGTTACGGCACTTCAAAACAAGAAAAGCTGAACACATGATTATGCTTAATAAAACATATGTTCGTAGTCCACTTGAATATTGCAATATGATATGGTACCCACACTATCAAAAGGGTATTGCACAAATAGAGAGTGTACAAAGGTCCTTTACAGCTAGAATAGAAGAAGTTAAGGACCTTGACTACTGGGAAAGACTACAAACCTTAAAATTATATAGTCTAGAAAGGAGAAGAGAACGTTACATGATAATTCAGGCATGGAAACCGATAGAAGGAATAGCCGAAAACATCATGGAGCTAAAAATATCAGAAAGAGCAAGCAGAGGTAGATTAATAGTGCCCAAAACTATACCAGGAAAAATAAGAAAAGCACACAGGACATTAATCCACTACCCACCAGCATCGATAATGCAGCGTCTATTCAATGCGTTGCCAGCTCATCTGAGGAATATATCAGGAGTGAGCGTAGATGTGTTTAAGAATAAGCTCGACAAATATCTAAGCTGCATCCCAGACCATCCAAGATTGGAAGATGCAAAATATACCGGAAGATGTACTAGCGCCTCTCTGGTAGACATTAGAGGTGCCTCACACTGAGGGACCTGGGAGAACCCGAACCAAGAGTTGTCATCAACTTTTGGTTTATCCTGACAGGGGAAGAAGGGAAAGACTGAAAAAGAAAATAGAGGGTTCAAAAGAGGATCGAACTTAGTCTGGGTGCTCTGAAATGGCCTTAGTAGCATGGTTGCACCTGCCAGGGTAGAAAACTGCCCGGCTACCATCGTCCACCTCTTCCTCGCACCTCACAAGCCCCACCACCGCATCAAGGTGTCGAGCCATTGGTGGGAAGATCTAGGGAAAAGAGACAAATCAAATTAGTCATTTTTAAAAAGATTAATACTCTATATAAAGAAAAATTATCTGACTCCGATAGTATTTCTGATAATGATTTATTGCCTAAATATAAATTTCTTTCTCTATTAAAAATTAGGCAATCACACAAAATATGCTTGACTATTAAAATTGTATTGCAGGCATTGCAATGAGGGATGTCCCCTTGTGGAGTTATCATTAAATACTCGTGAGTTAGTCTTGTGTGGCCTATTCGTAGTCTTGTTAATATTACTTCAGCTCGTAATGTATACTGTTTATAGCGATCTGAAGTATAATCTTGCTTTTTTGACAAATGATAAAGGTTAGAACACACTTTGATTTTCTTCATCATCCATAGAGGCAAATAACCTATTAGCTCTTATTGGAAAAGGTGGTTCAAGATTACTGATAAATATGTCTCGCATGGCAAACAGTTTTTTTGTAGGGGAATCAGTGGACATTATCTTTAAAGCACTTCTCATTGTTACAAGGTCACGAAGATTGGATAATGGGAGTTCGCCACTTTCACAACATACTGAAGTGTTTGGAGAAGATTTAAAGGCTCCACTACAAAGTCTCAAGTCTCGAATGGGGATAGAGTCTAAGGACTTCAAGGTACTTTGTGATGCTGACCCGTAAATTGGACTCCATAATCTACTTTGGATAAATTATTATTATAAGAGTAGTTTAACCCGACCACTGAGCTGATTTTCAGCTCTCATAGGGTTGGCCCGAAGGACTTGATAAAATGCAAGGTCTAGGCCAAAGGCCAGGAACTGGGACCAAAGAAGTCATATAGTATAATACACAATAAATTAAAATTAAGTAAAAAAAAATGCACATAGGCAGAGACTTTCATGCTAGAACACAAACAGGCAATAAATACATTTACTCACGTTTCCATACATACTTACTAAAAAGGTGTATTAAAATTAACAAAAAGTCAAGAAACTTAAAAATTCTATCTAAAATTCATTAATTGCTCTGATGTTTTTGTATATATACTTTATTTTTATATTTTATCAATTAAATCATAGTTTCTTAGAAACGTCATAATCGGAACCACTGAAAATGTGAAAGATTCTGACAAAATTTATTTTATTCCTTTACTTCCAAAAGTTGACAGTCTCTTCTGTTCATACTTTGGACAATCACACTATACATATCTGACAGTTATCAATAACTTGCACTCTGAGCACTCCGGAGCAGGGTCATGTGGGCTGCTCATTAAGTGCCCATGTGTCAGACGAGTGTGGCCTATACGTAGATGTGTCAGGATTACTTGTGTGTCTCTCTCTCTGATATATGGAGCTCCATTTCGTAACGTCAGGTTTTATTTGTTTTAGTTTATTACTTTCAGGTTCTTCGTTCCATATAATTTGCTATTTATTTACAATGATTGTTTTTATATAAGCTACAGTGTCACTAAGAGGGATGTTTAAATTTGTTCTCATCATGTGGACTGCTTCCTTGGCTGCTTTATCAGCTTCTTCGTTTCCTTTTATTCCGACATGGGCAGGGATCCAACATATTTCGATATTTTTTTCCTTATATAATTTATGGAGTAAAATTTTTATCTCTTGCACAATATTATTTTTGGAATTATAACTTTTAATGGCTTCTATAGCGCTTCTAGAGTCGCTATAAATCACAAAATTGTGAAAGGAGTGTTCTTTGATTATTTTTATGGCCATTGTTATTGCACATAACTCTGCTGTAACTACTGAGGCATTACTGGGGAGAGAGAACTGTTATGTTTTATCCTGGGACACTGCAGCATATCCCAGTCCGTATTCTGATTTGGATCCATCTGTATATATTGCATAATGTGGACCTGTTCGGCTTATGTGCTCTATTGTATGTTGTCTCTGATGTTTTGGGGTAAAGGAATGCTTTTTTGATAGATATTTTAATTTTGAGCAAATTTTTATTTTATTCATAATCCAAGGAGGAGGTAGTTTTACTATTGGAGGTAGTTGGATATTTATATTCAATGACTCAAACAATCTTCTTGATCTAATTGGAAAAGGTGGTGAATGATTGTTAATAAGTACATCTCTTAGTTCAAATAATTTTTTGGTTGGTGAATCACTTTTCATCGTTACTAACTCTCTATGGAGAGAGAGAGGGGTAGTTTACCACATTCAACCTGTAAAGAAGAGGTTGGTGATGATTTAAAAGCTCCTGTACATTATGAACTGGGTCCAACATTTTCAGTACTGCGTTTGAAGCTGAGCCGTATATTTCACTCCCATAGTCAATGATAGACAGCACTGTTGCTTTATATAGTAATGTAAGGGTTTGTCTATCGGCTCCCCAATTAGTTTGATAATTTTCTAAGTAGATTCAAGTGCGTATCAAATACTAATCCTAAAGATTTTGCAGTTTGGCCAATTTGTATACTTTGATTTCTGATTTTCAAATATATTTCTTCACCTTTCTTCCATCTTTTGTCTTTATAAAATATGACTGCTTGAGCCTTATTTGTGGACAATCTAAATCCCACAGATGAGGTCCATTCATCTATTTTTATTATAGATTTGTTAATGATGCGCTCTGCATGTTTAATGCGAGATACTGAATAATATATGGCAAAGTCATCCATATAAAGGTTGCATTTAATTCCGGTGGGTAGATTTTTACTGATTTCATTATTTGTCAAGGTAAACAGTGTGCCACTAAGGACACTTCCTTGTAGAACACATTTTCAAATGGGAGTGTTCTGGACAAAGCATCATCAATTTTCACCTGAAAACTTCGATTTGTTATAAAACTTTGGATGAACATGGGTAAATGTCCACGGACGTTGTTGTTTTGTGATGCTTTTAATATAGGATACCTCCATGTAGTGTCATAAGCCTTTTCTATGTCAAAGAAGACTGCTACAGTTATCTGTTTTCGTTCAGATCCTCTGCGTATATGGTCTTCTAGGATAGAGAGAGAATCTAATGTAGACCTGTTACACTGTGACCCAAATTGAGTGGAAGTTAAAATTTGATTTCTCGAATGTGCCATGTTAGTCTAGCATTTACCATTTTTTCAAGTAATTTGCATAAGCAACTTGATAGAGATATTAGTCTGTAATTATTAACATTCCTTGGATCCTTTCCAGGATTGGGGATAGGAATTATTATAGCTTTACGCCACTCATCAGGAAATAAATTCTGAAGCCATAAATGATTATAGAATTGTAATAAGTATGACTTTGCCATAGGTGCAAAGTGGCAGATCATCTCAAAGCACCTCTAGGAGCAGATTTATTGCTGTTTGAGGGAGCATATTCCAACTCTTCCATATTAAATTTTCTATTATAATATATATCTTCTTGTGTTTCGAAATTTATTGTTATTAGTTCTTCATTATTTTTCTTTGTGTGGAAGTGTTCATCTAAATTTTTATCACTACTTACATTCGCTAAGTTTTCTCCTATTATATTACTTATTTCTTTTGGATCAAGTATTCTTTTTCCATCTTTCAATATGGCATGTCTAGGTGGTTTAACTTGGGTACCATTTATTTTCCTGAATTTTTCCCATATTTTTTGTATGGGAGTATTATTAGAAAGATCTGATACATATTTCCTCCATGAAATTATTCTTCCCTGAATTACTTCCTTTTTAAATTTTGCAGATATTTTGTTGTATATAGGCTTAAATGTATCAATTTCTAGTAATAATATAGTCATTTTTTGTAAAGTTCCTTCTAAAATTGGTAATATTTTATTGATTTTACTGAATGTTCTATTTAAATTATCGAGTCATCTCCCTATTGAGTGTTTTATATTAATTAAGTTTGTTAGTTTATCAGCCCACCATGGGACTTTGTGCATTGTTGGAGGGGCTTTGACTTTGGTATTGCTTGATCAGCAGCCTTTTTAATGAAATCAACAAGAATTTTGTCAGTTTCAATGTGGTCTTTTAAATATTCAAATGGTTGGATATTTCTTGTGTGCATTTCATATTTCTCCCAATCTGGTTTATTAATGTTATAATGAGGAACATGTTTTGCAGGATTATTATATAATAAGGATATTAATATTGGGAAATGATCACTGGTGTGCAAGTCATCAACTATATTCCAATCTATTCTGTCAACTATATTTGTTGTACAAAGAGTTAGGTCTACTGAAGAAAATGTTCCATGTGTTTTCGAAAAATATGTGTTAATTTCGTCATCATTTATACAGTACATGTCGTTCAATTCCATGAACTCTTCAATTTTATTCCCTGCTCTATTTGAGATTGTACAGTTACAGTCCCATATCGGGTTGTGAGCATTAAAATCCCCTACTATCAATGTAGGTTCTCTGGCATTACCAAACAAATCCTTAAATTTTTCTATGTCGTAATTTTTGTTAGGTTGGTTGTATATGTTATGAATTACATAATTATAGTTTTTTATGTACATATATAGCAGTACCTAAATTTCCTTCTTCTTCTCTAGATGTAGATACTAAGGTATATTTACCGATTGTCGATACTGTTTTATTGACATGTTGTAAACAAAATATCATTGGTTCATATTCTTTCAGTAAGTGTTGTAATTCTCCCAAATGTAATCTGGTCTGGAGACCATTTATGTTCCATTGTTTTATATAATTATTGAAAATATTATGTTAAGAGTGTTCAAGCATTACTTTCTTGTTGTGGTTTATCTATTTGCATTTTTTCTAAAATTTTATTTACGACATTTATTTGTTTTACCTTATAGGACATTAGATGTCCAATGCACATACAGCCTTTTTAGTGAGTCTCTAGACTAGTGGTTTCTTTACTTCTATATTTTATCAAATCTCGTATAGCGTTTGTTAAACTGTCTTTTGTTGTTTTTGTCTTTGCTGCATAGTTCGATGAAACATTCATTACATCCACATGTGTTCTTATGTGTCCTCCTTTATTCATTTACTCTTAGTGCACCAATTACTGGTGATGAAGTAATCTCGTCTCCCTTCACATAATTATTTTTGTCTAAGGTGTTCTCCTCTATTATTTCTTTATTGTTCTGGGTATTTCCATCCATTTCTTCTATTATTACTTTAGGAGACAAAGGTATGTTCTTATCATTATCTGTTCTGTGCACTTTTTTTGGATCCTTGGTCTTTGCTTTAACAGATACCTCTCTAATAATTGTTGGCTTTTTGGTTTTGGGTGGAGTTCTCTCTAAAGGCCTCTTTTTATCTTTAGCTTCTAGTTCATAACTATCTTGTGATGTTTCAATGATACATGTATCATTTTCTTGTGTTTCCATTTCCTTTAATATCTCAAATGAATTTGATCATATATCTACTATATTAGTTTCTTGTAAAGTTATTTTTTCTTCTGATTTATCTATTAGGGGTTTGAAAAAGAAACCCACAAAATCACTTTGTAACTTGTTTACTTCTAAGTATTTACATTTAATTTTACTCCACACTCGAGTACTTTCAGGCCCTATCTGTGGCCCATTTTCAAGAGATGTTAGGGTTGTCAGCCTGGGTCAAGGCCCAGCAGTCTTCTGGAACTTCTTCTCGCTGAGCTGTCATTTATGTGATGGCTGTTCTGGTTTCCTTGAGAGTTGCTAATCCCCTCTTGTCGCTCTGATATCCTGAGCTGATGGTCAATGGGATTAACCCTTGTGGTAAGGGAGTGGTCACCAAAAGTCTGTTGGGCAGAAAACCTAATATCAAAGCTCGGCTTATGGGATCTTCTGAGGTAAAACCTTTTTTCCTTCTATTACTTTAATCTCTCTGATAAGTGCACCACCTTCTACTACCCTCCTGTGACTAATTTTGTTGCTTTTGTATATAAGCCCACTGTTTTTGAAATCCATCCTATGGTCATTTTCCCAACAATGCCTAGCTATAGCACTCCCCTGAGAGTTGAGCTGTACTGCCCTTCTATGTTCTTGGATTCTAGTCCTCATTCCCCTACCTGATTCCCCCACATATCTGTCTCCACAACTGTTGCAATTGATTATGTATACCCCCGCTACATCATCTGTATTACTGTCTTCTCCTTCCAATTTATTTTTATATACTTTGTTTTTTACGGTATTATCAAAGGTATATACGAATTTATATTTACTTTCTTTCATTTTTTAAGTGATTTGTTTCATTTTAGGCATAAAAGGGAGGGCAACTATTTTCTTGTTTTCTTTATTCCATGTACTCTCTATATTTGCTCTGTAAACAAAATTTCTAGCTCTGTTGAGTGCCCTTTTTCTGAACCATTCCGGGTATGCTAATGCATTGAAGCTTTTATCGATGTAATTTATTTCTTGCTCTATCTTGCAAGGGTCACACGTTCTCAAGCCCTAAGAAATAAACCTGTTAGAACCCCTATTTTTATATCATGACTGTGAAAAGAGAAGAAATGAATATATGAGTTTGTATGTGTGGGCTTTCTATATGTGTCGAATTCATATCCTGTTTCTTTTCTTTCTATGAGTATATCTAAAAAGGGCAGTTTATTATTGTTACTTTTCTCTAAAGTGAACTGGATATTTTTATCAAACTTATTGAGTTCGTCTAGAAAAGTTTCTATTTCATTTTCATCACCTTGCAGAATAGCAAAAATATCATCCACATATCTCCACCACCCTTGCAGTTTTAAGTTAGGGACATTAACATTAGGAACTAGATTAGTTTCGAAATATTCCATACAGATGTTAGCGAGTATAGGTGATAATGAGGACCCCAAAGCTACTCCATATTTCTGTTTGTAAACTTGTCCCTCAAACGTGAAATAAGTATCCCTGACACACAATTTAATTAACTCAAGGAAGACGCCTATTTCGATGTTTGGATTGAAAATACCCTCATTATGTTTTGTCTGAAGGAATTCTAATACTTTATCTAAGGGGACATTGGTGAATAATGCTACTACATCAAAACTAACCATGTGTCCCTTTATATTCTTTTTTCTTAACCTTGTCTATGAAATCTACTGAATGTTTAGTATGGGATTCTGAAAATATACCTAAGTATATTCCTAGTTCTCCAGCTAACCACACAGCTAAGTTTTTGTTAGGAGATTTCCTACTAGAAACAATAAGGCGTAGTGGGCAGCCCTCCTTGTGTATTTTGGGGCTGCCATATATATATATATATATATATATATATATATATCATATATATATATATATATATATATGCAAGTTCAGGTAATTTACTTGAGAATAATTTATTGCATAACATGTCCTTCCCATTACCTAGTCTACTGATTATTTTCTTCACATTCTGATTAAAGGTATTCGGAAGCTTTTGGATTGTTGGAGGATTCTCTATTTTAGCATAAGTAGTTTCATCATCTAGTAGCCTGTACATTTTAACCCTATATTCTGAACTATTCATAACAATACTACCCCCTTTGTCAGCTTTCATAATTCTAATATCTTTGTAGCTTTTTAATCCCTTCAGAACGATACTAAATCTCCTTGGCAAAATATCTGCAAGTTTGCTTTGGGCAGGTCAACAGTAGAGTAAACTTTGATACAAATCGTAACATGGTTACATTAGAAATAAGTTTGAGAGTTTATTCAGTAATTCGGTTTGGATAAAATTTAGCAATATGGATAATATAAAGAATATCTCAAGTAGATTATTGACTAGGGATGAAACAGCAGCACTAGGGCTAGGATTAAATTTCTGTGCAGGGACTACAAACAATATCAACATCGAATTCAACAGCAAGATCAACTACCTTAATGTTGAACATCACAATGATTTAGCTCCTTTTCTCAGAGGAGTGATGATAGGGAGTAATAAAAGCAAACTTGGAGATATTTTGCCAAAGAGATTTAGTATCGTTCTGAAGGGATTAAAAAGCTCTAAGATTATCAACAATTTCACCCATGTTCGTCTCCTTCATTCGATCAGATTCCAAAACTTCATATAAAATTTCCAATGGTCCTCGTATTTTATGTCCAAAGACTAATTCAAAAGGAGCGACGCTCGTGGATGAATTTGGGTGACTTCTAAGAGCAAAGAGAGCAAAAGGAAGGCCCTTATCCCATTCCTCTCCCTGCTCATAACAAAATATCTTTAAAATTGATTTAAGGGTTTGATGGAATCTTTCCACCACTCCCTGACTCTCTGGATGGTAAGGAACACCAGTAGTGTGCAGAATGGCCAGATCTGCACATTTAATTCGAAATTCCTTACTAATAAAGTTAGTTCAACAATCAGTTTGGGTCTTACAAGGGATTCCATACCTCGAAAAGAAAATTACCAACTGGTCAAATACAGCCTTAGACGTGACTTTCTTCATGGGAATGGCTTCGGGAAATTGTGATGCCCGATTCATCACAGTCAGTAAATAGATAAAACCTGCTTCAGTTTTAGGCAGAGGGCCTACTATATCAACTACCAGCTCATTAAATGGCTCCCCAATAGCTGGTATGGGATATAAAGGTGCTTTTAAAATAGTCTGATTTGGTTTACCTACCACTTGGCACACCGGACATTCTTTTGCATACTGTTTTACTGACGATTTCATCCCTGGCCACCAAAAACATTTAGCCAACTTACGGAACATCTTCCAGACACCAAAATGACCAGAGAAGGAATCATCATGGGATAAATTTAATATTTGTCTCTGAAATTGAGAAGGCACCACCATTTGCTCAATATGGGACATTTGGGGATCATTAGCAACCAGGGGACGACTCACCCTATACAATATGCCCCTTTTTACCCAGAATCGAGGCTTCGTCAAGTCACTAGTATCACCTAAATCCAAAGTAAACTCTCTCTTCTGGGCTTCAATAAAAGCCGTTCGATCCCAATCAGGAATTACATTAGCACTACTTACTACAGACCTGGGTCTTCCTACATCTACGTCTACCTTTAAACTACTCAAACTTAGCTCTTCATCATTACCTAACAAGCCTGCAGCTCTTGCTGCAGCTCTAGTGGTAACTGCCACTGGACACTTATTGATTGACAATATTGGCAATAATTCCTGGCCATCACTATTAACCATATCTTTTCCTAATATGCCATCAATACCAGCTATAGGACGACTCTCGACAACGGCTAACTCGGTCTTTCCTTAATACCCAGAGAATGACAACATTACCTCTGCTAAAGGAGCTTAAACTATCGTGTTTGGGAAACCTCCCAGAACAATAAAGTTCCCTGAATACTTCACCAAACCTTTTAAACTGTTTTCCAGCACTAACGACCGAGCAGTCCCTGTATCTCTCAAAAATCAAAATTTGTCGAAAATTGTATTTTTTCTAACTATACAAACCTGAGGTCCTTTAACAATAGGAATATAACTTAGCAGCAGCTGAACCGGTCGTAAGCTTCGAACAAGGGGGTTCGGTAGTTAACTGCTTGTCTGGCAATCGGCAGTCAGCGCGACTGAGAGGAGAGGAGTCACTTTGCTTTAGGCCCAGGAAAAACAGAGTGAGGGCTGGCATGAGGTGGGACTATGTGTAAAGGACCTCAGGTTTGTATAGTTAGGAAAAATACAATTTTCAACATATTGTGATTTCTTCCGATACGTATACAAACCATCGGTCCTTTAACAATAGGAAGACTCACTTATTGGTGGGTAGATTCTGAGCCTTATGAACAGACTGGTGTTCGTCCGACCTTGGTTCCCTCCCTGGTCGTAAGAGCAGAGGGAGGGATCCTAGCCTCTGCCCAGCTGATCAGGGTGTGCACCGCAGGATCAGTGGTCAGACCTCTGGACCAAATTTATAAGAGGGAGGCCAGCATACCTCTTATAAATAGCAAACAAGAACTAGTTCCTACTTCAAGAGCCAATATGAAGTCATGGGTTTGTCTCTTGTTGGCCTCCACTCCCCCCCTTGTAGGGGAGTGGTGGATAACTGCTCCTATCCCTACTGAAAGGGATAGGATGGAGCTCGGTCGTGTAGCTTACCTGCATCTGCCTCCTGTCCAGCGTAGTGACGACCGCAGCCCTCTGCCCACAGGTAGAGGGGGAAGAAAGAAGGAGTAAGAGAAGCCAGTCACACTCTCTTTCACTCGTCCATTCATGCAGTCACACAAGGATGCGATGCTTTTCTGTCCGCTCGGTTGCTGGGTAAGCTACACAACTTGTTAGGCAGCCACCACGAGTACCAAGGAAAAGGTGTCCAAGAACCTGTGGGCAATATCCCGAAGGTAGAAGGAAGTAAAGGTGGTCTGGTTGGCCCAAACCCTTCCTTCAGAACCTGCACCACAGAGAAGTTCTTGCAGAACGCAAGGGTTGGACCAATACTTCTGACTTTGTGAGCTCTCGGACGAAGGGTACGGGTGTCGTCACTACCCTCCTGATCACCTCACGCAGCCAGAAGGAAAGAGTGTTCTTGGAAACCCCTTTCTTGGTAACCCCGGTGCTAACGAAGAGGTATCGACACTCAGGCCTGAGGTGCCGAGTTCTCTTCAGATACCGTCGTAGCGCCCTCACAGGACAAAGCAGCATCTCATCCGCATCATTATCAGTGAAGTCCTTCAGGGAGGGGATCGTGAAAGACTTGAACCGGTCGTCAGGAAGTCCAGGACGAAATCAAGCGTCACAGATCCCCATCCCCTGGAATGTTTAACATTGAAGGAAAGACCATGAAGTTCCCCTACTCTCTTCGCCGATGCCAGGGCCAGCAGGAAGAGGGTCTTGAGGGTCAGATCCCTGTCTGACGACTCTCGGAGGGGCTCGAAGGGTCTTCGAGTCAAACTCCTAAGGACAAGAGTCACATCCCACCCCGGGGGCATGAGTTCCCTGTGTGAGCAAGACCTCTCAAAGCTCTTCATAAGGAGGGAGATCTCGAAGGAAGAGGAGATATCCACTCCCCGCAGTTTAAGGACCAAGGCCAAGGCGGCTCTGTAGCCTTTAACTGTGGAGAAGGAGAGGAGCTTCTCTCAGCGAAGGAAAACGAGGAAATCCGCTACCTGCTGAAGACGGACCACTTTCCCTGGTATACAGTTCCAGAGGACTGTCTGAGGTACCCAGCCATCTCTGTTGCTGCTCGGCGAAAAAAGCCTCTCACTCGCAGGAGATGGTGGATAACAGCCAGCCGTCAAGACACAGGGACAGAACCGACCAGTGATAACGTTCCACGTGTGGCTGGCACAGGAGGTTGTGCCAAGGGGGAATCCCTCTCGGTGCTTCGGCGAGCAGAGCCAGTGAATCAGACAGAACAGGGGAAAGGCGTAGATGAAGAGGTTGTCCCACGGGTGTTGAAGAGCATCCTCTGCAGCTGCCCATGGGTCTGGCACAACTGAGTAGAAAACCTGGAGTTTTCTGTTGTGCCGGGTGGCGAACAGATCTACGACTGGACGCCCCCACAGGTTGAAGAGCCTTTCCGCCACGTCTGGGTGAAGGGACCACTCGGTTCCTATCACCTGATCCCGACGGCTGAGCTTGTCTGCTACTACATTCCTCTTGCCTGGAATGTAGCGGGCTGACAGCTCTACTGAGTGTGCCACAGCCCACTCATGCACCTGCAACGTCAACTGATGCAACGGAAGGGACACTAGGCCCCCCTGTTTGTTAACGTACGCCACTACCGTGGTGTCATCGCTCATCAACACCACTGAGTGTCCCATCAGATGGTCTTGGAACTCTTGGAGAGCAAGAAACGCTGCCTTGAGCTCCAGGACGTTGATGTGAAGGTGCTTGTCGTGATGATCCCACACACCCGTAGCCAGCAACTCCTCCAGGTGTGCGCCCCATCCCTCGGTTGACTTGTCTGAAAACAGCAACATCTCCGGGGGGGGAGTGCGAAGAGGCACTCCTCTTACGAGGTTCCCGTCGTCCAGCCACCAGGCTGGGTCCTGCCTTACCTCCTCCGTGAGAGACACGGGGAAGTAAGGTGGGTCCCTTGCCTGTGACCAACTCTCCTTTAGTCTCCACTGAAGAGACTGCAGGTAAAGATGCCCATGAGGGACTAACTTTTCGAGAGACGACAGGTGACTGATCACGACCTGCCACTGCTGAGCTGGCTGCTCCTGTAGGGAGAGGAACCGTCTGGCTGCCTCCCTGAACCTGCTGATCCACGAGTCTGTGGGGAAGACTCGCCCTGCTACCGCATCGATCAGCATACCCAGGTACTTCATCCTCTGCTTGGGCTCGAGATCTGACTTCTCGAAATTCACTACGATCCCCAGATCGTGGCAGAGGCAGAACTCAAGGAGTCGATCCCTGTCCTGTAGCAACTGCGAGCGGGAGCTTGCCAGGACCATCCAATCGTTGAGATATCTCAGAAGACGTATCCCTACTGAATGGGCCCAAGCTGACACCAGAGTGAACACTCGCGTGAACACCTGTGGGGCGGCTGAGAGACCGAAACAAAGTGCCCTGAACTGGTACACCGTCCCGTCGAGGATGAAACGGAGACAGAGGTACTTCCTGGAGGACTGATGGATGGGTATCTGGAAATACGCATGCTTCAGGTCCACAGAAAGCATGAAGTCATTCTCCCTGATGGACTCAAGCACTGAGCGTGTCGTTTCCATCGTGAACCGAGTCTGGCAAACGAATCGGTTCAAGGGAGAGAGATCTATCACCGGGCGCCAGCCCCCGAGGACTTCTCCACCAGGAAAAGTCGACTGTAGAAGCCCGGTGACTGATCCCATACGCTCTCCACAGCTCGTTTGCTCAGCATGGCTTCTACTTCCTGCAGAAGCACCATGTCCCTGGCCTGTGACTCTGGTTCTCTGACAGCAGGTGCTAAAGAGACACCCCCGGAGTTAACCTAGCCAGCTCCGGGTTAACCTGCTTGGGCAGCAGAGGGTCCTCCGTTGGCACGTAGAAGTGCCTCTGTCATGGTAGAGGTGGAGGTGGAGGAAGGAGCTTGGATGACCTGCTGGACCGAAGCGAACCCTCCTGTCTGGAGACGAGAGCGTCCACCTGGTTCAGCACACTGTCGGCCAAGGCTGATCGCGGCAGACCTACCGTCATCCTGGGTTCCTTTTTGGGTACCCAGAACAACTCCAACCTAGATGTAGGCTCGGAAGGTGGGAGCGGCGATCCTTCCCCGAGGTTGTTGTGCTGACGAATCAGCGCAATAACCTCAGCGAACGACCTCTGGATCTCAGGAGTGACTGCGTATTGCGGAGACGAACCGTCCAGCCCGTCCAGTGAGAACGCCTCCCAAGAACCTCCTCCTCCCACAGGAGGAACCACAACAGACACCTCATGGTCTCCTCCTGCTGCTTGCGCATACGATCTGGTCAGTCCTAGGACCGTGCCAGGTTCGTAGGCCGTCGCGGCGGGATCGCACTCCTGATTGCCTCGCTCTTCCCGGTGTAGCCCGAGGAAGTTGAAGGGATAGGAGAGGCAGACCTGACGCTCCCCCCTCGCCCACCAGCAGAACCAGCGTGCTGGTGGGGCTGCAGCCGATTGCCGACCCGCGGTGGCGATCGGGCTGCAGGCCTGGTCGAGCGGCTCTCCAGGGGAGAGCGGCTGAATATATAAATCAAGGGAAAACCAACCTTTAATAGATCTTTAATAGATCACCTACAACTAAACTAAACCCTAAACCAAGAAATAGGGAATTTTAAATATTATAACTTTGGGTAGGTACCTTCCAAATCACTGGCCAGATAAAGCTAACCTAAGAAACTAAGTTAGAAAGAAGGAAGCAAAAGAAAATGACAGGGGAAACTTAATATTATTCCTACCTAACACACAAACTAAATCCCACTCAAAACTTAACTTAGTATCTAGCATACTATATACTATCAAGAATACCTATAATAAACCAGAAACTTTCAATTAATAAATAATAAAAAAAAAGGAAAACTGATAATCTTACAACTTCAAAATAACGAATAATCATGGGAGGCTTCCCAGAACATCTTATCAGGCTATATAAGGTCCAGAAGACCTACTGCAAACAGGGGAATGCAAATCTACAGGTAACACAGCAATACACGACCATCTTAATAATTATAAAAACATCTCATACCTGTAGATAGCCGCCCTACTTGTCTCCACAAGTTCCAAGAACTCACTGACACTGAAGAATGGGTCAACCTGGTCAAGCTGCAATTCCTGTAGGCAACCCAAAGTACCACAGGGACCCCGAGGGTGGTAGCCTCCGAGAGTCCGGGACGTCAAGGATCTCGCACGCCGCAAACTGCACTGTTCTATGTAGATACCGGCCAACTCATTCAGAATCCTTTCAACGAATGAGGGAAGGGGTGTGGCTGGAGATTGCTGAGGGTGACTAAACACCAGCGACCATACACAGCGCAGCGAAGGATTAGATAAGCCGTGATCCAAATCTCCTTATAAAGACGGTTGAAGTGACATTAAATTCTGTGGAAAAGCGTCAGGCTGTGAGGTGGAACTCCAACTATCTGTCACATATCACCAACCTTACGACCAAGCCTTCAACTCAAGTCAACACAGCTCATAAGAGAGAAAAACAACAATCGTTAATAAGGCACTTCAGTAGTTCACTACTAATATAGGGGGAGAAGGTGGTAAACAAAATGCCTAAGAAAAACAAAACAAAACTGCAAAGTCATATGACTGTCGCGGGCGAATTTTTCCCACACCATGACATTAAGATATACGAGAATAAGAATACTATTAGTATACATATGTAATGGGGAGATTCCCGCATTATTCATTTGGTAAACGTGTAGCTCGAACCGAACGTCAGGCAAACTAATACACACAGCCTCTCTCTCTCTAAGCGACCCCTCTCTCTCGCTCTCTCTCACCGACACCTCTCTCTCTCTCACCGACACCTCTCTCTCTCTCTCTCCACCTCTTTCTCTCCATTCTAACAGGTAATGAAAATGAGAGAGTTGCATCATCAAAATAAACATTTATTAACAGCAAATAAATAATGAATCAATTCTATTAAAACCCCAACAGTAAAATGTCTGACTGTATGCAGTCACCAAAAAGTCTACACCATCGGGAACTCCCTGTCCCTCCATTGCCAGAACCGTCTGTTTCAAAGACACAGAACACATCCCATAAGTACACATAAGTTTAGCAACAAAATCAAAGATCAGATATTCTTAAAAATGTCAAACAGACAACAAGCCGCTCTTTGGCTAAAGTAATTTAACTCACCCATGCAGTCGGAACACTATAAGCACTAAATAACAAAGACTCCCGGTGAGCGCCACGGCATCTTGCCTTTCTCTCGAAGACGCCTCTATCAAAATCCCCCATATACTTGTGTATGAGACACTTTTAACAGAAAGAGGCGCACATGCACATACGAACACACAGTTCGTTAACGCCTCACAATTCTGGCCGCAACCAGTTTCACAAAGGCACTTTGAGAAGAGTTAATAAACTCAGTACATTGACTTGTCTAACTAAGCAGTTTTATCTCACGCCATCCATAGAAACTCATTGTCAGCTTCTCTCGGGTCGTTGCCTCTGCACTGTTCTTCACATTCCATAGGCAACAGAGAACATATAGGCAATATATTATTAATCAAAAACCCTAGGCCTACACATATACACTGTTGTCAGTCTTCTTGCCTGGAGACAGGGGTCGGAGAATGGTACTGTGTCATAGTTGACACGGTGGGTATGAAGACTAATGACCTTTACGCTGCCTGGGAATTAGGGTAGGCCTGTCCTACCTGCTATTACATGATATTCCTTGTGTGTATGGGTCTTACTACTGATGAGGCCAGGTGATGTCTTCCCACTGGGAGGCAATTGAAGTGCTGCTTTCCATTTTAGGGGTATCGAAGAAAATTCCTGGTACTCAGCTTGTTTCTTTATTACTCATTACATCATGCTAAATTTCTCCTAGGCCTAGTCTCCTGGACTTAGTTAATTTACCTAGTCTTCAGAACTCCTGGACTAGATCCCTGGATTAGATTCCTGGACTAGATTCCTTGCAAGGGATAGATAATCATTTGTATTAATAACTTGGTAATCATTTGTATTAATAACTTGGTGAAATAACCAAAATGAAGGATGGACCAGTTGACGTCCTCCTCACATGAAAGCATTCGTGATCCTTACATAGTCTTTTAGTGTTACCAAAATGCAGACGAAAGATTCAGGGCAGCGCTACCATACTCAAAGCGAAAGATAAACAAAACAAGGGACTGGCTACACTGCCACGCACTCGACGTTCACAACAAAAAAGAAAAAACTTCACAGTTCCAATCACTCTTACAACAGTAGTGTAAAGATATTAGAAGAGGATGGTGAATCAATTCCTAAATAAATCACTAATAATGAAAGGAATATTTTTCCCATTACAAAGCTTTTCCCTCGGGGAAGAATTGATTCTTGTCCACTCTAATATCAAGGACAACTTTTCCTAACGGAACCAAACAGCTCCTTAGATGGGTCTGCGACTGTGGAAAAACAGGTTTCATACAGTAGAAACAAGCAACGAACTCAACTAGAGACTAAAGGGGCTCTTGCAACAACATAAAACAAGAATATACTTGAGTACTAAATGGGGACACTACCCTATAGGTGTGCGTTCAATACAGCTTTCCTAATAGCTTTGCCTAGCCTAATACTGGCGTTAGATTGACTCCACTTACACAGGATGTCACATCACTCTGCAACAAAAGAGTTCTCCACATGTGAAGACAGCATTTACTCCTATTGAGGCGTCCTAATGATTATCAAACTCACCAGCGCTATTGGCTAGAAATGACTCTGAACTTGAATCTCAAAGGGGTTTGGAAAGTGGTGTACTCTATCCTCTAAAATGTACCAAACCAGTACTACAAGAGCAAAACTCTGACAATTTCCTATAAGACAAGACCCATAAGAGCACAATTGCATTCCCAACCAGGGCACTATGTGAATTCTTGTACAAAATGTTTTACATTATTCCTTTGTTCATTACCTCAAAACTATAAAACTTTCACATTACTGGCCACTGTGAAGAGAAAAAAATTATATTTTCATCGATCTCTAACCAAGTATAAAGAGAATACACAAAACGTACAAAATTACAGTACTGTACATCATCACACAGAGTCTATATCTCTTCAATGAGACATGAGGGAGGCACACAATATTCCTAGCACCTCTTGTACGAACTTCTTCAGTTACTATATCAGGCACATTTTCAGAGTGCTCTTTCATGGTAACCAACCATTCTTCATCACTTGGAATGTGAGATGTATGTGGTGTAGACATTATGGGTGGTTGAGTGTTATTATGTTTGGGTGTTAAGTGTTGTATTGTCCCCTGTATGTCAACCAACTTCTGGTCCAAGTCCTTGATTTGATTTGATAAATCTCCCACTTGAGACCAAACGTCCTGGTAGGAATGAGTGAAGCTCTTAACTGTCTGTAATGTTTGTTGTGTTTCTTGTTCTAATTGAATTAGATCAATGTATGATTCATCAGTACCAGTCGCCATTGTTACAATATTTCAAACACTTATATATAATCAAATAATAAAATGTAAACTACATTAAGAGGCAATACCATACAATCCATCACTACAGAAATAATGAATATGTATGTAAACAATTCATGACCTTACTCAGATAACAATTAACAATATTGTATAAAGAAATGCATACAATATGACAATACATTATAAGTGACCTACATAACATATAGGCACAGTGGGTATGGATCAATAGCACTGGACTACAGATCCATCACAGCTGCCACCAAATGTCGTGGGTGAATTTTTCCCACACCATGACATTAAGATATACGAGAATAAGAATACTATTAGTATACATATACAGTGTTGTCAGTCTTCTTGCCTGGAGACAGAGGTCGGAGAATGGTACTGTGTCATAGTTGACACGGTGGGTATGAAGACTAATGACCTTTACGCTGCCTGGGAATTATGGGTCTTACTACTGATGAGGCCAGGTGATGTCTTCCCACTGGGAGGCAATTGAAGTGCTGATTTCCATTTTAGGGGTATCGAAGAAAATTCCTGGTACTCAGCTTGTTTCTTTATTGCTCATTACATCATGCCAAATTTCTCCCAGGCCTAGTCTCATGGACTTAGTTAATTTACCTAGTCTTCAGAACTCCTGGACTAGATCCCTGGATTAGATTCCTGGACTAGATTCCTTGCAAGGGATAGATAATCATTTGTATTAATAATGTGGTGAAACTAAAAAAATTTTAGGGCCACATTCGGTACGATTTCATTCAACCTTAAGCCCTCCTGCACTAGCTTTGAATGAGACCAAGTTACAGTGCTGAGGAGTTTACTAACTTACTTAAAGTCAAGAAACATTGCATTTTTATTCAACAAAAGTGCAGTTAAGAAACAATCAACTGTATTTCCTGCACCAATTCTTTTTGGGTGATGCCACACGGGTTCACAAAGACACATTTAAAGAACACTACAATTATCCAAGTTACGTTAAGAAGCAAGAAAACTAACGCATTAATGCAAAAATTAACAAAACGTTACGTTACTTCGATAGAAAAAAAAACATAAATGGCAAAACAGGATCCCAGAATATCCTTATGAAGAAGTTACTGCAATGGCGACAACAATTCACGAGGTGATGTGGTTGGATTCTACAAGAACATCTTCTTTTACCTGCCTTCGTGGAGTCAGCTGCTAAAATCCGAGAGCTTCACCTTTCCACCCTAAAAGAAAACTCGGGAGGAGTATATTGCATAACACTGTTGTCACATCAAAATTACAGGGTTACGTAACAAACATCAATTTAAAAACAAACTTCAAGTGCTCTAATCGTAACCATACATACAAAAAAAGAGGGGTTTCATCCAGAAGGCAAGCATAAATTACTGACATGTGCCCTTACAATAAGAAAATAATATATATAGTCTCCACAGGAAGAAGTTTGACAACACTGTAATGATACGTCATCTAATTTTTATAGATGGACAAAATTTGCAAAAAAAGTGGTTTATTACTTTGAATATCAATGTTCTAATTTATACCAACTCTTTGCTATAGTTAATATAATAAAAACTACTTCTGTGGAGCAAAATAATCATATATCAACGTATTTGTAATATATACATTTGTAGATACAGATAAATTCCATATCTGTAAATAAACCCATGACCCAAGGGGTCATTGGCGAATTAGGAGTGTAACCGCCATGCCATAAACAGGACGTGAAACTAGACCATGCTATGCAATGCTTGCAGTAGCCTGGTTTGCGTTTGAACATATCATCATTTTCTGAGTTTTGTAGACCGGTCACAACACCTTCCATGAGAAGCGGTTGACCTATTCACCTATAGCGGAAATGCATGACTTCCGAGCAGTAGGGCTACGTGTTCATTTTATTCTTGTTATGATGTAAATCGCTGAGATAGCTAGTGTTCCGCTATCGACGCGATGCTCCTATATTTCAGTTCAACTTAGATTTCTCAACGGAGCGGTCATCCGACCAAACCATTCCTATACTCCAGTGATGGAGCTAAGAAATAAAGTTGTTAAGTTAACTCAGTCCGTTGAATCATCTCCCTTATTCTAAAGAAGAACCAAATCTACTAGATATCACTCAGACGAGAAGGGAAAGTAGAACCACAATACTTACGTATAACAGTCGTAAGAAAAGACATACAAACTGTTATATTTTGGTGGCAGCTAACAGCAAGTGATGGTAACAGACCTAAATCTACAGTTACAAAAGAACCATATACGTCTGCCGAAGAAATGGAATCATCTAAAATCAGCTATAAATCAGAAATAAACTGAGGAAACAGGATCTTCAATCAACAAGCAACAGTAAACATCCAACGAATACGAAGAAATGTCCTTCATCGAGACGAATTCAAGCATCAAAATCAACGTTTAGTGAACGACTTTCATCACATACCTTCAAGAATCAAACCGGACGTGAAGCAGCATCAGATCATCAACAGGAAGAGAAACATTCATCACGACAACAACGGTCTTTCCTGCAACGTGAGAGAGAGAGAGAGAGAGAGGCTGTGACGTCATCACGACAACAACGGTCTTTCCTGCAACGCGAGAAAGAGAGAGAGGCTGTGACATCATCGAAACGTCAACATTCTTTCCGCATATATACCAAAGCTAAGTACATCTTTTATCCATTCAGGTTTTATCAGTGAAGTGTTTTACATCACGAGTCGATCGTCCATTATTCCTGGGGTGAGTTATACGTAGTCTTAATCTTCCTTCATTGCAGGAATCTATCTTCAACTACGAATTCTCGCCCGCAGAATTTTTTTTTTCTCTTTGTTGCTAATCCCTTTTTCTTCCAGAAGTTCTCCGGAATATATCTTTATCACATTATCTGTATTAATATTATCATTTTGGGGGACTTTATTTTTATTGCATATGCGTTTACGCAGTGGTCATGTGTACTCTTATAGATACTTTGATAGGATCGCAAGGAATCGTAGTGATAAGAAAAAAGTAAAAGTTAACATGGCAACTACTGTGGCTGGTTCCCCCGCACCTGGTAACCCCAATCCCGTGGTTACTCTAGTCAGTGCGAGGTCAGCAATAGTCCCTTTTCAAGGTTGGGTCAATGGGTTCATGGATCTCATCAGTAGATGCTCATTTAAATGCAAAATGCATCACAGACCCATCTGTACAATTACAGGAGGCTAAAAGCTTCATAGACTTTGCTAAAGGAGATGCAAGCGCATATCTTAGAGGAGTCTCTTTCCAAGAGGCGGTTACATGGGACGATTTCAAAGTTAGGCTACGTGCTATATATGGCGGTGAAGAGGCCTTAGATGTAGTGTTGGCTTTAAGGAACATCCTTAATCAAGCCTCTATGACTCAGCTTAATGTTGTAGAACGGGCGGCAGTAATTGCCGACTGGCTAAATGAATATCAAGATAACTTACGTAACTCCACGTGGGTTACAAGATCCAATATCGCCATGAAAGATTTCATACGGCTAATATATCTGACTTATATGACAGTCATGTTGCCTGAAGCTTTAGTGCGGTGTTTTGACAAAAAGCTAATGCCCGACAGTATGGAACTAGATGTGTATAAACAGATCAAAAAGCACATGTCTAAGTGTACTGACCTTGATCCCTTGCTTACTCAAGTTTTTGCAAAAAATGAGAATAAGCCACAACAAGTAAACGTGGTTAATAATAATCAAGCTGCAGGGATGACTTGTTACAATTGCAAACGGCCAGGACACATGATTTCAGACTGTCGGACGCATTTTTGTTCAATTCATAACAGTTCCACTCATTCATATAATCGATGCTTCTCGCGGAATCAACAGCAGAATCCTAGAAACACGCAAACAGTTGCCAATGAAAACAAAAAGAAGAATCCTCAGTACTTTAAAAAGAAGCAGGCGAACAGCAATGCTGTTCAACATCACAAACAAACAAATCATGCTTCAGAACTCGCAAGGTCAGACGAATTTTCCGAGTGTGCAAAACAAAGCAAATACCACGTAGTCAACTTCAATGGGGGAGGTGATGATGTTGGGTCATTCATATCAACATCTTTTGTATCAAATAATCAGTTTAATCATTTATCAGATCATTGTATTGTGAGGCAATCGATTTTCCTATGAAACACACGGCCGAATCCAAAAAAATCAGTGCAGGTTCCCGTAGATTTGCAACAAATTCACGCAATTATAAGTCAAGACGAGTTACGCCCAACCTTACACGCAGTAAATTTAGAGCACAAATCCTTCACATTATTTTTTTATTCTGGTAGTCCACGTAATATCATGGATTTGCAGACTCACCACTTGTTATTTTCGAACTTCCCTATAGAGAAGTCCGGAGTAAGACTCTCAGGTATAAGAAATAATGAATTAAATGTGGTAGGAGTAACTCATGTTCAGTACAAGGTCGGTAAGCGCACGTTTACTGATACTTTTATCGTTGTACAAAACATTGATATGTATCCCGCTGTAATTATAGGATACCTGTCTATGGGCATTCAAAACATTACCTTAGCCCCTGCCAAACACGGCATGTATATCAAAGGAAAATTCTATAAGTCTTCTAATACCTTAAAATCAGTTTTGGACAAAATGGAGACAACAAATAGAACAGTAACATACGTTGAAGAACCAATCACTTGTCTCATGAATCAAGAAATAATCCATGCGACCCAACAGAATTCTCGCTCACCCATAATATCGGCTTGCACGCAAACTCTCGAGCCGAACGTAACTTCGAATATATTAGTGCGTGTAAAGAAAATTTTGCCGGGATCTGAAATGTTAATCCTTTCCGACACTCTGAAAACTCACGGATTGTCCGTCACACAAGCCATTTATACAGTCGGCTCACAACAACAATGTAACATTGAGTCTGTAATCATTGAATATACTTTAGTAATTCACAAAAATCAACATATCTTGGATGTGGAAGTTTATAAACATCGCATTCTTACCATCGCTGAGATCAATCACACTCAATCAGTTGCGGATGAATCCCTTTTGCAATCTATAAAAAATAAAATCAATAAAGACATTCAAGAAGAGGAAATTCAGCAGAAATTTCTTGGTCTTTTAACTGAATATCATGATGTTTTTTCCACTACTGATGGATCCTTAGGAAAAACGGATGTCATAGAACACCAAATAAGGTTAAAAGACAAGCAGAAAGTTATCTATGTACCTTCGTACAGACTCCCTATGAAATTCCAGAATGAGATAAATGATGAAGTAGGTAAAATGCTAGAAGAAGGAGTCATTAGGAAATCGAACAGCCCTTATAATTTTCCGTTAATAGTCGTACCGAAAAAAGATCGAACTTGGCGTATCTGCGTAGACTTCCGTCGCTTAAATGAGGAAACGATCCCTGATCGATTCCCAGTGCCATGTACGGACGATATTTTATCTTTACTAGGCCAAAACAAATATTTTACCAGTTTGGACTTACTTAAAGGCTTCCACCAGATACCATTAGAAGAAGAGAGTATCCCATACACTGCCTTCAGCACAGCCAGGGGACATTATGAATTTTTGCGTATGCCTTTTGGTTTACGTTGTGCTCCCATAACGTTTACTAGAATGATCAACATAGTGTTTGGAGACTTGTTAGGGGATATCCTACATGCCTATATGGACGACCTTGTAATCTTTTCTAATACCTTAGAAGAACATCTACGTAAACTGGAGCTAGTGCTACAGAGACTAAGACAGCATAACTTAAGGGTAAAGATAAGTAAGTGTGAATTTTTCAAAACAGAACTAGTCTATTTAGGTTTCACAGTGTCTAGTCAAGGTCTTAAAGTAGTCCACGATAAGGTGTCGGCTATCCGTAACTTTCCGATACCTACTAACATCAAGGGTACATCAATTTCTGGGGTGTAGTGGCTATTATAGGCATTTTATACGCAACTATTCAATAATAGCCACTCCCCTAACTGATCTTACGAAGAAGGGCGTAGATTTCATATGGTCTGAGAAACATCAACAGGTGTTTGATACCTTGAAAGATGAACTGTGTAGTTCCCCTATCTTAAAATTTCCTGACTTCGGTAAGGAATTCTTTATTGCAACAGACGCCTCAGACCTAGGAGTAGGTGGGGTATCAGCAATATGACAAACAGTTTTTCCCTATAGCTTTCTATTCACGTAAACTGAGACCTTCCGAAAGTAAATATGCAGTAATAGACAAGGAAGGGCTCGCTATTGTTAATTCACTAGTGCATTTTAAGTTCATAAGATACGGTTATCCCGTCAAGGTTCTCACTGATCATAAGCCCCTAACCGACTTCTTTAAAGGCTTTAGTCACAGCCCTAAGCGAACTCGGTGGCATATGATCATCCAAGACTTTGGCGCGAGGATCGGGTATTTACCTGGGAAAGCAAATATCATTGCTGACGCATTATCACGCAACCCCTCGTCATCTTGTACGGAGCCATTAGCTGAATTAATAGATATATCAACCTCCATGCCCATTGTTAAAACTGTATCTGAACAGGAAGATCTGGGCTGGAGTGCTGAACTAATACAGACTGAACAAATAAAAGATCAGCAATTAGAAAAAATCATAAATGCTTTAAACGGAAATCCTAAGGAAAAGGAATACATAAAGTATAAGCAGCAGAGTTATATAATCAAGGATAATATTCTGTGTAGATCCGTGACGAGGAAAACCCGCAACACACCACAGGTGAATAACGACCAGGTAGTGGTACCAATCTCACTTATACCCACTGTCTTAAATTGGTTGCATGCAAATCCATTGCATGGCCACCCGGGTTTCTCCATCATGTCACAGAAAGCCAAATCATTATTTTATTGGCATACAATGCTTACAGATATAAAAAAGCACATAGCTAATTGTCGCACTTGTCAGGAATACAAAGGGCACACGAAGACACCTGTCAGCCTAGGGGCTTATCCAGCGCCCAATCAACCCTTTGAAAGAGTACACTTAGATTTATTAACAGGGTTTTACGAGTCAGACAGAGGAAATAAGCACCTCTTAGTAATCATAGATGCCTTGACTCGATATACCGAACTGATAGCGCTTAAAACTAAAACCGCGATCGAATGCGCTAGGAAGTTTTACGAGTGCTACATTTGTAAACATGGAATTCCACACATGATAATCTCGGACTCGGGTGGAGAATTCAATAATCATTTCCTTAACTCGTTGTGTGAATTCCTTTGCATAAAGAAAATCAATAACATGATCTACCACCCAGAGTCTAACGGGCTAGTGGAAAGAGCAAATCGTAAGGTTTTAAACACATTAAGAGTTACATTAGGGGAATGGACCCCAGGGATATTGCCATACCTGCGGTACTAAGCACTCTTAATCACTCATATCATGTATCTATCAAAATGTCGCCGCACGAGGCACTGTACGGTACCCCCAGCTAGAACGCCTTTCCAGTATTAACGCCTACAACCAATTTATCAAATCCTCTAAAGGATGTTATGGATGCAAGCATAAGTCGATATAATATACTTCATAAGAATCTAGAAGAATCACAAATCATAATGAAAAGAAGTCATGATAAAATAGCTAAGCCAACTAAAACATATACCGTGGGCGATAAGGTATACATACAAGTATATGTACGCAAAGGACTCAACTACAAACTGACACCTAAGTTTGAAGGCCCGTTTAACATTTTATAAATATTAACGGCCAATAGATTTAGAGTTCAAAACGTATCCCAACCCACTAATAAGAGAATCATACCATTGGCCCACATAAGAAATTAAAAGAAGGGTAGAAGGAAGTGAGGGAATTTTTGTATCTATGAAACTTGTATAATCACTTATATATATATATATATATATATATATATATATATATATATATATATATATATATATATATATATATATATATATATATAATATTTGTATGTAAACATTTTTCTTAAACGGGAGTAATTACATATATTTTACTCATTGCAGGTTTCCAAAATGAAGCTTTTATTGTTAGGAGTGATACTGTTTGTTCAGACATCTTTATCGTGTGGGAAGAGCGCTAAAACAAAAAATATAGATTTTACCAATGGCACCATTGTAGAAAGAACAGAAGACGTTTTCATTGCCGCAAGCAATATAGTTATAGAAATAGACATGGAAGTGATTTTTCTCCCCGAGGATGACGTCATTAACCTAAAGTGTGACCTGTTGAGGTTCGCTGTTTCGTTGAATGAAATGCACCAACGTCATTTTCCTGTTAATCCAGAGAGTTCGCTAGCACAAACACTAAGTATTGCGGAAATGTTATCATACGACTTGCAAAATAAAACTGCCGAGGCAGAAGCTCTGGCTCGAGATCTGCTGATGTGGACTGTGCGGCACAATAACCTCGAAAGACGCAACCCGTTTATCTTTGCTGCACTAAACATCTTTGGATCTGTTGCAAGTTTAGGCTTAGGAATTTCAAATCGCCTTAAAATTAATGATCAGAATAAGAGAATTGAGTTTTTGCAACATGAAAACGAATTAGTTTTGTCAGAACTGCGTAACCAATTATCATCAATCAATCAAATAATGAGTTTGGTGAACGAACATTCTAGTAATATCGATCAGATTATGGAAGTGCAACACTTGCTGGCTACGTTAGCTTATTATAGTTCGAAAATAGATCATATCCATACCAAAATTTCAAATTTTATTGAGAAATCAAAAGACTATGTAGAAGCTATTACGCTCGCAACACGGGGTGTTTTATCCCCACATCTTTTGCCTATTAAAGATCTAACTTTAACTTTGGAGAACGGACGGGAGAAACTGGGTTATGTTCCTTTGATAGACGCCCATAAGATAGAATTTTATTATAGTTTAATATCGGTAAGCGTTGAAAATTACAAGATCATGATCACAATTCCCTTTGATTCTTCTGATGCCTGGCAAGCATACAAAATCGCACCGTTCCCAACTTTCATGACGAATAACTCAAGTCCAGTAATATCCAATTTGACGGGACACGTATTGATTTCCCCTGATAGGGAAACATATACAGTCATTGAGGACTTAGATAAATTCACTCACTGTTCAGAAGCCATGAATAATAAAGTTTGTACAGCTGACTCCTTTGAATTCCATCCTATGTCAATGGATTCATGCGAGTTAGGTAAAGTGCTAAACAGTTCTCTCTCCCATACACACGAAGGTTGTCTGAAAAAACTTTATCCTTTTGACGATAATAAGTTCAATTACAGACTGAACAACGGCTTGTGGATGCGATACGACAAGGCAGGCTTCAAGGTGGCATGTCCGGACGGATCCACGGTCCACTCCCAGCTCTTCATTGCAGCCGACGGTTGCACCGGGACGTCCACAAACTACACGGTCCGAGGAGTTAACACTATCTTCCGAACGGGCCTACTTTGCAAATTTTTCGTGGACAAGTACTGTTATACCATCCCTACCTCTCCCATACAACGCGAAGGTGGCTCATCGTTTGACGCAACTAGCTGAGATGGACCACACGTCACCGACTTATGCAGGAGGAAATCTTCGTTTCTACGTGTCGCTGGCCGCGATTTGTGTTACGGTGGTGATTCTTATCGCCGTTAGCATCTTTGCTTGGCGTAGGTTGAGGTGAACGCAGATGGATCTTCAAAGGAACGTTTTGCCACGTCCAGACAACACTCCTATCGCGTTGAAGGCATTTACATATAGAGCCATTTGAAATTGGCCATTTCACTTGACTCGGAGGAAAATTGTCTGGAATTGAGTGTGTGTGAAAAGCGGTTCGTACGTTGGCAATATGTAGGACAAGAAACTCCAAGACTTTGCATTTCTATTAAATATATGAACAGTTAAAAGTATCTTTCGGGCACCTAATAAAATATTGAAGCCCTATATATTAAAATGTTGGTGCGTGTACGTACCAGGAATCTATATCTTGTGCACAGTCATATCAATTATGATATCTTTATATCTTTACAAAGAGTAACAAATATTCTTAAACAGTTATCCATGATCATGATAAATTAGTTATCTCCACGAGGTAACAACTATTCTTAATCGGGTTAACCTATTACTATAAATCATTCATGTATACATGTTAACCTTTTATTTTTTGGTACCTCATAATCATTTATTAGCATTATGCCATATATAGCAAACATGGATCTGTATTTTCCATGCATTTTTCTTTGTTTATGAATATGTCCATTAGGTATGTATTTTTTTTACATATACTTTTTGCATATTTTTCTTAATCACTTGTTTATGGCTAGTATGACTAAATATATATATATATATATATATATATATATATATATATATATATATATATATATATATATATATATATATATATCGAGCTACAACGTCCTTTAATATCTAATTCGCTCTACCTCGGAATTAATATATTTCATATATGCTTAACCGAAGGGGAATTTTTTCTCGATAATAGACTTGCTGGACCAGGGCGCGAACCCGTGGATCCTTTCAAAACCCAGGAACGTCAGTGAAGCTTTACCTACTACACCACCGCGAGAGGCTAAAAAATTCATGTCGCCTCTCACCCTATATACCTTTCGTGCGCAGGTAATTAGTTGGTTTGGAGAAACATCAACCCACCTCGACTCCGGTAGTTGTTTGTAGTGCTTTTGACAGCACGTAGCCAATCTATAAGTCATATCACATTTCCGTGATTCATATACATATATATATATATATATATATATATATATATATATATATATATATAATATATATATATATATATATATATATATATATAAAAGACATATCTATATATATATATATATATATATATATATATATATATATATATATAAAGACATATAAAGACATTACAGAAGTATCAGTTGAGTAAAAAAAAAGAGCCAAGTCTCAACGTGAAATTTCCTTTGTTCTGTCCATTAGTCTCATTATATGACGCTGTGGTAGGACTACTACGCTTGTGTTGCCTTCATCTGTTTTTGTGACAAGAGGGATGGATGTGCAGATCATATGCTTAGAAATATTTTTTAAAAAACAAAGCACAGAACGGAGGAGGAAAACAAGTACAGAATGGGGGAGGAAAAAACAGAAAGCACAGAGCGGAGGAGAAATAAAAAAAAAAGCGTAGAATGAAGGAGGAATAAAAAAAAAAAAAGTAAGAAAGCACAGAACGAAAGAGAAAGAGAACGAGCGAGGAGGAGGGTTTCAGAGACAAATCTTAGCCATTAGGTACCATTACAACTACAGAAGTCTCGTCGTCGCGAGAAAATGAAGGCAAATAAAGCACCAGGGCCAGTCGGAAAGAAGCCGGTTCTATTCAAACTATTCCTACAAAGTACCAACCCTCAAAGAAAATGGGCAGAATGTTTAAACAGCATAGGCTACCGAAAGGCAAGAAAACAGAGCAGCTGGTTTAAGTAAATAAGAAAAGAAAAAAGAAAAAAAAAACACTTACATCCAAGAAACAACACCCCACAGTCAGAGATCTTAGGCCAATTGCATTAACAAATGTATCATATGAAATTTTCATGTGGATCCTAAAAACCAAAATAGAAAAACTTATTAGAAATACAGGGAAAACAAATGAACTGCAATCAGGCTTTACTACACAAAGAAGAGGAATTGATCATTTCTATATCTTAGAATATTGCATACAAGAAACGTACACAGAAGAAAGGACCCATTATGTATTTGTGGGATCAACAGGCTTTCAAAAATCATTTGACTTTGGTAATAGAATAAAGCTCACAGAGACATTGGTGGCTAACATACTTTCATTTGCAGATCTGCTGAGGGGTAGGTTAAAAATAGGAAAGAATGTATAAAAGAGTTATGGTATTGCACAGAAAAAAAAAATCAAACATAAACAAAGGAGGAATAAAAAACAAGCAGGGGAGCCGTTTCAAAAGCAAATTCTACCTACTACAACTGCTACTACTACTACATCGGCCGGAGTACTTATCATCATTTGCCCTAATCATCTCTTAATAGAATAAATTATCTATATTAATGCACTATTTCTCCAATGAATATATCTAACTTTCCCCTTTTCATCAATTGGGTTTGAATTAAAACACCAAATTCAAACAGGAACCACGAACGATGAGTCCTTAGGAGACGACGCCCAAAATGTAAACAAACTGCAATTACCCGAATCCATTATTCGCCTTCATAATTACCATTTAATTATCCAGTTTATGAGTAAAGTATCTGAATTTTTAGTTATATTCCGACTGATTACCTAAGATTATCCACCAATTGACTTATTAGATTGAAAGAAAACAGCCGAAACCACTTCTAAACCAGTACAGCCCCAAACATAAACACCGCCAAATAGAAGACGCTCAAAATATCAACAAAGCCACATCATTGACTGCCTCAGTAAGGTAAGTTCTATTCAAACATCTTTTATCTGTAATACTTCATAACCGAGACAATTCATAATTAGTCGTAGAAATTGATAAATTGCCAAAACTGATAATTACTGTAATAATGTGGGCCTAAAAGGACCATGAGAGTCAGGAGTGAAGAGTGCAGGTGGTGTCTAGGCTTAGAGCACTCAATCAGTCATTAAGTAAGTATGGGATGGACGACCTTTGCTTCTGTGAGTTATAGATGTTTAAAGGGTGGGAGGGGTGTGTCATTAACTTCTAGAGTCATGTTAGTACTCCTAGGTTACCCTAGGGGAAACAACCGACTGGACTAGCCAAGCCACTTTCTACCGCGTGTGAAGCCACCCTCCGAAAAAGTAATTTTAACACGTCCTAACACCGGAGATGGTCATCAGTCATAAGTTGTTGGTGGTGAGAGCAGGAGCTCGAGACCTCTACTCTCCTTTCGAAGTAAGTATTTTCTCCAAAGTTAGAAATTAAGGCCATATTTTAAGATTAAACAGAGGGTGATGAAAAGTATGGCCAACACAGTGCACATTTTTTACTCTTGATTAAAAAAATTTAGAAGATTGACGCCATCTCGGGAGCGGCTACAGTTTAGTTGCCCACAGGTTTCGTCTGCTAGGGAATCGGCGGAGCAATACAAACAAGATGGCGGACGGTTTGTTTTGGCGCAAGTTTTGAAAACGTATTTGTCAGAAAACCTAAAAAAACAGTAATGGGGGGACCCTTTTGGGAAGCGGGGTTTTTTGGGGTGGGGGGGGGAGAACACACGAGTTTTGGTTTAAAAGTTAATGAAAAACGGTAAGGGGGGACCTATTGGGCAACCATGGTTTTTTGGGTGGGGGGGAGACACAGACAACAACAATAAACATGGAAAAATGATATTGTCATGATAAAATAAAGTTTTATACATACGTACCTTGCAGATTATACTTAGTTTTATAGACTCCGTCCGTCCCCGACAGAATTTCAAATTTCGCGGCAACACGCTACCAGGTAGGTCAGGTGATCTACCGCCCTGCCCTGGTGGCAGGACTAGGAACCATTCCCGTTTTCTAATCAGAATTCTTCTCTTCCACCTGTCTCCTGCGGGGAGGCTGGGTGGGCCATTAAATCGTATATAATCTGTCAGGTAAGTATGTATAAAACTTTATTGTATCATGACAATATCATTTTTATACATTCAACTTCCCTGCCAGATATATACTTAGCTGATTAGCACCCATTGGTGGTGGGTAAGAGACAGCTAACTACTGAAATAGACAGGTAAACAACATAAGTTGTAGGTATTAATAAACCTTGGTTCCTACCTTATTAGGCTGAAGACTTCGCGGCTACTGCCTTGGAGTCTGCTTAGCCTCAAGAGCCTCAGCGAGATATTGATCTATGGCTAAGAGTTCTTGTGGGGCCTGCCAATGGGGGTCTTATCCACTTACTCGGCAGAGCCTAAAGGCCTTTGTCATTGGGTCTATTCCACTAACATGACAATACACCTTGTTCAAGGAGCACAACACCGATCCCGATCACCTGATCCTAACATCCATGTTAGTTCTAAGATTGCAAGGAGTTATCCCCTAACTCCTTGCAAACAACCAAAAACTCGAAACATAATTACACGTTCATTTATAACAAAATATACAAAAAAAAAAAATTTTGTACCCCCCTACTAGCCATACATACCCTTGATCCCCTACCAGCAATGACACTATGCGCCTGTGCGACATCCGTGAGCTTGCTAATAGAAAACCAAGCACATATCTGACAAGAGGGTTTATGTACGTTAAAATTAAAATATTTTAAGGATCAGTCTTTGCTCCAAGACCCAGAACTGTATCTGCTGATACAAATGGACCTAGAGAGAAGCACTTCTCATAAGTCACTTTCACATCCTTCAGGTAATGAGACGCAAACACTGAATTGCACCTCCAATAAGTAGTCTCAATGATATTTCTAAGAGACATATTCTTTTGGAACGCCAGGGACATTGCTACTGCCCTCACCTCATGGTCTTAACTTTAGAAGACCGAAGGATTCCTCCCAGCAGTTCTTTGTGTGCATCAGTAATCACGCTTCTCACAAAGAAGGCCAAGGCGTTTTTGGACATGAGTCTTTTGGGGTTCTTCACAGCACACCAAAGACCTTGTTGACATCCTCCCATCTGTTTCTTTCTCTCTAAATAAAATTTAAGAGCTCTAACTGGACAGAGAGACCTCTCTGTCTCTCTGCCTACGAGGCTAGATAGACCTTTTGACCTCAAAGCTTCTGGGCCAAGGTTTTGATGGGTTCTCGTTCTCGCCAGAAACTATGTCTGGAACGAGCAGATAGCAAGCATCTCCTTTGAATCCCACTGTGGAGTCCAGAGCGTGCAATTCGCTCGTCCTCTTGGCTGTAGCGAGAGACAACAGGAATAAGCATTTCCTAGTGACATCGCGGAAGGAAGCCAGATGTAGAGGCTCGAATTTATCTGAGGAAAGGAATTCCAGGACCACGTCCAGATTCAAACTAGGTGTTCTAGGAGTTGCTGATTTTGAAGTTTCAAAGGATCTAATCAAATCATGTAGATCTTTGTTATCTGCAATTTCTAGCCCTCGAGTCCTGAATACTGAAGACAGCATGCTTCTGTATCCCTTGATTGTTGACACAGATAGGTGCGATTCCTCTCTCAGAAAGAGGAGGAAATCGGCAATGTTTAACTATAGAGGTACTGGAGGAGGACAGCTTCTGACTCTTACACCACCTCCTAAAGACTTCCCACTTCGATTGGTATACTCTTCTCGTCGAAGATCTGCGTGCTCGAGCGATAGCGCCTGCAGCCTTGCGAGAAAAGCCCCTCGCTCTGACAAGTCTTTCGATAGTCGAAAGGCAGTCAGAGCGAGACCGGGGAGGTTGTGATGAAACCTCTCGAAGTGGGGTTGTCTGAGTAGATCTGGTCTGCTTGGAAGAGATCTGGGGAAGTCCACTATCCACTCCAGTACCTCCGTGAACCATTCTTGGGCTGGCCAAAATGGGGCTATTATGTCAACTTCGTGCTCTTGAAGCTACGAACTTCCTGAGCACTTCCTCCAGGATCTTGAACGGGGGAAAGGCGTAGGCGTCTAAACCCGACCAATCCAGGAGAAACGCGTCTATTGCAAAGGCTCTCGGATCTTCCACTAGAGAGCAAAAGATCTCTACTCTTTTGGAGAGGAACGTCGCAAACAGGTCTATGTGAGGTCTCCCCACAGGGACCAAAGACTTCGACACACTTCTGCGTGTAGAGTCCACTCTGTGGGAAGGACCTGATTCCTCCTGCTTAGTCTGTCCGCTCTCACATTCTTTATCCCTTGCACAAATCTTGTGAGGAGAGTTATGCCTCTTTCCTCTGTCCAGGTTAACAGGTCTTTGTTAAACTGATAGGAGGGAGAAAGAGTGCGTCCCTCCTTGCTTGCGTATGGTAAGCCAGAGCCGTGGTGTTGTCCGAGTTTATCTGTATCACCCCGCCTCTGACTAATCTCCGCGAAGAACCTTAAGGCTAGGTGTATGGCCACTAGTTCCTTGCAATTGATGTGCCAGGACACCTGTTCCTTTGTCCAGGTGCCTGACACCTCCCTTGCTCCTAGCGTCGCTCCCCATCCCGACTCCGAAGCGTCGGAAAATAACACTTGGTCTGGGTTCTGCAGGGCAAGCGACACGCCTTCGTTCTTCTGAAGAGGAAGGATCCACCACTTCAAGTGATCTTTTATCTCTTGTGGAAGTGGGAAGGTGTCTGAGAGTTGTCCCGTCTTCCAACTCACCACCCCTTTCAGGAAAAACTGAAGAGGGCGAAGGTGAAGCCTCCCCAGAGAGAAGAACTTTTCTAGCGAGGACAGAGTCCCTAAAAGGCTCAGATAATCCCTCGCTGAACTGCTCTCTCTCTCTAAGAAGTTCGAGATTCTCGACAAACCTCGAGTGATTCTCTCCGCGCAAGGAAATACCCGAAAAACCCCGAGAATCCATCTGAATCCCAGATAGACCAAGCTCTGGCTGGGGATCAGCTGCGACTTCTCGAGGTTCACGAGTAATCCCAGTGATTCTATCATCTTTCTTGTTATTGATAAGTCCTCCAAGCACTGAATCTCCGACTTGGCCCCTGATCAGCCAGTCGTCTAAGTAGAGGGAGATGTTTATTCCCTCTAGGTGAAGCCATCTTGCTACATTCGCCATCAGGTTGGTGAAGACCTGTGGAGCTGTAGAGAGGCCGAAACACAGAGCCCTGAATTGAAAAATCTTGTCTCCTATCATAAATCGAAGATATTTCTTTGACAAATGGTGAATGGGAACGTGGAAATATGCATCTTGCAAGTCCAGAGAGACCATCCAATCTCCTGGACGAAGAGCTGACATTACTGAGGCGGACGTTTCCATACGGAACTTCTTTTTCTGAACAAAGCGATCAGAGCGCTTACGTCCAGTACTGGTCTCCACCCCCCACCCCCCGATGCCTTTGGTACTAGAAAAAGGCGATTGTAAAATCCCGGGAGTGTGGATCCTGCACAAGTTCGATGGCCTCCTTTTCCCACATTTGTTCTACCATTTGAAGGAGAGTCTTTCTCATTACAGGGTCTCTGTACCTCGCTGACAGTTCCCGAGGCGTAGATGTTAGGGGAGGACTGTCCTCGAAGGGGATTACGTATCCTTTCTTTAGGACTGAAACTGACCAAGGGTCCGGCTCCCCTTTTTGCCCAGACTCCTGCAAAGTTCAGGAGTCTGGCGCCCACTGGTGCTTGAAGGAACAACAAGTCATTTTGTCTTCTTGAAAGGTCTGAAGGAAGACCTTTCTCTCTTATCAGAGCTCTTCTTTCTGGCAGGGGGACGAGCCGCTGCACCTCCACGAAAGGGCTGCTGAGGAGGACGAGAGTCCTTTTTATTCGTAGACACTACAGGACGGCCCTTCTTGGACGTTTGTACAAGTAGGTCTTGTGTCGCCTTCTCAGTTAGCGAGCGAGATATATCCTTCACTAACTGAGAAGGAAACAGACGATCTGACAGAGGGGCGAACAATAACGCTGTCCTCTGGCTCGGAGAAACCCCTTTTGATAACAGGGATCCATAGACTGATCTCTTCTTCAGAAGACCAGCACCAAATAGGGAAGCAACTTCTCCCGAACCGTCTTGTACTGCCTTGTCCATGCAAGACAGGATGCTATGGAGAATCTCTGGGTTCTTAAGAAACTCCGGGTCTTTAGATTTATTAGCCAGAACTCCGAGTGACCAATCCAGAAAATTGAACACCTCTAAAGTGACAAAAAGTCCCTTTAGAAAGTGGTTCAACTCTGAAATGCTCCACGTAGATCTGACCGATCGTAAAGAGTGACGTCTGGAGGCATCCACTAAATTGGCAAAGTCCGCATCTGCCGAAGCAGGAAGAGAAAGACCCATAGTCTCTCCTGTCCCATACCAAATACCTCTCTTTCCATGGAGTTTGGAAGGAGGCATGCAGAATACAGTCTTTCCCAACTCTTTCTTATTGCCCATCCAAGAATCTAAAGATTGTAGGGCCTTCTTCATGGAAATCGCAGGTTTCATTTTCAGAAAGGCCGAAGATTTCACCGTAGCCGAGCTCGAAAAGAGAGAACGAGGAGGAGGAGGAGCCGCCGGACTAAGAGAGTCTCCAAACTCTTGTAGTAACAAGGAGGCTAAGATCTTATAATTTGAGAGTCCCTCATTTGCAGGAAGCTCGTCATCAGACAAATCGTCCAAACCTCGATCAGACGAAGGAGAAAGCTCTCGTTTGGAGGAAGAGTCTTTCCAAGACCTCTTACGATCTGAAGGAGAGGAGCTTCTGTTTGGAGAAGAGTCATAAATTCCAGAAATGAGTCTCCGACTCCTGCCTCCTGGCTCTTGACTCTTGCCTCCTGACTCCTGCCTCCTGGCTCCTGACTCCTGCCTCCTGACTCCGGACTCCTGCCTCCTGACTCCTGGCTCCTGACTCCTGACTCCTGCCTCCTGACTCCTGACTCCTGCCTCTTGACTCCTGACTCCTGCCTCTTGCCTCCTGGCTCTTGCCTCCTGGCTCCTGCCTCTTGCCTGGGTGACTCCTCACTCCTGGCTCTTGGCTCCTGCCTCCTGGGTGACTCCTCACTCCTGGCCGGTGCCAGACGCCTGATCGGCTCACTCCGTAAGGTTGACTCCACGTTCTTACAAGAAGCCTCACCTCGAGTAGGAGCATCGATCCTGGCGGCAGATACCTCCATACGTCTGGAGGACCTTTTGATAGGAAGGGAAGAGTCTTTCCTTCTAGGAGGCTCCTTTGAAAGCACTCCTACAAAAGACGAAATCTGCTCCTGCATAGCAATCATAAACCTCTTAGTAACCTCCTCTTTATCCTCTTCGGGAGGAGGGGAGGAGTCCATAGCCTCCACCTCCTGACTCCTTCTAACTCTGGTTGACAGAATGGCTCTTCTTGCCTTCTTAACTCCCGAAGGAGACTCCCTCAGAGGGAAGTTTTTTCCGGGCTCGAGTCAATCGTCGGAGCCTGTTCCAGCACCATGCCTAGTGGTCGCGAGCGCATCTGAAAATCCCTCCAATCACGTCTCGGAGACGAAGAATCCCGACGAAGAAAAAAAAAACACTCAAGCAGGACGCTTTTACAATAGCGATCCCTGGCAGTCTGGGGTGTCACAGAAACCGCCGAAGGGACACCTGATCGGTGGGGATTCTCCACAACCTCCTTTCGGTTTTCGACATTCCTTCTCCTCTGGGCATGTGAGCTTGGAAGAGGTCTAGACCTAGGAGCGTTGCGGAGCCGACCAGATGCCCCCTCCACTACACTGGGGACACTCATATCACTGTCCACTGAAAAATCACTAGCCTTACCTTGCAGGGCAGCCATTTTGTTTTCCATTAACTTGAAGGCCGCTTTTAGATCCGCAAGTTCTTTCGCTGAATCTACAGGTTCTGCAATAGGAGAAGGGGCTGAAATGGAAGGAGAAGTAGCAATACTTACCCTTGGGGAAGATCCCAAGCTAGGAATTAGTTCATTAGATCTCGAACTACTTAAACTTCTAGAAGAAGCCTTCCTCACTCTTTCTCTTTCTAACTTTTTCAAATAATTAGTTAGATTCTTCCATTCATTCTCACTCAAATTCTCACATTCCTTGCAAGTATTAGTGAAAGAACATTCATACTCCCTGCAACCTTTGCATACGGTGTGAGGGTTTACCGAAGCTTTCGGCAACCTCACCTTACAGCCTACATTCACACAACGTCTCACAACCATTCCAGTGTCAGACATTTTTAAAGAAAAATCCAAAATCAAGTCCACAAAACAGTCCACAAAAGCGTATGCCAATCCAACAATCCAGATACGTCACCAAAAAGTCGTCAAGAAGATCAATTGCCGGTGAAAAAAAATGAAAAACCAATCGAGAGGAACCAACAACAATGTTGACGGTCCGGACGACAGAAGAATTCTGATTAGAAAACGGGAATGGTTCCTAGTCCTGCCACCCAGGGCAGGGCGGTAGATCACCTGACCTACCGGTAGCGTGTGCCGCGAAATTTGAAATTCTGTCGGGGACGACGGAGTCTATAGCTAAGTATATATTTGGCAGGGAAGTTGAATGTATAAAACCACGAAACCCTAGCAGACGAAACCCGTGGCCAACTAAACTGTAGGAGCTCCCGTTCCAACTAAACTGTAGGAGCTCCCGTTCCCCTTTGTGTTAGGCTAACCAAACTGTTCCCCATACTCAGTTTAGTTGGCCACGTTTAACGTCTACTATAGTTGGTTGGTTCATGAGATGAACTCCTACTCTACATTTGTTCCGCGTTCAGTTAGGCTAACTAAACTGTCCCCCCTACTCAGTTTAGTTGGCCAAGGTTATCGCCTACTAGTTAATCAGTTCATGAGATGTGTGGCCTAGGTTACTAATATGGGCTATTAGCCTGATAGAACGTTCGTGCATGAAATGTGGTACCAGGCCAACTGAAGTGAGCGTAACCAAACGAACCAACCTAACCAAACTTAGGCCGCGTGCCCTTACCTGGCCGGGCTGGACCCCCCAGTATAGTATATTAAGAGTGATTGCTACCTAACCAAAGGAACCAACCTAACCAAACTTAGGCCGCATGTCCTTACCTGGCCGGGGGGCGACCCCCCTGTGTAGTATGTTAACAGTTATTGATACCTAACCAGTAAAACTTGTCCGTACGGATGAGTGGCACCCGTAAGTCCTTACTGATATCTAAACAAAGTGAATATTTCCGAGAATACATTGGTTAAAGTTAAGGCCACGTTCTTTGTTCGAACAAGTGGACTGCTAGTGAACGTGAATGTTCGGATGTGTTGAGCGGCCCTGATTTCCGCTTAGCGATAAATACACTGACCTGCTTTGTTTCCACAAATAAATGAACATAACGTGCATTTACATTGATAAGCTTACCTTGGAGATGTTGCGAGTCGTCAAATGATTGGCCGGTCCACCCCCCCCCCCAGAAATATAGAACTTAATAGAGAAAATCGGAATCGTTCAAATCTTCGGGGTACAGGATTTTTTTTTCTTTCTGGCGGAACAGTTGTTTTTCGTGGTAACTGAACAACCGGAATTTGTGGACAAGGCTCGAGTGGAGATGACGAATCCATTTGTACGGCGACGTCTCGTGATTGTTTGGTTTCAGCGACATTGCACCTCATTTTGGCGGGTGTTGAACCTACTTCAGTTAAAGGATATGCACATTTAATTAAATCTAAAAAGGCTTTAAATGGACAATCAACTTCAGTTAGATAACGTTTTTTAACACAATACATAGAGAAATACGAATTATACAAGTTTTTAACAGTACCACTTCTAGGTGTAAGGCATTTCGTTTCAAAACCTGCCAAGTAGATTCTATCGTGTTTGTGTGTATGTTTTTATTGTCTGGATCTACAAAATGCAATGTGTGATTATACAAAATGCAATGTGTGATTAATGTTACGGTGTGATTTGAAATGTTGACTTAAATTTTGATAAGATTTCCAACAATCCGAAATTACAATTGACTCAGGGTGTATGTTATCAATTAAAATAGGAAGAAGTGTGTCTGTAGTTCTGTCTGGAACAACCTGAAAAAATGTTTCTTTTGTTTGACTGTCAATCCCGCCGAGAACCCAACAACCATCGACACGTCTGCCTTTGTTAAATTTCCTTCTACCAAACTTGAACTCGTCAATCTTTACCACGTGACCTGGTCCGCCAATTTTCCGATTGTCCATCACCAAAATATCTACACAAATGTCCCAGCAGAAATTGTGCCAATCAATGAGAGTGTTGGGCAACCCGATCCTCAAATTAAGCTGCATATATTTCTGGGAAGAATCGTGAACCCAGCCGTGTATGAGCATTAGTATGCTCTTGAAGGAGAGATGAGAGCCCGAGAAGAAGGATCCATGTCGAATTGAAGTGTACTTGCGGCAGTGTCTTGCGTTGCACCGCCATTGATAGCTATTCCCTTGTTTCAAAAGGTCGACGGTGCCTTCATTACACTGCTTGCACAAGCCACTAAAATCCCCAAGTAGGCCGGTTTTCATGAAATATATAATTAGGGACCGTTCATCGAGACACAAAATGAAAATGTCCTCCAGAGTGACGGGAACGGTGGCAGCGAATTTCACGTGTGCGGAACACGAAAAAATAACGGCGGAAGCAGACATGGTTGCACTGAACAACAGACTAATGGCGAAGGGTCGTGCAGGGTCAGGCAAGGTCCGTTCATGGTACTAGTTATCTTGGCGGAGGGATTAAGGGCCAAGTAGAAGGTTTCGTGAGGGAACATGTGATATAAATGAATGAAAGAGGGCTAGCATAAAAATAGGCATTGGTCTGATTCATAAAATAAATATTGGTATGAATCATACAAAAATTGAAAATAAACATCGTAGAATGTACAAAAAATGGAGCTCCTACAGATTAGTTGGGCAAGGGTAACGTGTGGTAGGTAATGAGGAGTAGGTTTCGTGTCCGTATGGGTGGTAGAAATTAATAAAAGAGGTCTAGCAAAATTGAAAATAAATATCGTAGAATGTACAAAAAATGGAGCTCCTACAGATTAGTTGGGCAAGGGTAACAGTGTATTTGGCCACGGGTTTCATAAAAATAGGCATTGGTCTGATTCATAAAATAAATATTGGTATGAATCACACAAAAATTGAAAATAAATATCGTAGAATGTACAAAAAATGGAGCTCCTACAGATTAGTTGGGCAAGGGTAAATCAGACCAAATGGCATTGGTCTGATTCAAAAATATAAATATTGGTATGAATCATACAAAAATTGAATCGGCGGACTATTACAAACAGGATGGCTGCCGTTTGTTTTGGCTTTCTTCAAGTTGTTGCATGTTCGGGTTCGGGCCGGGTCGGTTCCGTGGGTTCGGGTCGGGTCGGCTGCGAGAACTACTTACCTTGGCGGAGTGATTAAAGACCGGGCAAAATGGTGTTACGCGGCCCGGGCAACTAAACTGTAATCTACCCCCATCTCGATGTTTGTGGAGTCGCTTGTGTCAACAAACTTCCCATTTCCTGTGCTAAATCCGCACACCCCTTGTACCCATAGACACTGGGACATTTTCATCACTACAATCGTTAACCATGACTTCCAACCACTACTTTTTTAAGGAAACTACGATTTTTTGTAGAAGAAGAAGAAGAAGAAGCGTGCACTAGATAATTATTTAAATAAATAGTTAAACGGCAGTATAAGGTCATGAATTGCATAAATTTTTTACATAGGTGGAAGCACCAGCGACTACCAACCCTTATCACGGTGGACAGGTCTTATTCACTCTATATTTAAATGGTGAAACAAGAATACAATTACAACTCCAAGCATACCATTCAAAAGATTGAAGTTTTGTCAACATAATGTGATATATGAAAGCCCATACGAACTAAAATAAGCATGTGACGCTCTTCGTAAAATATGTTTTCAAGGCAGTTTTGAAATCCAATATGGCGGCTACCGTGTGGATGTACAGGTTCTGATCAGTGACGACAACCATCTTTCCCAGCCTTCCCAGCACTCATTTGAACAATGTTAGCGCATATATGTAACGTTTATTGCTCTTACTCAAGATTGCAGTTGTAATCAGCACAATAAAACAACATTTTGTTGCCTATATTACTGAAAGTAAGAAACTTTTTTATTCCACCCTTTTGTCCATTTTGGTTTGAACTTGGAAATTAATTTTTTACCTCGTAATCGGAGTGGTTTTTATCCTTACTGCCATCACAACTGAAACTCTACAGTGCTTATTTGATTGTAATTATATACATTATTGGTCTTAATTCACTCCAAATTGCACTTGAACTATGTTGCGGTTCCTGGTTCCTAAGCGCTCACTCCACAAACACAGTTACGGGCAGCACACGAGTACACGGTTTATGAGTTGCAAAGCTTTATTCCCTTAATTGTTTACTTTACTCATTATTTAGTTTAACTTTACTTTGTTACCTAAAAATGTTTATTTAATTCATGTCTATTATCCCTTTTTTGCAACCAAATTAACCCCGAAAAATTACAGATATTTCTAAAGTAGATACGAGCAGACGACGGCAAAATGACTCATCGTTACCAATCTAGTGGAGCTTCACACATACGCCGATGCATTTACAAACTGTTTCCATGAATTCTAGTTGTCATAGTAATGCAATAATGATAAAATTGCTCTAATATGTATAGTATATACTACAAATAGATACACTAATTTCACTTACTTCCCCGGGTTTGTGTAAGGTCTTATACCCAGTGGAGAGTAAAACACATACAAATTAGGCAACACTGATAATCAATTGAAGAGCGCGAACAACGCCGTAGGTGCTGTTCACAAGCAAAACTGTTGATATTTGAGTCAGGAATCTAGTTACTTTTTCAACAATGAATATTTTCAAATGAATAATCATGAATATGTAAAAAATTTATGTAATTCATGACCTTATACTGCCATTTAACTATTTATTTAGATAATTATCTTGTGCACGCTCCTTCTTCTTCTTCTTCTACCAAAAATCGTAGTTTCCTTAAAAAAGTAGTGGTTGGAAGTCATTGTTTACAATTGTTGTGATGAAAATGTCCCAGCGTCTATGGGTACAGCAGATTTAGCACATGGAATGGGAAGTTTATTGACACAAGTGACTCCACAAACATCGAGATAGTGTCAATCTTCTAAATATTCGGAGTTGTAAGTAAATATTTTGAAAGCGTCATGGAGGTGTGTGCACTGCGTAGAGCCAGACTTTCATTAACCCCTGTTTAATCTTAAAATATAACCTTAATTTCTAACCATGGAGAAAATACTTACTTCGAAAGGAGAGTAGAGGTCTCGAGCTCCTGCTCTCACTACCAACAACTCGTGACTGATGCCCATCTTCGGTGTCAGGACATGTTAAAGTACTTTTTCGAAGGGTGGCTTCACACGCGGTGGAAACTGGATCAGCTAGTCCAGTTGGTTGTTCCCCCTATATATGTAATGTTTATTGCTATTACTCAAGATTGCAGTTGTAATCAGCACAATGAAACAACATTTTGTTGCCTATATTAGTGAAAGTAAGAGATGTCTTATTCCTGGGGTCATGGTTTGAACTGAAATTTATTTTTACCATGTAATCGGTGGTTTTATCCTTACTGCCATCACAACTGAAACTCCACAGTGCTTATTTGATTGTAATTATACACATTTTGTTCTTAATTAGCTCCAAATTACACTTGAAATACGTTGAGAGAGTGTTGACAGCGAAGCCATGGCGGGAACAATTTTTGTCTTAACCCTTAAACGCGGTAAAATAAAAATTGTCTCCCGTGTGCCGGAGGTGTTTCGGAGTGAGAGCGGAAGCGGAAAAAATATTTTTTTCAAAAAATCACAGCGCACTCAGTTTTCAAGATTAAGAGTTCATTTTTGGCTCCTTTTTTTTGTCATTGGCTGAAGTTTAGTATGCAACCATCAGAAACGAAAAAAATTATCATTAGCATATATAAATAATGCGATATATGATAGCACAAAAATGAAATTTCATATATAATTGTATTCAAATCGCTCTGTGCGCAAAACGGTTAAAGGTAACAAGTTACTTTTTTTCGTTGTAATGTACACTAAATTGCAATCATTTTGGTATATAACACATTGTAAAATGATAAAAGCAACACAGAGAAAATATTATCACAAAATAATGCATGAATTCGTAACGCGCGGACGTAAACAAATATTTTTTTCAAAAATTCACCATAAATCTAAATATTGTCCTAGAGACTTCCAAATTCTTTCCAAATGAAGACAAATGATTGAATATTCTTATACTGTAAGAGTATTAGCTTACAATTGCAGTTTTTGACCATATCTGACGAGTTAAAGTTGACCAAATGTCGAATTTTTTTATATATTTTTTATTTATATGCAATTATTTCGGAAATTAGAAAAGCTACAACCTTCAAATATTTTTCGTTTTATTCTACATGAAATTGCACACATTTTCATATATAAAAATCTATGAAATGTCTAATATGAAATGGAGCAAATATTCCGAGAATGGGACGTACGCATTTCAGAGATTTATGGCGGAGAATCCGCGCGCGGAGGGAAGGAAAGTTTTTTTCATAAATTCATCATAAATCTAACTATGGTGCTAGAGACTTCGAATTTGTTTCAAGATGAAGATAAATGACTGAATATTACTAGACTGTAAGAGTTTTACCTTAAAATTGCGTTTTTCGACCATTTCGGTAGAGTCAAAGTTGACCGAACGTGGTTTTTTTTTCTATTTATTGTGATTTATATGCAAATATTTCAAAAATGAGAAAAGCTACAACCTACATTTATTTTGAGTTGTATTCTACATTAAATTGCGCACATTTTCATATATAAAACTTTATGTAACGTCTATTTCAAAATGGTGCAAACATTACCACAATCGCACGTATGATTTTTTCGGAAGTTACCGCGCGGACGTAAAGAAAATGTTATTTTTTTCATAAATTCACCATAAATCGAAATATTGTGCTAGAGACTTCCAATTAGTTGCAAAATTAAGGTAAATGATTGAATATTACTAAAATATAAGAGTTTTAGCTTACAATTGCGTTTTTTGACCATTTCGGTAGAGTCAAATTTGACCGAAGGTTGAAATTTTGGCAATTATCGTTATTTATATGAAAATATCTGAAAACTGATAATAGCTACAATCATGAGTATTTTTTTGTTGTATTCTACATAAAAATGCGCACATTTTCATATATAATACTCCATGTAACGGCTAATTTAAAATGGTACAAGAATTATGTCAAAGTGACGAAATAATTTCCGAGATGTGTAACAGATACTTTTTAGTGCGGCAAGAAAGAAATTCGTGCTTGCGCACCTGCGTAACGATTGTAAACAAAACAACACCTTGATCCGTGAACTCCCAGCATCCCCCAAGGCGCGTGATTCAAGAGTTTTTGGCTGGTAGGCCTAAAAGTATTTTTCCGCGAATTTTTAAAAAAACTTTTGTATGTCGACGTAAAATACGTCCAGTTGGCACCCGAGAGACAAAAAATGTCGACGTAGAATACGTCCAGTCGGCGTTTAAGGGTTAATATACAGGGTGTCCAAGAAGGCTCAGTATACCAGTACAAGTATATATTGCTCAGAAGCCATGTAACAGAGTAATGCAGTTTTTTGTAGAATGAAGTGTTCTGAATGTAAACTTGAATGTAGAACATTCTACAAAAAACTGCATTACTCTGTTATATGGTTTCTGAGCAATAAATACTTGTAATGGTATTGGGACTTTATGGACACCCTGTGCATACATATTGCTGCCAAAAGCACCAGGGAGCAGACAAAAGATTAGTGAATTATTTATGAAAAAAAAATTGTATTCTTTTATAGCACTTTTCATTGATTCAAGTCTACATTACTGTTTTAACTTTTTTTATTTTTAAGAATTGTACTTATGCCTAAAATAAATGTCACCTTAAATGCTTGCAATTTAGTGGAGCTCCACACATACACTGATGCATATACAAACTGTTTCCATGAATTCTAGTTGTCATAGTAATGCAATAATGATAAAATTGCTCTAATATGTATATATACTACAAATAGATAGATTAATTTCACTTATTTCCCCAGTTTTGTGTAAGTCTTATACCCAGTTTGGCAGGTAAACACACCAATTGGCAACACTGAAAAATAGGAGAGCGCTAACAACACCGTAGCTACTGTTGATATTTGAGTCAGGAATCTAGTTAGTTTTTCAACAACGAATATTTTCAAATTAATTATCATGAATACGTAATGAATTTATGTAATTCATAACCTTACACTGATGTTTAACTATTTGTTTCAAAATTATCCAGCGCACTTCTTTCCTCTTGAAAAATCGCGAGTTTCCTTGGACTTGAGGGCGAACGTTGTCATCGTTTAAGATTGTTGTGATGAAAGTGCCCTAGCGTCTATGGGTATGAGTGGTGTGCGGATTTAGCACATGAAATGGGATGTTTATTGACACTAGTGACTCTGTAAACATCGGGATGTCGTCAATCTCTTATACATAAAGTGTTTTAAGTAAAAATTTCGAAAGCATCGTGGAGGTGTCATGGAGGTAAGTTTGCACTGTGCATGGCTAGACTGTCATTAACCTCTGTTTAATCTTAAATTATGACATTATTTTGTATTTTTGGAGAAAAATCTTATTTCGAGAGGAAAGTAGAGGTCTCAAGTTGCCTCCAGACCAATGACTTGTGACTGGTGTCCATCTTTGGTGTCAGGAAGTGTTAAATAACTTTTTCTGGAAGGTGGGCATGAGCGGGCAAGACTGGCCCAGGTAGGCCGCTTGGTTGTTTCCCCTAGACCTTAGCCTTCTTCTGTGGGGTCTTAACCTAAGACTGTCTAAGTGAAATGAGTTACTATATTTTATGATGACATCTCAGTGATTTATTCAGAGGCTAATGATAAGTATAGGCTGTAAGTTTTGGTATATTCAAGTGTCTGTAGGATCTCATTACTGTAGGCTACAGGATGCCTGTATCCCGTATCCTGGCCTACTTTATCCTACGACTGTTTGGTTCAATGATACTGTATGATTTCTTAATGATTTCACGGAAGGTTTGGGTACAGCAATTTAATCCATAACCCTATAGCCCTATGTGTTAGGTTATTTTTTCAGTTGATCAAAAGACGAGAGGAGAGGAGGATTTACGTTACAAAATTAGAGCAAATTGTCTCTTTCACCAGTTTTTGTCGTTTCTTTTTACAGGTATTCTACTTACGATGAGGTTAGGTTCCAAAAATCCCATCGTATGTAAGAAAAATCGTACCTCAAATGTAGCCTGGCCTACACTGGCGTAATCAGTACCATCAGTAGCCTAGCCTATGCTACACAGTATACCCTATGGTATGATAATGATTTAAATCGGCTAATTCTCTAGGTTCCTACATGATATACAAACCCTCGGTCCTTTACATGAGGAATTACTTTCGGGTGGTTAGGCAGTAACTACCGTGTGGCAGGCGGGTAGGCCCGCCTGTGCAGATGGAAACACTCCTGTTTTCTTTCAGCCGTCTTCTGATGAAGATGTAATTTTGTGAGTTCTTGCTGACTGGCTGTTGATTATTTTCGTGGTGGGATGTATAATTTTTTAATTTTTGGATAAACATGTATGTACTGTGTTTGATATCAATAATTGATTTAATTTGATAATTAATATGCAAACCCACTTTTTGTAATAACCTTGATAGCTGCCTTTCTACTTTGTGTTAAGGTCGGCGGCAAAGGTATGCCAACATCTTTATTGGTACATATTTTCGCCCTTTACCGTGAGGACGAGAAATTTATTCATCCGAAATTTATGCTTACGCATTGTGAATTACCGAGGGGAACTTCAGAGGTTTGTCCTTTGTTTTTTCTGGTAATTCCTCTTCTCCTTCATCCTTTCACTAGCTATCAGACAAAGGTAGAAGAGGGAATGTGTGGTGTTGGTGTTTGAGGGATCTCCTCTCATTTTGTAGGGCGGTACCCTTGGATGCGAGAGGGGTATCTTTATTACTTTAAATCATTTTCTTTCTTTTACAGGCTAACAGTGGTGATAGTGATTACAGCAGTAGATGGTTGAATAGCTCTTCGTGTTGGTTATCCTAACCTTGGAATTGTACTTGTGACTCGTAGCATGCTGTGATATTGGTCCTCAAGTGTGTGTACTGATCTCTTAATGGAAATCATATTCATTTACCACTGCTATCCTGGAGTTACGTCACTGGACAAAACCTTCGCCACTGCCCTACTTTTGATGGTAAATATACCTCATCCTGTAGAAGAAGTCTCACAGAATTTTGAGAAATCGAAGAGGAAGAGAGTTCGTCAAGTGTCGTTATCATCCTCTTTGGAATCATCATATTTTCATCATTCTCTACAATCTGCAAACATTTGGGCGAGACAAGAATTCCTGATAATTGTTACTATGATAACTGGGAATCTTGCTAAATACTGGAATTCTTTGGAATTTCTGGCTTTC
>NC_061105.1:52091367-52138690 GCF_015104395.2 Macrobrachium nipponense | reverse complement strand
GAAAGCCAGAAATTCCAAAGAATTCCAGTATTTAGCAAGATTCCCAGTTATCATAGTAACAATTATCAGGAATTCTTGTCTCGCCCAAATGTTTGCAGATTGTAGAAGACCAAAACACTTGGAGAGTGCTAGAAATTCCAAAGAATTTTAAACGCTTGGTGAGACTCCCGAATTTCGTCAAATGATCATCAGGGTGTGGGCCCTCCTCAACTCCCGTAGAAATCGAAGAGGAACGAGCATATAAGATCCTTCCTCAACGACGTGGACATATATCCAGTAGGACCCTAAGGTGCCTCCAAGAACATAGTCCCCCAACTCTGAATCCTACAGAAAGCACTCTGCAGGATCCCTCCTATTCACCTCGCCCATCCTGGCGTAGACATAGGAAGTAGAGGGAATAGGGGAGGAAGACTGGATGCTCTTGCTCGCCTGCTAACAAAACTAGCAGGAGAAGCGAGTCACAGGCAGCCATCAACCTGCTGTGATGGACACTTCGTGAGTCTAGGAAAGCATTACTGTCTGGAGAAAACGCTTTCCCGAGGAGGGTTACGAGACTCGTACGGTAGGCAAAACATCTGCTGCCACCAAGACCGGTCAGTCACACGAACGTGACCATTGTCTGGGTAGGCTGAGCGGGTACCTGACTGGAGAGAGCTGATACCGTCCTCCGATGCGTCCAAGTCCTTGATGAGGCCGAAACCTCTCAAGAGGACCGAATGGGGGAGCCACACCGGTCTCTGCATGCAAGGTCCTGCGGGACCGTCATGTCAACTGCAGTGATGACCACTCCACGAGTCTAGGAAAGTGTTACCGTCTGGAGAAAACACTTTCCCGAGAAAGGTTACGAAACTCTCATATGGCAGGCGAAACATCTGCCGCCACCGCCACCGGTCGGTCATGCGAACGTGACCATCGTCTGGGTGGGGCTGAGCATGCACCTGACTGAAGAGAGCCTATACTGTCCTCCGACTCGTCCAAGTCCTCGTCGAGGCCAAAACCTCTCAAGAGGACTGGATGGGGAGCCTCCACCGGTCTCTGTGTGCATGGTCTCTGTGTGCACGGTCCCGCAGGACCATCATGTCAACCCTGGGAACGGAGCAATCACTGCAAGAGCGACCAGCGGCATGGCAAGAGTCACCTGAGTGACTCGCTTCTTTCTTCCACCCGGTGCCCGAGTCATGATGGTGAGCGGACTCAGCGTCACCAACTCTGGATGCATGCGAATCTGATGAATTACGTGCACTCGAGGACTCGCGAACAAGTGCCCGGCACGGAACTAGTCTTAGGGGTAGAAACTCTAGGACTAGCAGCAGAAGTGCGAACTGAAGTTTGCGCTTCTATGGCTCCCAACATGCTAGGCCCTGGGGACAGCGTGATGGTTCCCGTTCCCGAAGGAACGGGAGAGCCAGCGGAAGACCCAACTGCCTCCTCAGTTTGAGGAGGCAGACCCTTAGAAGTCCCGTGACGAGACCTCTTGGGGGGGAGACTACCTTCTCCTACTACGGCAAGGAGCCTTAGAAGTCGAAAGGGTGGAGAATGATGAAAATATGATGATTCCGAAGAGGATGATAACGACACTTGACGAACTCTCTTCCTCTTCGATTTCTCAAAATTCTGTGAGACTTCTTCTACAGGATGAGGTATATTTACCATCAAAAGTAGGGCAGTGGCGAAGGTTTTGTCCAGTGACGTAACTCCAGGATAGCAGTGGTAAATGAATATGATTTCCATTAAGAGATCAGTACACACACTTGAGGACCAATATCACAGCATGCTACGAGTCACAAGTACAATTCCAAGGTTAGGATAACCAACACGAAGAGCTATTCAACCATCTACTGCTGTAATCACTATCACCACTGTTAGCCTGTAAAAGAAAGAAAATGATTTAAAGTAATAAAGATACCCCTCTCGCATCCAAGGGTACCGCCCTACAAAATGAGAGGAGATCCCTCAAACACCAACACCACACACTCCCTCTTCTACCTTTGTCTGATAGCTAGTGAAAGGATGAAGGAGAAGAGGAATTACCAGAAAAAACAAAGGACAAACCTCTGAAGTCCCCTCGGTAATCACCAATGCGTAAGCATAAATTTCGGATGAATAAATTTCTCGTCCTCACGGTAAAGGGCGAAAATATGTACCAATAAAGATGTTGGCATACCTTTGCCGCCGACCTTAACACAAAGTAGAAAGGCAGCTATCAAGGTTATCACAAAAAGTGGGTTTGCATATTAATTATCAAATTAAATCAATTATTGATATCAAACACAGTACATACATATTTATCCAAAAAATAAAAAATTAAACATCCCACCACGAAAATAATCAACAGCCAGTCAGCAAGAACTCACAAAATTACATCTTCATCAGAAGACGGCTGAAAGAAAACAGGAGTGTTTCCATCTGCACAGGAGGGCCTACTACCCGCCTGCCACACGGTAGTTACTGCCTAACCACCCAAAAGTAATTATCCTCATGTAAAGGACCGAGGGTTTGTATATCATGTAGGAACCTAGAGAATTAGCCGATTTAAATCATTATCATACCATAGGGTATACTGTGTAGCATAGGCTAGGCTACTGATGGTACTGATTACGCCAGTGTAGGCCAGGCTACATTTGAGGTACGATTTTTCTTACATACGATGGGATTTTTGGAACCTAACCTCATCGTAAGTAGAATACCTGTAAAAAGAAACGACAAAAACTGGTGAAAGAGACAATTTGCTCTAATTTTGTAACGTAAATCCTCCTCTCCTCTCGTCTTTTGATCAACTGAAAAAATAACCTAACACATAGGGCTATAGGGTTATGGATTAAATTGCTGTACCCAAACCTTCCGTGAAATCATTAAGAAATCATACAGTATCATTGAACCAAACAGTCTTAGGATAAAGTAGGCCAGGATACGGGATACAGGCATCCTGTAGCCTACAGTAATGAGATCCTACAGACACTTGAATATACCAAAACTTACAGCCTAAACTTATCATTAGCCTCTGAGTAAATCACTGAGATGTCATCATAAAATATAGTAACTCATTTCACTTAGACAGTCTTAGGTTAAGACCCCACAGAAGAAGGCTAAGGTCTAGGGGAAACAACCAAGCGGCCTACCTGGGCCAGTCTTGCCCGCTCATTGACCCACCTTCCAGAAAAAGTTATTTAACACTTCCTGACACCAAAGATGGACACCAGTCACAAGTCATTGGTCATGGAGGCAACACCTTGAGACCTCTACTTTCCTCTCGAAATAAGATTTTTCTCCAAAAATACAAAATAATGTCATAATTTAAGATTAAACAGAGGTTAATGACAGTCTAGCCATGCACAGTGCAAACTTACCTCCATGACACCTCCACGATGCTTTCGAAATTTTTACTTAAAACACTTTATGTATAGAAGATTGACGACATCCCGATGTTTACAGAGTCACTAGTGTCAATAAACATCCCATTTCATGTGCTAAATCCGCACACCACTCATACCCATAGACGCTAGGGCACTTTCATCACAACAATCTTAAACGATGACAACGTTCGCCCTCGAGTCCAAGGAAACTCGCGATTTTTCAAGAGGAAAGAAGTGCGCTGGATAATTTTGAAACAAATAGTTAAACATCAGTGTAAGGTTATGAATTACATAAATTCATTACGTATTCATGATAATTAATTTGAAAATATTCGTTGTTGAAAAACTAACTAGATTCCTGACTCAAATATCAACAGTAGCTACGGTGTTGTTAGCGCTCTCCTATTTTTCAGTGTTGCCAATTGGTGTGTTTACCTGCCAAACTGGGTATAAGACTTACACAAAACTGGGGAAATAAGTGAAATTAATCTATCTATTTGTAGTATATATACATATTAGAGCAATTTTATCATTATTGCATTACTATGACAACTAGAATTCATGGAAACAGTTTGTATATGCATCAGTGTATGTGTGAAGCTCCACTAAATTGCAAGCATTTAAGGTTACATTTATTTTAGGCATAAGTACAATTCTTAAAAATAAAAAAAGTTAAAACAGTAATGTAGACTTGAATCAATGAAAAGTGCTATAAAAGAATACAATTTTTTTTCATAAATAATTCACTAATCTTTTGTCTGCCTCCCTGGTGCTTTTGGCAGCAATATGTATGCACAGGGTGTCCATAAAGTCCCAATACCATTACAAGTATTTATTGCTCAGAAACCATATAACAGAGTAATGCAGTTTTTTGTAGAATGTTCTACATTCAAGTTTACATTCAGAACACTTCATTCTACAAAAAACTGCATTACTCTGTTACATGGCTTCTGAGCAATATATACTTGTACTGGTATACTGAGCCTTCTTGGACACCCTGTATATTAACCCTTAAACGCCGACTGGACGTATTTTACGTCGACATTTTTTGTCTCTCGGGTGCCGACTGGACGTATTTTACGTCGACATACAAAAGTTTTTTTAAAAAATTCGCGGAAAAATACTTTTAGGCCTACCAGCCGAAACACTTGAATCACGCGCCTTGGGGATGCTGGGAGTTCACGGATCAAGGTGTTGTTTTGTTTACAATCGTTACGCAGTGCGGAGAAAGGAATGCTTAGCCCGAACTTCTCATGGGCAAGGCAGACGTGTCTATCCGTATGCGCAATGCAACTTTAGTTAAGGAGTTGCAATCAGTTTAAATAATAACAAAATATGCAAATAGAATTTCTATAACATCAAAATGAATTAATTTTTTTTCTGAACCTCATAGACAATTAGAGTCAATAAATCAGCCTATGATAATGGTAAACGGACATTTAGAAGTATTAAGTCATGGATATGAAAAATTTACTTGCATTAGACTATGACAATTCAAGTAAATCACATTCATGGGAAAATGTCACATTTTCTTGAAAAAAAAAAAACAAAAAAAAACAAAGTTTTATATAGAAATTAGTTACATAGTGGGGTTCTTTCGTTGCATCTCTAGCCTATTAATAAGTTTAAAAATTACCTCAGAGGATGCGCGCGAGAAAATTGAATATGAAACTTTTGTTAGGGGCACACAGGATCAGATTTATCACAACTTAATTTCAGTTAGCATAGAGAAATACAGAATCATGATTAATATTCTCTTTGACTCTTATGTTGCCTGGCAATCTTACAAATAGCTCCGTTCACACTTCTTTGTCTAGTAATTACTACCATAATATCGAATTTTCTTTGGGATTCGTATTGATATCTGTTTATTTTTTATAATTATGGATATTTTTACAGTCATCAGAGACCTGGATAGGTTCACTCATCATAAGCCATGGATAAAAAAGTGTACAGCTCTCTTTTGAATTCCACAAAATATCAGCGAATTCATGTGGGTTAAGTCTGGTTTTAAATGGTTTTCTCCCTCCCCTGTATTTGATGTCGTCTGAATTTACTTTGCCCTTGTGACAAATATAATTTCACTTGCAGGCTGATTAATGGAACCTGGTTACAGTATCCTGCAGTACAAGAGTTTCACATCGCAACTTCAAAAATCGTTCGTTGCTGGGGACGACAGGCAAGTCGAGTAACAACCGCCTACAATGTGAAGGGAATAAGCACCATCATGGACTTCTTCAACCGACACCATATCCAGTCGTTAATCTCGTTTGTTTTAATGCGGAAGCGCTCCGGCGGCTGTCGAAATCGACTACAAAAGGGACATACTTCCGACAATTACGACCCGAAGGATATTCAACTCTACTTTGCTGGCGAAGGACTCGTGCTGGGATGATTTTATTCATCACGAACGTAATAGTGTAGCTTAGGATGCAGAGAATAGAACGTTGGACCCGCCCAGGCTAAATTTTCCTCCCCTTGTTTTAACCATTGAAATTGGCCGTTTCATTTGGCTATAGGTGGTTGTCTGGAACTGTGTAATGGACGAAAGTTGTTCGAACGCTAGTTAAATGTGAAGTAGTATACCTCGGTTATGTATCCTATATATATAAAGTATCATGTATCCTATATATAAATGATCATAAATAACAGAATCTAAATATATCTTTGCGTGTACGCAATAGGAATCTATTTAAAGTGCAACATATATTAATCATAATAATATGAATCCATATACATATGTATAAAAACACTCAGGTAGGAGCCTATAATCAATGTTACCTTTTATCTTACCAATATCTGCAGTTATATATGAGTAGTATATGGATTAATAAATCAGATATATAACAGTTAGCATATAAAAAAATCAACGAATCAATTAGCATAAACATTAATAATTTTTATCAATTCATATATGAAACTTTTTTATCAGTTAAAAAATATGATTTTTATCATGTTCAATCTTCATTCTAGGCAATTATCAGAGTACATTAGTATTTTTCTGTAGCATATGTATCTTAATGAGATGAAGTGAAAAACTGTATCATTATATATCACGTGATCACTAGTTATTTACCAATATCATTGTTTTTATATTTTATTACTTGAATCAATTCATGTACACCATGAATTTTTATATCCTTATATATATATATATATATATATATATATATATATATATATATATATATATATTATATATATATATATATATTATATATATTCACATAGTGTCTGTATCACACTCCTATAAGTCAAATGCAAGTCAAGTTTGAGTAATATTCAGTAGTTGGTTTTGGTAGCTGACCGAGCTAATGTAAGTGTTTACACAAGCACGAATTTCTTTCTTGCGCACTAAAAAGTATCTGTTACACATCTCGGAAATTATTTCGTCACTTGACTAATTTGTACCCTTTTAAATAGCCGTTACATGGAGTATTACATATGAAAATGTGCGCATTTTATGTAGAATACAACAAAAAAATACTCATGATTGTAGCTATTATCAGTTTTCAGATATTTTCATATAAATAACAATAAGTGCCAAAATTTCAACCTTCGGTCAAATTTGACTCTACCGAAATGGTCGAAAAACGCAATTGTAAGCTAAAACTCTTATATTTTAGTAATATTCAATCATTTACCTTAATTTTGCAACTAATTGGAAGTCTCTAGCACAATATTTCGATTTATGGTGAATTTATGAAAAAAACAAATTTCCTTACGTCCGCGCGGTAACTCTTCCGAAAAAAATCATTTTAAAAGTTAGCCGTTACATAAAGTTTTATATATGGAAATGTGCGCAATTTCATGCACAATACAACTAAAAACAACCCATGGTTGTAGCTTTTATCAATTTTGAAATATTTTCATATAAAAAATGATAAGTGACAAATTTTCAACCTTCGGTCAACTTTGACTCTACCGAAATGGTCGAAAAACGCAATTGTATTCTAGTAATATTCAATCATTTAACTTCATTTTGCAACAAATTGGAAGTCTCTAGCACAATATTTCGATTTATGGTGAATTTATGAAAAAAACTAAATAAAATTTTTCTTTACGTCCACGCGGTAACTCCTTCCGAAAAATCATAAGTGCGATTGTGGTAATGTTTGCACCCCATTTTAAAATAGCCGTTACATAAAGTTTTATATATGAAAATGTGCACCAATTTAATGTAGAATACAACTCAAAATAAATGAAGGTTTTGAGCTTTTCTCATTTTTTAAATATAATCACGATAAATAGAAAAAAAAACCACGTTCGGTCAACTTTGACTCTACCAAAATGGTCGAAAAACGCAATTTTAAGGTAAAACTCTTACAGTCTAGTAATATTCAGTCATTTATCTTCATCTTGAAACAAATTCGAAGTCTCTAGCACCATAGTTAGATTTATGGTGAATTTATGAAAAAAACTTTCCTTCCCTCCGCGCGCGGATTCTCCGCCATAAATCTCCGAAATGCGTACGTCCCATTCTCGGAATATTTGCTCCATTTCATATTAGGCATTTCATATTAGGCATTTCATAGATTTTTATATATGAAAATGTGCGCAATTTCATGTAGAATAAAACGAAAAATATTTGAAGGTTGTAGCTTTTCTAATTTCCGAAATAATTGCATATAAATAAAAAATATATAAAAAAATTCGACATTCGGTCAACTTTAACTCGTCAGATATGGTCAAAAACTGCAATTGTAAGCTAATACTCTTACAGTATAGGAATATTCAATCATTTGTCTTCATTTGGAAAGAATTTGGAAGTCTCTAGGACAATATTTAGATTTATGGTGAATTTTTGAAAAAAATATTTGTTTACGTCCGCGCGTTACGAATTCATGCATTATTTTGTGATAATATTTTCTCTGTGTTGCTTTTATCGTTTTACAATGTGTTATATACCAAAATGATTGCAATTTAGTGTACATTACAACGAAAAAAAAGTAACTTGTTACCTTTAACCGTTTTGCGCACAGAGCGATTTGAATACAATTATATATGAAATTTCGTTTTTGTGCTATCATATATCGCATTATTTATATATGCTAATGATAATTTTTTTCGTTTCTGATGGTTGCATACTAAACTTCAGCCAATGACAAAAAAAAGGAGCCAAAAATGAACTCTTAATCTTGAAAACTAAGTGCGCTGTGATTTTTTGAAAAAAATATTTTTTCCGCTTCCGCTCTCACTCCGAAACACCTCCGGCACACGGGAGACAATTTTTATTTTACCGCTTCGGCGTTTAAGGGTTAAGACAAAAATTGTTCCCGCCATGGCTTCGCTGTCAACACTCTCTCAACGTATTTCAAGTGTAATTTGGAGTGAATTACGAACAAAATGTGTATAATTACAATCAAATAAGCACTGTGGAGTTTCAGTTGTGATGGCAGTAAGGATAAAACCACCGATTACATGGTAAAAATAAATTTCAGTTCAAACCATGACCCCAGGAATAAGACATCTCATACTTTCACTAATATAGGCAACAAAATGTTGTTTCATTGTGCTGATTACAACTGCAATCTTGAGTAATAGCAATAAACGTTACATATATAGGGGGAACAACCAACTGGACTAGCTGATCCAGTTTCCACCGCGTGTGAAGCCACCCTTCGAAAAAGTACTTTAACATGTCCTGACACCGAAGATGGGCATCAGTCACGAGTTGTTGGTGGTGAGAGCAGGAGCTCGAGACCTCTACTCTCCTTTCGAAGTAAGTATTTTCTCCATGGTTAGAAATTAAGGTTATATTTTAAGATTAAACAGGGGTTAATGAAAGTCTGGCTCTACGCAGTGCACACACCTCCATGACGCTTTCAAAATATTTACTTACAACTCCGAATATTTAGAAGATTGACACTATCGCGATGTTTGTGGAGTCACTTGTGTCAATAAACTTCCCATTCCATGTGCTAAATCTGCTGTACCCATAGACGCTGGGACATTTTCATCACAACAATTGTAAACAATGACTTCCAACCATTACTTTTTTAAGGAAACTACGATTTTTGGTAGAAGAAGAAGAAGAAGGAGCGTGCACAAGATAATTATTTAAATAAATAGTTAAATGGCAGTATAAGGTCATGAATTACATAAATTTTTACATATTCATGATTATTCATTTGAAAATATTTCATTCTTGGAAAAAAGTAACTCAGATTCCTGACTCAAATATCAACAGTTTTGCTTGTGAACAGCACCTACGGCGTTGTTCGCGCTCTTCAATTGATTATCAGTGTTGCTAATTTGTATGTGTTTACTCTCCAAACTGGGTATAAGACTTACACAAAACCGGGGAAGTAAGTGAAATTAGTGTATCTATTTGTAGTATATACTATACATATTAGAGCAATTTTATCATTATTGCATTACTATGACAACTAGAATTCATGGAAACAGTTTGTAAATGCATCGCGTATGTGTGAAGCTCCACTAGATTGGTAACGATAAGTCATTTGGCGTCGTCTGCTCGTATCTACCTTATTTTGCCGTCGTCTGCTCGTATCTACTTTAGAAATATCTGTAATTTTTCGGGGTTAATTTGGTTGCAAAAAAGGGATAATAGACATGAATTAAATATGATATTGTAATGATACAATTAAGTTTGTTCATACTTTACCTGGCAGATATATATATAGCTGATAATTTCCGACACCGACAGAATTTAAAACTTACGACACACGTAGTGGGAGTCAGGTGGTTAGTACCCATTCCCGCCGCTGGGAGGCGGGTATCAGGAATCATTCCCATTTTCTATTCATAATTTTTATTTCCACTGTCTCCTGAGGGGAGGTGGGCGGGTACTTAATTATATATATCTGCCAGGTCAAGTATTGAACAAACTTAATTGTATCATTACAATATCATTTGTTCATGCAAACTTACCTGTCAGATATATATAGCTGAATCCCACCTTTGGTGGTGGGAGAGACAGAATAGAGGATTTAGGAAAAACACATATGTGCAGATAATTGATATCTTGATTCCTTACCTGTTAGCATAGCTGCTTCGTGATTACTGCCACGTAAGTCTGCTTGTGCTACTAGAGTTGCCAGCAAGGTAGAGACCTATGAAGTGGTGCACTCCAGATGATCTGTCAACAGGGGCGAGACCACGACGTTGACTAGACCATGGACCATACTAATGAGGGCAACGAGACAAAAAAATACCACCACCTGCTTAGTTTTACCAAAGGTATCCCACTTAACTAAGCTAATGGAAGGGAGACCCGCCCCAGCGGTCACACAACCATAAACACAAATTAAAAACCCCCCTAATCCCTAAAGGATAGGATGAGTGTTACCTCCTGCCCCCAAAACAGTGTCTGCAGCAATGTATGGTCGAGGAGAAGCAATTTTCGTATGTCACTTTCACCTCGCAGGTAGTGTGAAGCGAACACCGAATTGCTTCTCCAAAATGTGGCATTCAAAAATATCTTTGAGAGCCATATTTTTGTGAAAGGCTACCGAAGTAGCAATAGGCTCTCACTTCGTGAGCTTTTACTTTCAGAAGCTTTAAATCACTGTCACTACACTTATTATGCGCTTCTTGAATCGTATTCCTGATGAAGAACGCAGTGCGTTTTTCGACATAGGAAGATCAGGTTTCCTCACTGAACACCACAAATTGTTGCGATGAACCTCTGCAAGCTTTAGTTCTCTGCAGATAGAACTTTAGAGCCCTGACAGGACACAGGAATCTCTCACGTTCGTCCCCAACTATATCTGCCACCCTTTGATTTCAAAGGACCTCGCCACGGGTTGGAAGGATTCTCGTTCTTTGCTAAGAAACATGGACTTAATGAACACACCGCACTACTTTCTGAAAAGCCGATCTGCTTGCTAATGGCCTGAATTTCGCTAACCCTCTTCGCCGTCGCCAGAGCGGTTAGGAAGATCGTTTTCTTCGTCAGATTCCTGATAGAAACTGAATGAAGCGGTTCGAAGTTGCTCGACATCAAATATTTGAGTACCCAACATCCAAGTTCCATGAGGGGTACTTTAGGCTGGACTACCTTCCTAGTCTCGAACCGATCTAATGAGATCATGAATGGTCCCTATTATTAGACAAATCGAGTCCTCTGTGTCTAAGACTACAGAAAGCACGCTCCTGTAGCCTTTAATAGTTGGAACAGCCAACTTCACTTCTTCTCTCAGATGAAGAAGGAAGTCAGCTATCTGGCTCACAGAGGTTGTGGTGGAGGAAATGCCCTTCTTCCTGCACCAGGATCTGAAGACAGCCCACTTCGATTGGTACATAGCGATCGAGGAGGGCCTCCTTGCGGTGGCAATCGCCTTCGCCACAGGTCTTGAAACAGCCCCTCGCTCTGGCCAACTTCTTGATAGTCTGAAACGCAGTCAGACTCAGGAGCGGGGAGGTTTTTTGTGGTACCTCTCGAAGTGGGGCTGTCTGAGTAGATCTTTCCTTAAGGGTAGAGTCCTCGAAAGTCTACCAGGAAGGACATACCTCTGTGAACCAGTCGGCTGCCGGCCAGAAGGGCGATGAGTGTCTATCGAGCCTTCCGATGCCGCAAACTTCCTCATCACTTCCCCGAGGATCTTGAGCGGGGGAAAAGCGTATATGTCTAGGCCCGACCAACTCCAAAGTAGGGCGTCTACTGCGACTGCTCCCGGGTCCAGAACTGGGGAGCAATAGAGTTGAAGTCTTCTCGTCCTGGACGTTGCGAAGACATCCACCTGTGGAAAGCCCCATAGGTTCCACAGCGACTGGCAAACCTCTTGGTGAAGGGTCCATCTGTCCGGCAACAGCTGCCCTCGCCGACTGAGAAGGTCCGCCCGAACATTCTGTACTCCTGACACGAACCTTGTCAGGATCGTGACTTCTTGCGCTTTTGCCCACAACAGGAGTTCCTTTGCGATGGCAAACAGAGAAGGCGAGTGAGTTCCCCCTTGATTCTTAGGTATGCCAGCGCTGTGGTGTTGTCCGCATTGATCTGAACGACTTTACTTTGCCGGATACTTCTTCCTGGAAAAACCTGAGAGCCAGATAAATGGCTGACAGCTCTTTCAGATTGATGTGCCAGGACACCTGTTCCCCTCTCCAGGTGCCCGACACTTCTTTCCCTCCTAGTGTTGCTCCCCAACCCGTGGACGACGCGTCGGAAAACAACACTAGGTCGGGGTTCCGAAGTTTGAGGGAGAGCCCCTCTGCGAGCTTCCGAGGATCTGACCACCAACTTAGGTGATCCTTCACCTCTCTCGTTAAGCACAAGATCGCCTCCAGATCTTGCTTGTTCTTCCAACTGTTGGCTAGGAAGAATTGAAGAGGTCTGAGTGGAGCCTTCCCAGAGAAACAAACTTCTCCAGTGAGGAAATGGTCCCCAGCAAACTCATACCATTCCCTCACCGAGCATGTTTCCTTCCCCAGAAAGGTCACCACTTTCTCCAAGCATTGAAGTTGTCGCCCCTGGGACGGAAAAGCCCGAAAAGCCACTGAGTCCATCTGAATCCCCAGATAGACTAAAGATTGAGACGGAGTCAAATGCGACTTTTCGAGGTTTACCAGAAGCCCCAGGACTTTGCTAACGTCATGGTCGTGTGCAGGTTCCCTCCAGACACCGTTCCCTGCGATGAAGCTCGAATAAGCCAGTCGTCTAGGTAGAGAGAGATCCGTATATTCTCCAAATGAAGCAGCCTTGCCACGTTCTTCATTAGGAATGGTGAAAACCATCCCGGCGCTGTGGTCAGACCGAAGCAAAGTGCCCTGAATTGGAATAACCTTCCCCTTCAGGACAAATCGCAGGTATTTCCTTGATTGGGGATGGATGGGGACGTGAAAATACGCGTCTTGGAGGTCCAGTGAGACCATCCAATCCCCCGGTCTCAAAGCTGACAGCACCGATTGAGTCGTCTCCATCTTGAATTTCTTCTTTATCACAAAGAGATTTAGACTGCTGACATCGAGGACGGTCGCCACCCCCCACCCCCCGAATGTTTCGGCACCAGGAACAGGCGGTTGTAAAACCCTGGTGATTCCAGGTCGAAGACCTGTTCTAACCGCTTGCTTCTCGATCATTTGTTCCAGCAGATCGAAAAGCACTTTCTGCTTCTCTCCTCGATAAGAGGGAGATCCTTTGGTGTTTGAGGATAGCGGGGGCGACTTCAAGAACGGGATCCTGTACCCTTTCCTCAAGACATCCAGCGGCCAAGGGTCGGCATCTCTCTCTTCCCAGGCTCTCGCGAATCGAAGAAGCCTGGCTCCTACCGGCGTCTGAAGGACTTCCGAATCACTTCCTACTCTTTGACGGAGCAGGGGTTTTTCCTCTGGAAGAGCTCTTCTCGGGGAGGTGCTTTCGAGGAAGGTCCAGCACGAAAGGGCTTCGATTTCTTGCAAAACGAAGCTCCAGAAGATGAAGCAGCTGCTGGCCTTCTAGAAGACTGAGCCAGAAGATCTTGCGTTGCCTTTTCCTGAAGGCTTGAAGCTATGTCCTTAACCATAGCCTGGGGGAAGAGAGAGTCTGAGAAAGGAGCGAAGAGCAAAGTCCGCCTTTTGCGTTGGAGAGACGGATTTGGCCGTGAAGTTACAAAAGAGCGCTCTCTTTCTTAAGAATCCCCGAGCTAAAGTGCGTAGCCAACTCCTCAGAACCATCCCAAGACGGCCTTGTCCATACAAGAAAGTACGCTGGACAGCTCCCCAGACTAATAGTATCAGAACTCCTTGACCTGGCATCTAAAACTCCAAGACACCAGTCAAGAAAAGTTGAAGACCTCTAGAGTCCTGAAGAGGCCTTTTAGGTGAAAGTCGAACTCGTTATGGGTCCCAACGTGACTTTGATGAAGACAGAAGGGCTCTTCTGGAGGCGTCTACGATGCTCCCCAAAGTCACCTTGAGCAGAGGCTGGTAGTTTAACGCCTATGTCCTCTCCTGTCTCATACCACATGCCTCCTTTACCGCAGAGTCTTGAAGGCGGTAAAGCTAAAGAGGACTTTCCTGACGCTTTCCTCTTCTCCATCCACTCATTGACTTTCCGGAACGCTTGCTTCGTGGAAAGCGACTTCTTCATTTTAATGAACCCGATGCCTTCGTTGCCTTAAAAGAAGAAAATTGAGAAGGAGGAGTACGAGGGGCTTCCGGTTGAAAAGTTTCTCCGAACTCCGACTGTAGCAGACGCATCAAAACTTTATAGTCCGATGAGACAGTAGCTGTTTGCTGTTCTTCCTCTGCTTCTACTAAATCATCGCTAACTCCTTCCTCAGAAACTGGAGAAGTAGGAGGAAAACTCTGAAGAAAACTGACGACCAGGAAGGGTTCCTTCATCCATCTGAACTTGCATCGGTGAGGAACTGGTGCTACCAGCGCGCGCTTGGCGTCCGAATCCGCACGTTTGGCGCCGCCAGGTGCGCGTCGACATCTACCAACACACGCTTGGCGTCCACTGGCGCGTCACCGAGCGTCCACTAGTGCACGCTTTGGCTTCCACTGGTGGCGCTGAGCGTCGTCAGCGAGCGGCTGCCGCTCACTGGTGCACGTTTTATCCACAACAGGTGCGCGTCTGGCGGCACCTGAAGCGCGCTCCACTTGCACAGAAGCGCGCTCAGCGTCCATCACTCGCTGCGAACATGCGAAAACTTGCGAGCGGGAGATATATCATCCTGAGAGCGAGAAGCGAACTTCTCACCTCCTCTAGATGAGTGCTGGGGAGCAGAACGAACTCTAGAGGGAGACTCGAACGAAGAGAGAGGCGAGCGAGGAGAAAGAGCGGGTCTTGACTTCTTCACAGGAAGCTTCTCATCCTTCCTACGACGCGGAAGAGCCTCTCTAGCAGCAAGAGCGGGTCCTGAAGTTGCTGCTGCAGTGGACTGAATCATTCTCCTTGTTAGGCGAATCTTCCTGCTCTGGGGAGGGACTGAATCCTGTGAGCAGGAGAGCGGCGACGGGGACGCCCCCCACCCCCCTCCTCCTCCCAGGTACGGCCTCTTCCCGAGGCTCTTGATCGCTCCGCACGAGCTAACTGAATCCAAGTCCGCAAGACTCTCTACGCCTTTTCTGCGGCGGAAAAGCAGCGAACGCACTGTCAGGCGAAGATCGCAAAAGCGGAGAACTAGGACGTGAAGCGTCAACATTACGCGCCGTCCTTTTCAGCGGACGTGAAGCACCTTGAGAACTCCACCCTTTACGTGGGGATGAAGCCTCCGATGACGAAAAACACTCCTTGAGGATGGCGTGCACGCGCACGCTCCCTGGCAGTCTGGGGATTTTTCATCAGTAACTGCCGAAGGCAACGTCCAGATCGGTGGGGGTTCCTTCCTTGTAAACCCTCCTTCGGCTTTCGACATGCTCCCATCCCCAGGTCCTGGGAGTCAAGCAGAGGTCCAGGCCTAGAGGCGAAACGAGGCCGAATCTGACGCACCCTCCACTACACAAGGGGTATCACTGCACTTTGCACGTCACTTTTGCTCTCAAGAGCCAACACTTTTGATTCTAGATTACGAATCGACTCCAATATCAAGGATAAAGTATTACTCTCTACAGACATGCTTCAGGGCCCGGAGGCAAAACTACAGGGTTAGGAGCATTAACAGAAGGAGGGTTAACAGCTAGAAACAGTTAATTTCTTGCAAGCCTGAAAACACTCCTGGAGGAAGACCTCCTTAACCTATCCTTTTCCAAGCTTCCTAAGATAGGTCTCATACGCCTTCCACTCAGAATCTGTTAGTCTTTCGCACTCCTTGCAACGGCTTTCATACACACATTCATGCTCCCTGCAACTCTTACATACCCGTATGTGGGTCTACTGAAGCTTTCAGTAGCCTACCTCTACAATCAGTCTAGAGCAGAACCTAGCGCTAGCTGTACTAGACCCTGACATATTATTCCAAGAAAAGTCCAAACCAAAATCAAATCAATCCACTAATAACGTGTGCCTAGCCACCGATCCAATCAATTAATCCAAAAAAGAACCAAAAGGGATACTCAAGTAGCAAAAAGTTTTCCAAATCCAGACGGAGGTGCTGTAAACAGATGTTTCACAACACCGGCGACAGAAAAATTATGTAATAGAAAATGGGAATGATTCCTGATACAACGCCTCCCAGCGGCGGGAATGGGTACTAACCACCTGACTCCCACTACGTGTGTCGTAAGTTTTAAATTCTGTCGGTGTCGGAAATTATCAGCTATATATATATCTGACAGGTAAGTTTGCATGAACAAAAAACATTTTTAGGTAACAAAAGTAAAGTTAAACTAAATAATGAGGAAAGTAAATAAACATTAAGGGAATAAAGCTTTGCAACTCATAAACCGTGTACTGTGTGCTGCCGTAACTGAGTGTTTGTGAGTGCGCTTAGGAACCAGGAACCGCAACATAGTTCAAGTGCAATTTGGAGTGAATTAAGACCAATAATGTATTATTACAATCAAATAAGCACTGTAGAGTTTCAGTTGTGATGGGAGTAAGGATAAAAAACCACTGATTACAAGGTAAAAATTAATTTCAGTCAAACCATGACAAAGGGAATAAAAAGTTTCTACTTTCAGTAATATAGGCAACAAAATGTGTTTTATTGTGCTGATTACAACTGCAATCTTGAGTAAGAGCAATAAACGTACATATATGCGCTAACATTATTCAATGAGTGCTGGGAAGGCTGGGAAAGATGGTGGCTCCCCTGCGCTTACGAACAGCACCTCACGGGTGCAGCTATGTTGGATTTCAAAACTACATTGAAGATGATATTGTTATTGATACAATAGTTTGTTCATACTTACCTGGCAGATATATATATAGCTGTATTTCTGAAGTCCGACAGAATTTCAAAAACTTCCGGCACACAGTGGTCAGCCAGGTGGTTATTCCCTACCATTCCCGCCGCTGGGAGGCGGGTATCAGGAACCATTACAATTTTCTATTTGTAATTTTTATTTCCACTGTCCCCTGAGGGGAGGTGGGTGGGTACTAATTATATATATCTGCCAGGTAAGTATGAGCAAACTTTATTGTATCATAACAATATCATTTTGTTCATGAAACTTACTGTCAGATTATATATATATAGCTGAATCCCACCGTGGAGGTGGGAAGGGACAGAATAGAAGGATTTTGGGAAACAAATGCATGCAGATGATTTACATCTTGGTTCCACCTGTTAGCATAGCTGGCTTCGTGGTTATTGCCACGTAAGTCTTGCTTGTGCTACTAGAGTTGCCAGCGAGGTAGAGACCTATATAGCTGGTGCAATCCAGCTGATCTGTCAACAGGGGCGAGACCACGACGTGACTAGACCATATTGACCATAACCATGAGGCTAAAGAAGTAAAATAAATATATATATAAATATATATCACCACCTGACCAACCATAGCCCAAGTTAAGGTGTGTTAACTAAGGCTTAAGAGTTAAGAAGTCGCCGTTGTCGGCGACTCAACAAACTAAATTAAGAGCTCTTCCTAACCATTTTCTACAGGATAGGATGAGTGGGTACTTCTTCTTGCCCCCAAGATTGTGTCTGCAGACACGTATGGCCCTAGCGAGCAGCAGATCTCATATGCCATCTTCACATCTCGCAGGGAGTGTGAAGTGAACACAGAGTTGCTTCGCTAAAACATGGTACTCAGGATGTTACCGAGTGCCATGCTCTGTTGAAATGCTTCCCAGGCCGCGCCCTCACCTCGTGAGCATTCAAATCAAAAGATTTCAAATCTTTGTGCAAACACAATGAAGGAGCTTTTTTGAAAGAACTCCTTAACAATAAAGCCAGGGTGTTCTTCGATATGGGCAAGTCTGGTCTTTTTCGGAACACTGCAGATTGCCCAAAGGACTTCGACTTTCTTGAGTTTTATGTAGATAAAACTTGAGACCCGACAGACAGGGCACAGGACTCTCTCTGGCTCCTGCCCAATAACTTGTGACCATCCTTGATTCCAAGCTCCTGGCCCAAGAACAAGACGGGTTTCCATTCTTAGGCCACAACGGAAGCTTAGAGAACACACCGCCTTGTGTTCTCTAACGCCAAAACTTCTGACGATGGCTGAAAACCTCACTAACCCTCTTTGTCGTATCTAGGGTGGTTAGAAAAAGGCCTTCCTGATCACGTGCAAGAAGTTAACGGTAGGAGAGGTTCGAATGCTTTGACATCAAGAACTTCAGACTACGTCTAAGTTCCATATTGAAAGCTTCGATCTGGACATGCACAGTCAGTCCGTCTGTACTAAAGTCAGGTGACTGACCAGTTGACTAGTCAGACGAATCAAGGACAGCAAGGCTGTACCCTGAAGACCATAAGGCACCTATTCTTCGCTGAAGGATGAGTGTCTGGACTGCCTGGGCGATTCAAGCTAAGCAAACCTTTGGGGGTGTATCAACGCAACCCAACGTCTGAGCAACTCCTGACTCAAGCTTCTGGTGCCAGGAGAAAGGAGCGAGGAGCAAAAAGGCGATTCAGTCCCGAAGGACGAATGCCTGACAGTCCAACCTGGTCTCATGTTAAACGATCATCGGGGGTGTATAAACGCAACCGACTTCGTCAACAAGATCTCGCACGAGTGTCTGACTCCGAGAAAACAGGTGAGACAAAAAGTAGATGGTGAGCGAGTTTCGAGATTCCACAGAACTCAAAAATCGTGAAGGCTTGTTGTTTGGACAGAAGCAAATCTCTGAGCCCAAAGGCCGTCAACAACATATTTGCGTATTCTTTAATAGTTGTGGACTGCCAGCTTATCCCAATCTTCAAACGGAAAGGGAAGACGGTAATCTTATGCTGTCAAACATCTCGATAGTCTGAACGTAGTCAGACTCAGAGCGGAGAGGAATAGGTACCTTTGCGTGGAGAGTTGACCGACTCTCTCGGAAAAGGTCCTTGGAAGTGAACTAGGAAGGATGTGACCTCTGTGAATCTAGGATCTGAAGGCCAACATGGGGCAATCAGCGTCATTGTCGCTCCCTTGTGAGGTCATAAATCATCTTATTACATTTCCTAAAGCGTTTGAAAAAGGGGGAAAAGAGACTAAACATCCATCCCCGTTTCAATATCATAGGATGGCGTTTAATGGTACCGCCGCCCCCAGATCGAGAATAAGGGAGCAGAGAAGAAGAAGCCTCTTCGTCCTCAACATAGCGAAGAGATGAATGAAAGGACGTCCCTAAAGTCTCCACAACTCTCAACATACTTCTAAAGAAAGATTCCACTCGGAAGTCAGTAGTTGCTGCCGTCGATCGAGACGATTCGTACGGACTTTTGCAATCCTGTAACGAACCTCTAGAGGATCGTTACATTCTACGCCTGTTGTTATAATAGGCTCTTTCTCGTAAACCTGAACAGGGACCGAGAGAAGATACTTCCTAAGATATGAGAGAGCTGTGGAAGATCAGAGTTGATATGGACCACTGGTTCCAAAAACTCGTTTCGAGGACTGGAGGGACAACCAAATAGCTTCCACTTCTTTCAGATTATGATCCAGGACATCTGAAACCCTCTCCAGATGTCCGGCACCTTCTTTCTATCACCTCGGGTGATCCTTGACACACTGAGAGATGTTCAGAATCATTCCTAGATCTTGAATAAAATTTCAGTTTCCCGGTATGGAAAAAAACTGTAGAGGTCTGAATTGCAGTCTAGTTCAGGGAAACAAACTTCTTTAGGAAGGCAAATGGTCCCCAGCAAGCTCATCCATTCCCTCACACAGTATGTTTACTTCCCTAATAAGGCTGCGCTTTGCCTAAGCAGGAGAGCATATAATAGTGCAATGTTGCGGTAGACTCGTAGTCCTATACCGTGCGGTAACGAGCACCGAAAGGAGTAAGAGATATCTCTGTTGAACATAGTAAGGCAAAACGAATGCAATGTTTATTCATTCATGTAAGAAATCCCCTCAATCTTAGGCTAAAGTCCGTGATTGTAGGGCAGAGATACAGTTAGTCAGTCAATCCCGCAGGAGAGAGAGACGTAACCGCCAGCACAGAGATACGGTTAGTCAGTCAATCCCGCAGGAGAGAGAGACGTAACCTAACGCGCATGACAGCGAACGAGCTGGTACTGGCTCGGTTGGACTGGAGGAAAGTGACAGCCAGGATCCTGGTGACAGCAGCAGCTTACGATCGTCGTCTCTGCCTGGGTTGCCAGCTACCCTATTCTACGAATAAATAGGTCCGTTATTTTTGAGCAGAAAGAGACTCTCAAGCTGGTATATTTAAGCGAAACAGAAAACGCTAAATATATAGATGCGTTTGTGTCGTCATAACACTACCATACAACGGTAAAAGATAATCGGAAACTCCTGGAAGGCTGCAGGGAGTAACGATTAAATGTCCTTAAAATAATAGACAATAGACCTCCCGGTTGCCATCCGAAGAGGTAACTACAGCAAGCGTATATGACTTGAACCAACCAGTAGTAAAATAACTCGAGGCAAAATATGATATTATATTACAATAAAGTTTGTTCATACTTACCTGGCAGACATATATATAGCTGAATTCGGAAATACAGCTACATACATATCTGACAGGCAAGTTTCATGAACAAAACTTAGAGAATCGAAGCGGACAGCTCAAGCTTCTTATTGGACATAAGCGTTCATTGACGTAGCCTACAAGTCTATTTCTTGTACGAGTCTGCGAATGATGAATGAGAGCTCTTCCGAATCTTGTCAATAAGAGCTTATCCGCTTACGCAATATAAAGTTAATGAGATGTTTGTCAATGAGAACTAACCCATTTACGGGACAAAGAGATATTTTGTCAATGAGGGGATACCCACTTACTTGACAAAACGATAGTATATTGTCAATGGGGGAAAGTCACTGAATTGACAAAACGTAATCCAGGAAGTCGAGCATTTTATTTTCCCGATTCCCGTCTCAAACGAGGAAGGGGCAAGAATCCTGTTAAGAGACTGGGCTTACGGCAGGTAGAACGACGATGTTCAATTCGGCAGCGTAGTCCCGACTAGGAACTAACAAAATCTATCATCGGAAAAGCCCTTTCAGATGGGCTAAAAAACTTGCAAAATTATCCTGGGAAGAGGAAGAAACTCTCCAACCAGCTTCCTCTCCCGTATCACAACTAATGCCTGCTAAAGATTAAAATTTATTGGTAGTATGGCAAAGGAAGTCCTGTCTTGCACTTTCCTGAAGAGCGTCCTTTTGATGAGTGCCTTTGCAAGAATCCTACTGAACGTTGCCGAGAGTCCTGACGTGCAGGACGTTGAGCTTTTACATAATCTGTAGCTGCCTTACCGCAAAGTCTTGACTGCGGTAGAGCAAAAGAGATCTTTCCTTGAGCTTTCCATAACTCCATCCAATCCTGGACTTTACGAAAAGCAATATTAACTGACAGAGACCTCTAGAATTCACGAAACCTGTGGTCTTGCTGGGTTTCAAAAACGAAGTTGCCTTTTCACTTTAAGCTTCCTGCGAAGCACTGCTTACTTCACATTCTTCGCAGGCGAGGTAGAAGGGATCACCGAAGGTAGGTAAAAAATCTTTAGGCCCAAATCAGATTGAAGAGTTAAAAGAAACGTTCAGCAGGAGACACACCTGGCGTGCGCTGGCGCCTGGCGCACACTCGGCGTCCACTGGCGCGCGCTTGGCGTGCATCCGCGTGCACCCGCGCACGCCTGGCGTCCATCCAAGCGTCCTGTTCAAGCCGAGCGTCAAAAGAAGCGAGCAGAAAAGCATCACGCTCCTGACAGGCGTCAATGCAAGCGAGAGAAACTGCCTTCAGGGAGAAGCAAGACATCTCGGAGAGAAAACCGACTGCACGAAGCAGTCTCAGGTGAAGGGTTGATCATGTGAGAACTACGAGGGGCGAGGGAACGTTCTTATTCTCACAGCAACAAAGCTAGGATGTCGGCGCTCAAAAGCGGTCCTGCTACTATGACTTGCTTTCCCGCCCTTTTCTCGGTGGAAAGGAAAGATGTACACGAGTTCAGGCAACGTTCGCCTTCATTACTTCTCACTGCAATGCATGACGAGAGAGAGACGAGAGAGAGAGAGAGGACGTGAAGCGTCCTCTTCTATAAAGCTTCTATTTAGAGGGCGCGAGTCCTTCCGAAAGCTCCAAACCCTGCGCGGGGAGGACGCTTCGGAGGACGAGAAGCAATCCTTCAGGATTCGTGCATGTGCATGCACTTTGGCAGCCTGGGAGTATCTTCAGGTCTGCCGAAGGCACGTCAGATCAGTGGGGGTTCCTCGTAACCCCCTTCTTCGGCTTTCGACATGCTCTCTCCCTGTTCTGGGAGTCAAGCAGAGGTCCCGGCCTAGAGGCGAAATAAGGCCAATCTGACGCACCCCCAATACACATGGGGCACTGTCACTGCACTTAGCCACTTCACTTTTGCTCTCCAAAGCCAGCACTTTCGATTCTAAGTTACGAATCGATAGAGTATCAGAGAAAGGGCAATACCCTCTACAGAAACTGTTTAGGGCCCGAAGGCAACATTACAGGGTTAGGAGTAACAACTACAGAAGTAGCACTCTTCACCACAATGATAGGAGAGCGAGCACCTTAGATTCCAAGATACAGATGGAATCTATAACGTAAAGGGCATTACTTCACGAGACATATTCATAGCCCGTAGGCCATACTACAAGGTTAGGCAAAATAAAGTCTAAAGGTAGGTTAGCCTTCCCTGACTTTTGTTTACTGATTAATTGCGTACATACGAATCATACGTCTTCCTTACGGAATTAGACAAAGTCTCACACTCCTTACATGACAAATCTCAACAAAGAAGCATGACCCATAGCACTCGTGCATATCAAGTGCGGAACTACCGAAGCTTTCGGTAGCCCCACCCTATCTTAGCAGACAACACCCTCTGAAACTAGCCTAACTAGATTCAGATATACAAAAATGAATCAAATTCAAATCAATTTAAGATAGCGTATGCCTAGCCACAAATCCAAGTAAATAAATCAAAAGACAATTAGGATATTTAGCGGCAATGAAGTTTCCAAAATCCTAAGACGGAGGTACTGAAAACAGGTGTTTCCAGCACCGGCGACAGAAAAATTATGAATAGAAAATGGGAATGGTTCCTGATACCCGCCTCCCAGCGGCGGGAATGGGTACTAACCACCTGGCCGACCACTGTGTGTGCCGGAAGTTTTTGAAATTCTGTCGGACTTCAGAAAATACAGCTATATATATATCTGACAGGTAAGTTTCATGAACAAAACATATATTACGAAGACCTCACATGCTTATTTTGGTTCGTATGGCGTTTTCATATATCACATATGTTGACGAAACTTCAATATTTTGAATGGTATGCTTAAAGATGTAGCTGTATTCTTGTTTCACCAATTAAATATCGAGTGAATAAGGGTGATCTGCCAGTGTACGATGGACTCAAGGCAGTTGTTTCCCCTATAGGGGGAAACACCGCAGTGGAGCCATCATCATCGCGTGGCTCAGCCTTATGCACTCGATATTTAATTGGTGAAACAAGAATACAATTACATCTTTAAGCATACCATTCAAAAGATTGAAGTTTCGTCAACATAATGTGATATATGAAAGCCCCATACGAACTAAAATAAGCATGTGACGCTCTTCGTAAAATATGTTTCCAAGGCAGTTTTGAAATCCAATATGGTAGCAACCGCGTGAGGTGTTGTTCATAACCACAGCCAAGCCACCATCTTTCCCAGCCTTCTTACTCAAGATTGCAGTTGTAATCAGCACAATAAAACAACATTTTATTGCCTATATTAGTGAAAGTATGAAACTTCTTATCCCCGGCGTCATGGTTTGAACTGAAATTCATTTTTACCTTGTAATCGGTGGTTTTATCCTCACTGCTATCATAACTGAAACTCCACAGTGCTTATTTGATTGTAATTATATACATTATTGGTCTTAATTCACTCCAAATTGCACTTGAACTATGCTGCAGTTCCTGGTTCCTAAGCGCTCACACCACAAACATAGTTATGGGGAGCAAACGAGTACACGGTTTATGAGGTGCAAAGCTTTATTCCCTTAATTGTTTACTTTACTCATTATTTAGTTTAACTTTACTTTGTTACCTAAAATTGTTTATTTAATTCATGTCTATTAACCTTTTTATGTAACCAAATTAACCCCGAAAAATTACAGATATATCTGAAGTACATACGAGCAGACAATGGCAGAATGACTCATTGTTGCCAATCTAGTGGAGCTTCACACATACGCCGATGCATTTACAAACTGTTTCCATGAATTCTAAATGTCATAGTAATGCAATAATGATAAAATTGCTCTAATATGTATATACGTGTATACTACAAATAGATACGCTAATTTCACTTATTATTTCCCCCAATTTTGTTTAAGTCCTAATACCCAGTTTGGAGGGTAAACATACCAATTGGCAACACTGATAAACAATTGAAAAACGCGAACAAAAAAAACGTCGTAGGTACTGTTCACAAGCAAAACTGTTGATATTTGAGTCAGGAATCTAGTTATTTTTTCAACAAAGAATATTTTCAAATTAATAATCATGAATAGGTAGGGTAAAAAAACCGCATGGTACAGGGGTGGACCATGTACGATCAACGTGTACAAAACCGAAAAAAAAGTACATTATAACTCGTCCTGACATTGGAGATGGGCATCAGTCGCGACTTCTTGTTGGTGAGAACGGAGCTAAAGACCTCTACTCTCCTTTCGAAGTAAGAATTTTCTCCAAAGTTAGAAATAAAAGGCCAAAATTTTAAGATTTAAACGAGAGGGTATGAAATGGTGGTACAAGGCAGTCCAAATCTCACCAAAACGCGTTCAACATTTTTACTTACAACTCGAAATATTTAGAAGATTGACGCCATCTCGATGTTTACGGAGTTGCTTGTGTCAATAAACTTCCCATTTCCTGTGATAAATCCGCACACCACTTGCACCCACAGACGCTGGGGCACTTTCATCACAACAATCGGAACACGGTCCCTAACCGGCTGTTTGTTAGTAAACAACTGTTTTTGGTAAGAAGACGACGAAGCGTGGACTTGGATAATTTTTTAAATAAATAGTAAACATCAATATTTTACATATTTATGATGATTAATTTGAAAATATTCGTTATTGAAAAAGTAACTCGATTCTGACTCAAATTTAAGTAATTATTTTTTTTTTTGGAATTAGAACGTTAGTTTAAGTCCTGTATTATGACGACACGACATCTTGGCTTTCGTACCTATTGTAAATAATTGCTTTACTCAACTTTCTTGCAGAACAGTTTACCAGTTATTCATGCAGATTATCAGCTATTCATGTAATTGTTATAATCGTAATGAGCATATATTTACTTTTTGGATATATGAAGATGTTTTACTGCCGGATTATCGCCGTAGTGTGACGCAATCGCTTTCGGTCCCTGCCGGGGCCTCTGTTTTCGCACCATAAGAAATTATGGAGCCGAATTTTCAATGACCAGAAAGTCGTTAAAGAGGGAAGTTACCATTGAGGGGCATATGTTTTGATTGAGAAAAATGACAATTTGTCGAAAATTGCATTTTTCCTAACTATACAAACCTGAGGTCCTTTAACAATAGGAAGTAGCTAGCGGCAGCTGGAACGGTCGTAAGCTTCGAACAAGGGGGAGAACGGTAGTTAAGTTAACTGCTTGTCCGACAGTCGCAGCGCCGCGCGACTGGGAGGTGGTAAACAAATCACTTTTGCTTTTGGCCCATGCAAAATACGCAGAGTGAGGGGTGGCATGAGGAGGGACTATATGTAAAGGACCTCAGGTTTGTATAGTTAGGAAAAATGCAATTTTCGACAAATTGTCATTTGTTTCCGATACGTAATACAAACCATCGGTCCTTTAACAATAGGAAGACTCACTTCTTGGTGGGAGGAATCTGAGTCTTTTGATGAACAGACTGGTGTTCGTCCATCCCTGGAATGCCTCCCTGGTCGTAAGAGCGAGGGAGGGATCCAAGCCTCTGTCCGATTGATCGGGTGTGCACCGCAGGATCAATGGTCCAGACCTCTGGGCGAGTACTAAGAGAGAGGCAAGCGTATCTCTTTCGTACCAGCAAGCAAGAACTTGTTCCCCCTGTTTGCAAGAGGCAACATAAAGTATGGGTTGTCTCAAGCTGGCATCCACTTCCTCCCCCCTTGTTGGAGGAAGTTTGGTGGATAACGCTCCTATCCCTAGTGAAAGGGATAGGATGGGGCTCTGTTGAGTAGCTCACCTGCATCTTGTCCTTATCCAGCGGGTGACGACCGTGTCCCCTCTAACCACAGGTAGAGGGGAAGAAAAAGATGGGAAGAGGAGCCAGTCACACTCTCATCACCATCCATTCTTACGGTCACACCAGGACTCGATGCTGTTCAGCCTGCGAGGGTCTGGGTCGCTACACAACGTGTTGAGCAGCCACCACGGGTCCCAAGGAAAAAGATCCAAGGACCTGTGGGCAATATCCCGAAGGTAGAAGGAAGGGGGGGCATGTGGTCTGGTTGGACCAGACCCCTGCCTTCAGTACCTGCGCCAAGGAGAAGTTCTTGTGGACAAGGCAGCATCTCCTTCGCATCGAAGGCGGTGAAGTCCATTAGGGAGGGGATTGTGAACGACTCGAACCAATCGTCAGGGACCGAAGGGTTCTGAGTCTTCGCTACGAAGTTCGGTACGAAATCGAGCGTCACGGATCCCCATCCCCTGGGTGCCTGACTTCGCAGGAGAAGTCATGCAGTTCCTCAGGAAAAAGAAGGAAATAGTCGCATGACCTATCCCTCTTCTCTACTTCGGTGATGTCCAGTACCCATACTGGTCTGTCCGTTAGCAACGAAGTCTCTCGCATCCTCCTATCCCCATGCAGCGAAGTTCTCGGTAGTGGATAGGACACCGACACTCCATGGTGGGTGTCAATGGTATGGGTACTGTGACAAGCTATTAAAACGAAGTAATGGTTGCTGTGTAACAACCGAACTAAGTCAATAGCGTAATTCGTAACTGATCTCGGGCGCTCTGACAGCTGCCGACTGACTGCGTTCGGTAGGAGGCAAGTTGTCAAAGCATCCGAGTAAGTCACGTGACCTTCGCCTTTAAAGGGTTATGCCGAGAGACCAAACAAATGATGTATTTGTTTGTCACCAATGCCGGACAGCGAGGTGATGATTCTCTTAAGGCATGTACCCAACAGGCGAAAGTCAATTGCCTTCTAGAGACCGAGGTCCCTGAAGGTAAAACATCTCATGTTTGTTGAATCTCAGCTAAGGAGAAACAACACTATGTACCGTTGAAGACGAAGGTAGATATTGAATGCAACCTACGTCTTCACATATGAATCGAGAGAAGGATCTCAAGATTCATAACCTGTGCTTACAAATGACTGAAAACGCTAACCGCTATTTCATTGCTGTCCGGTGAGAAGTCGTAGTTGCAATGAAAGCGGGGCGTTCTTCGGTAATGAAAACACAGGTGAAGCCGCCATGAAGAACTGCTTCTCATGGGCTGAACATTTGGAGGTAGAGCTGTCAGGTCGGAGAGTAGGCGATGTCTTCTGACACATCTCGTAATTCGGGTTGAACAATGAACAATTGTACACCTACGAATACGAGATATTTTGAAGACAAACTCAGATGTCTGCAAAATCATTCGCATTATCGCAGTGCGATGCAGCGGGAGACTTGTACAGACTTCTGTTACCACCGTGCGGTAAACAGAAACGATGAAAGAGTCCAAGAGATATCTCTGTTGAAAATTCTCGCAATGTCGAAGGCGATGGAATCTAGCGTCACCGCAGTAGATGGTCCCTTCATTATTGCGAGAATCCCCGTTAATCAGAGACCTAAGTCCCATGATTGTTAGCAGAGATACGGTTCGTAGTCAAATCAAGCAGGGGAGAGAGAGACATACATGACCGTGAATCTCGGAGGCCCAGCTGATACTGAGCAGCTATCAGGCAGTTTTCAATACGCAGTGGTTGAGCCTGCTGACTCGTCATCCTGAGTTGCCAGGTAATCCATTATTCCACGAAGGAATGCGTTCGGCTAGAACTACCGAGCATAAAAGATATGCTCGGGGCAATTATATTTAGGCGAAACGAATTTCGGTAAATATAAAAGTTGAAATGGTGTTGTCGTGACAAACCATAAGTATATAAAATTGAAACTGAAAACTCCTGGGAGTTGCAGGCAACCCCGAGTTGCAGTTCAATTAGAATACTTCTCGTCTAAGTCGCAATCCGTAGAATAACTAGGATATGCGCCTACCCCTCGGACAATTCAACTGCTTAGCAGAATCATGTCGCGAGGTTAATATACGTAGTATATTTGTAGGATTCTGAACAACGATCTCCATCCTAAATTCTTTCCTTCAAGAAAACAAAATAAGGATTGGAGATCGACCACCTTCGTTCTCTATCAAAGAGAGTGAAGGAGAAGTCTTCCTCGAAGGAAAGCTTCAATGGTGAACAGAATACTAAGACGATAGTTCAAGCCAAACTGGATATTCCCGTCCGATTCTCCTCTATTCCAGGTTGGTCGCCTACTGTGAGATAGTTTCTTTCAGCAGCAGTCTTCTTCACAATGCTAGAAATTCCAGGAATTCGAGCATAGGCGAGGTTCCCGATTATCGTGTAACATATCGGGGATTCTCGTCTCGCTCACTTTGGACCGTGGTCTCGCGTAAGTGTTTGAAGATCGTAAAAAAACTCGAACACTCTGAATGCGCTAGAAATTCCGTAGAATTCTAAGCAGTCTGCGAAACCCCCACCGAATTCGTCAAACGATATCGGCTGGTGGTCCTCTCGATTCCCGTAGAAATCGAGAATGGAGCAGGATTCCTCCTCAACGACCGGGGCTTACGTCAGGTAGGACCCGAAGGTCCCCCCGGTAGCGCAGTCCCGAACGTGGGATCCTACAAAGAAATCTCTGTAGGATCCTTCCCCTTTCCCTCGTAGCCGTAAGGAGAGAGGGAATGGGGAAGGAAGGTTGGATACTCGCATCGCCTTCCCAGTGGAAACTAGCAGTTGGAGAAGAGTAGGAGCAGCCATCGCCTTGCGGCGATGGCCTCTCAGAGTCTGGGAAAAACGTATCGTCAGGAGAAAAACGTTTTCCCGCGGAGGGTTACGAACTCTCACTGTAGGTAAGGGTCTGCCGCCAACTGTGAACGTCGTCTGGGTGGGGCTGATCGACACCTGACAGGAGAGAGCCGAACCGTCCTCCGACTCATTCCAGTCCTCGTCGAGGTCCGAAAACCTCTCAGGAGGTTACGCGAAGGAGTATTGAAATACGGTGTCCGAAGACACGTAGAAAACGCCGCTGTCGCAGTAGAGGAGGTGGAAGTAGCTTGATTGACCGGCCAGAACTGAGAGAGCCTTCTTGTCCGGAGACGAGAGACACTGGTTCGAGACAGAATCGGCAAGCTCCGATTCGCGGCAGACCCACCGTCGGTTTGGGTTCCCTCTCGGGCCCCCAAAACGACTCGAGCAGAGACGTGGCTCTGCTGGTGGGAGCGGCAATCCTTCCGCAGGGTCATTATGCTGACGAATCAGCTTAATGACTTCTGCAAATTCCTCTGTATCTCGGGAGTAACCGCGTCTTGCGGAGTAGGACCGTCCAGTCCCTCCAACAAGAATAGATCCCTAGATATCCTCCTTCAGAAGGAAAGGAAGAGCGGCAGACCCCTGACGGTCGCCTCCAGCTAATTGCGCGTTATGTCCTGGTCGGTCCTAGACCGTGCCTGGTCCATACGGCGTCATAGCGGGGTCGCGAGCGGCGCACCTCTCGCGATCACTCATAGGTACCTCGCTCCTCCCGGCGTAGCCCGAGGAGGTTGAAGGTACAGGAGAGGCAGACCTGACGCTCCCCCCTAGCTCGCTGGCAGGACCAGCGTGCTTGGAGGGCTGCTGCTGATCGTCAACCGCCGGTGGCGATCGAGCAGCATGCCTAGCCTTGCCGCTCGCTGAGGCGAGAGGCTTGGTCTGAGAACGTCGACGCTGATCTCTAGCGTCAGGCGAGCTGTTGCTGGTTACCGTCTCCGCCCGGATCCCGATGGGAGCGGCATCAGGTGACCTGCTAGGCTCGCTGTCACGGTGAGACCGGCGAGCGTTCCTCTCGGCGCGTCGAGCCACTGGTACCAGCCACGCCGACGGCCGCGGGGACCCCTTCCTCGCCTCAACCCGTTATGGGAGAGGCAGACCTGACGCTACGCCCCCCCTCGCTCTGCTGGCAGGACCAGCGTGCGTTGGAGGGCTGCTGCTGATCGTCAACCCGCGGTGACGGTCGAGCAGCAGGCCTAGCCTTACCGCTCGCCTGGGGCGATTGGCTCGGCTGAGAACGTCGAGACCGATCTCTAGCGTCAGGCGAGCTGCCGCTGGTCACCGTCTCCGCCCGGTCCCATCGGGAGCGGCGGACGGGTGACCTGCTAGGCTCTGTGTCGCGTCGAGACCGGCCAGCGTCCTCTCGGCGCGTCAAGTCGCTGGTACCAGCCGTGGCTGGTACCGGCGGCCGCGGGGACTCCTTCCTCGCCTCACCCGTGGCTGATCAGCGACCGTCACGTTAGCCCGAGCAGCCAGTTGATCGCTGCGAGAGCGTCCACTGGCCTGGCGAGAGTTGTGTGCCACGACTCTCGCCAGTCTCTGCTCCGCGCCGCTGTCTTGACGGCGAGCGAGCTCGGGCGTCAAAACTTTGGCTGGACGGTCTTCTTGGAAGAGCGTCCACTCGGTGCTTCTCGCGAACGAGAACGGCCGAGACGGAACCTGGTTTAGCGGCAGACCCGCTAGCACCAGGTGAGGACGCACCAGCCGAGGCTGGTGCCCTCTGGTCCCCGTCGACTTCTTCTTGCAGAAGAAGCGACGGGCCCCGTTCCCGAAGGAACAGGAGGACCAGCAGAAGAGCTCCCCAGCTCGCCTGAGCGAGCCGGGCCCTTAGAAGATCCCGAAGGAGTCTTCCTTAGGGGGGAAGGAGGCAACCTTCTTCTTCTTCGGCTGTTTGGCCTTAGAAGTCGAAGGGGAAGGAGAGGCAGCGGACGACGAAGACGACGACGACACCTTCTTCCTCTTCCTCTTCTTCTTCGCCAGGCTCCGCAGGACAGACGTCAGGTCTTCCATCCAGGAGGGAGCCGGGGCAGTTGCCGAAGCAACAGGGCCCGACTGCACCTGTCCGGAAAGACCTGAGACTGTGACAGCATCACCAACAGCAGGACACAGGAACAGGTCCAGGAACAGCAGCAGGAACATCTGAAAGTGAATGAGCAGCAGGCACCATGATCTGAAAGGGAATGAGCGGCTGGGACAGCAACAGGTACGGCAGGCACGGCAGGTACCACAGGAGAGACGAGGCGTCCTGTCGGCAGCTACCGTCATCCTCGGCACTGGCGGCAGGTCCAGGGGGGTACTCTTTGGGCAGCGGCAGTCCGGGGTTCGGGCAATACAAAGAACCCAGGTGGCGGTGGCACCGTCCTGATTGGCACGGCAGGAATTGGTTCTGGATTGCAGCCGTGGGTGTTACCGACATGACATGTGGTGTGTACACCAGGTGCGGTGACATCTCATATGCTGGTGTCGAGATTGTGGTTGTTGTAGTGGTTACCGTATCATGAGTGACCACTGCCGACCCCGCCAACCGCTGAATCAACCCCTGCAGGTCCAGCGACTCCCACACCTGTTCCAGGTCGTCCTCGCTGATGGCAAACCTGCGGAAGCAACAGTCGGGTTAGTTAGAGGGGCTTCCTCGCGCCTGGGGGAGAGAAAAACCCACCCAGAGCGGACGGAAGACCCCGAGTACAACTGGACGTCCGTTACCAAAGGAGTCACTGGACTTTCCGATGACTTCTTGTGTCCTCGTACAGCACCCACTGCGCCTCTGACGAATGCATACACGTTACACAGGGCTCGTTGCGGGGAGCACTCTCGCCCCCGACAACGAGTACAAACCTCGTGAGGATCTACATCTACATCCAAGGTCGTCTCCCACGGATGTAGCACCGCGGTAACATAGATAGATAGTAAGAGGGTTCCCTCACGCACGGGGGGAAGGACATGCCCCCCCTCCCCCGAACGCAAGGGAAGACCCCAAATACAAAATACAATGAAGAGCTGAGCGGGGGCAGGAAGGAAGACGAAGAATCGGCTACCAAGGGAGTCGCGGAGCGCTTTCCGACGACTTCCTGGCAGACCTTCGCTTCCCCACCCCCGCACAGCAGTGAAAAGTAATATGAAAATGAAACAGAATACTGCCCTTGCGATTCACTTCATAGAACTTAAAGGAGAAAAGATCAATTCCCGGTAAGAACGGAAACTTGATCCAATATATGATGCTATCATAAAATATATATGAAAATGAAACAGAATACTGCACTTGCGATTTCATTTCACATAAAAATCGTAAGGATCAATTCCCGGGTAAGAACGAAAATTGATCCAGATTAAAATTTCATGCAATCAATAAATGAAAATGAAAAGAATATTGCAATTGCGAATCCACTTCATTGCATTCTATTATACAAAATTAAAAGTTCGTGCCGAGCGCAATCACACTCTCGGTAACGAACGCACAGGGCAAAAATATAATGAAAAAAGTACTTACATTTTTCAATTACACCCTTCGCCAAATACATGACTCGGCGCGAGCGCGCCCGCCTCGGCACCGAGACATAATTCAAGGGTTCATAATTTAAGTAATGAAATGAAAACAGTGTACTTACAGTTTCATTTTCAAGTCAAACAAACAATAGTAAAACACAATATAAAACAAAAGCATACGACGATGAAGAGGGCAGAGAGCGATGACGAACACGTCCTTCAACCCGCGGCGAAAGCAAAAGTGATTTGTTTACCTCCCAGTCGCGCGGCGCGCGACTGTCGGACAAGCAGTTAACTACCGTTCTCCCCTTTGTTTTCGAAGCTTACGACCGTTCCAGCTGCCGCTAGCTACCTTCCTATTGTTAAAGGACTCCGATGGTTTGTATTACGTATCGGAACAAATACAAATTTATTCAATAGCTAGCTTGTAAAAAAATACTTGGATTACAAAAACAAAAACTTGATTGACAACTAAGTCAGCATACCTACTACGGGGTTTCAAGCGACAGTGCAAGCACGTTTTTGGGTAATACCTATTTCTGTAACGAACGCTCGTAACAGAACGAGATTTTGCTATAGTGCATTACACCAGTGCCGTAATTTATAAGGGTATCGTGAATCACTAATCGTAAAGAATAACAACACTTGTCCTTGTACCAAGAGACAAAAACTCCATTATGCAGAAATGGATACGAACACGCGTAAAAAGCTCCACCTACTCCCCCCCCCACCTTCCTTCTTCGTTCCTTCGCCTTCCTTTCTCTCTCTCTCTCTCTCTGTTGCCATTCGGTATGTGTTGTGCAATAATTTTATCATTAATGCGTTACTATGACAACTAGAATTCATGGAAACAGTTTATAATAATAAATCGGCGTATGTGTGAAGCCTCCACTAATGTGGCAACAATGATTTTGCCATTCTTAGCATGCAAACATTAAAGGTTACATTTATTTCTGGCATACGGTTATTAAAGAAATTAAAAACACTAATATAGACTGAAATCAATGAAAAGTGCTAGCAAAAACAAAAAAAAAAAGCAAAAAAAAAATATAATCCACTTATCTGTAGTCGTTCCTCTATGGTTTTCGGCAGCCAGATGTACGAAAACGTTAGAAACATTGGATTGTATCTACTTTAGAAATATCTGTAATTTTTTGGGTAATTTGGTTGCAACAAAAAAAAGGGATAATGTACATGAATTAAATTAAAATTTGTAAATAACAAAGTAAAGTTGAACTAAATAATGAGTAAAGTAAACAATTTAGGGAATAAAACTTTGCAGTTTCGTCGTCTGCTGCTCGTAACTGTGTTTGTGGCGCGCGCGCTCAAGAACCAGGAACAGCAACTTGTTTAAAGTGCAATGTGGAGTGAATTGAGACCAAAATGTGTATAATAACAATCAAATAAGCACTGTGGAGTTTCAGTTGTGATGGCAGTAAGGATAAAAACCACTGATTACAAGGTAAAAATGAATTCAGTTCAAACCATGACAACGGGAATAAAAAGTTTCATACTTTCAGTAATATAGGCAACAAAATGTTGTTTTATTGTGCTGATTACAACTGCAATCTTGAGTAAGAGCAATAAACGTTACATATATACGCTAACATTGTTCAAATGAGTGCTGGGAAGGCTGGGAAAGATGGTTGTCGTCACTGATCAGAACCTGTACATCCACACGGTAGCCGCCATATTGGATTTCAAAACTGCCTTGAAAACATATTTTACGAAGAGCGTCACATGCTTATTTTAGTTCGTATGGGCTTTCATATATCACATTATGTTGACGAAACTTCAATCTTTTGAATGGTATGCTTGGAGTTGTAATTGTATTCTTGTTTCACCATTTAAATATCGAGTGAATAAGACCTGTCCACCGTGATAAGGGTTGGTAGTCGCTGGTGTTTCCCCCTATGTAAAAAATTTATGCAATTCATGACCTTATACTGCCGTTTAACTATTTATTTAAATAATTATCTAGTGCACGCTTCTTCTTCTTCTTCTACCAAAAATCGTAGTTTCCTTAAAAAAGTAGTGGTTGGAAGTCATTGTTAACGATTGTAGTGATGAAAATGTCCCAGCGTCTATGGGTACAAGGGGTGTGCGGATTTAGCACAGGAAATGGGAAGTTTGTTGACACAAGCGACTCCACAAACATCGAGATGGGGGTAGATTACAGTTTAGTTGCCCGGGCCGCGTAACACCATTTTGCCCGGTCTTTAATCACTCCGCCAAGGTAAGTAGTTCTCGCAGCCGACCCGACCCGAACCTACGGAAACCGACCCAGCCCGAACCCGAACATGCAACAACTTGAAAGCCAAAACAAAACGGCAGCCATCCCTGTTTGTATGATTCATACCAATATTTATATTTTTGAATCAGACCAATTGCCATTTGGTCTGATTTACCCTTGCCCAACTAATCTGTAGGAGCTCCATTTTTTGTACATTCTACAATATGACAATTTGTCTAAAATTGCATTTTCCTAACTATACAAACCTGGGGTCCCTTTTACAATAGGAAGGTACTAGCGGCAGCTGGATAGGTCGTAAGCTTTGTTTCGACAAGGGTTCGGTAGTTAACTGCTGTCCGACAGGCGCGCGCGCGCGACTGGGAGGTAAACAAATCACTTTTGCTTTGGCCCAAGCAAAAACTGCAGAGTGAGTGGGGTGGCATGAGGTGGGGCTATGTGTAAAAGGACCTCAGGTTTGTATAGTTAGGAAAAATGCAATTTTAGACAAATTGTCATTTGTTCCGACACGGCATACAAACCTTCGGTCCTTTACAATAGGAAGACTCACTTCTTGGTGGGAGGAATCTGAGTCTTTTGTGAACAGACTGGTGTTCGCGCCCAACCTTGGAAGCCTCCCTGGTCGTAAGAGCGAGGGAGGTATCCAAGCCTCTGTCCGATTGATCGGGGTGTGCACCGCAGGATCAATGGTCAGACCTCTGGACCGAGTACTAAGAGAGAGGCAGCGTATCTCTTCGTACCAGCAATGTAAGAACTTGTTCCTGTACAGGAGCAAATATAAAGTCATGGGTTTGACTCTTGTAGGCATCCACTTCCCCCCCCCTTGTAGGAGGAAGTGGTGGATATTCTGCTCCTATCCCTAGTGAAAGGGATAGGATGGGGCTCTGTCATATAGCTCACCTGCATCTCGTCCTCATCCAGCGTAGTGACGACCGTGGCCCTCTGCCCGCAGGTAGAGGAGTAGGAAAAGACGGGAAGAGGGAGCCAGTCACTCACTCATTCACACACCATCCACACAGTCACACCAGGACTCGATGCTGTTTCAGCCTGCGAGGGTCTGGTTAGACTACACAACTTGTTGAGCAGCCACCACGGGTCCAAGGAAAGTATCCAAGGACCTGTGGGCAATATCCCGAAGGTAGAAGGACGTAAGGTAGTCTGGTTAGACCAGACACCTGCCTTCAGGACCTGCGCCACGGAGAAGTTCTTACGAAACGCCAACGAGGGCAATACTTCTGACTTCGTGAGCTCTCGGACGGGACGTACGGATGTCGTCACTACCATCAGCCTCATACGCCCTCCTGATGACCTCACGCAGCCAGAATGAAAGAGTGTTCTTGGATACTTCATTCTTGGTTACCCCGGTGCTAACGAAGATGGCGTCGACACTCAGGCCTGAGGTGTCGAGTTTTCTTCAGATAGCGCTGTAGCGCCCTCACAGGACAAAGCAGCATCTCATCCGCATCATTATCGGTGAAGTCCATTAGGGAGGGAATCGTGAATGACTCGAACCTGTCGTCAGGGATCGACGGTTTCTGAGTCTTCGCAACGAAGTTCGGGACGAAATAGAGCGTCACAGATCCCCATCCCTGGAGTGTCGTACATCATAGGAAAGACCATGAAGTTCCCCTACTCTCTTCGCCGATGCCAGGGCCAGCAAGAAGAGGGTCTTGAGGGTCAGATCCCTGTCTGACGACTCTCGGAGTGGCTCGAACGGCGTTCGAGTCAAACTCCTAAGGACGAGAGTCACATCCCACGCAGGGGGCCTGAGTTCCCTGGGTGGGCAAGACTTTCGAAGCTCCTCATAAGCAAGGAGATCTCGAACGAGTTCGAGATGTCCAATCCCCTCAGTTTCAGGACGAGCGCCAAGGCGGCTCTGTATCCTTTGACTGTGGGGACTGAGAGGAGCTTCTCTCGGCGAAGAAAAACGAGGAATCCGCTACCTGCTGAAGAGGTGGCTCTGAGAGGAGATAGACCCCGTCTACGACACCAACCACAGAAGACGGCCACTTCCCCTGGTAACACAGCTGCAGAGGACTGACGGACGTTTCAGCCATCTCTGTTGCTGCGCTACAGAGAAAAGCCTCTCGTTCGCAAGAGATGGTGGATAACAGCCAGCCGTGAAGACGTAGGGACTGGACTGCGCGGTGGTACCGCTCGACGTGTGGCTGGGCGAGAAGGTTGTGCCAAGGGGGAATCTCTCTCGGTTCTCCTGCGAGAAGAGCCAGCAGGTCCGGATACCAAATGGCGATCATCCTGAGATTCGGGGTGACCAGTGCTCGACTGATCACCTTGCGAATCAGGCTGAACGGGGGAAAGGCATAGACGAAGAGGTTGTCCCACGGGTGTTGAAGAGCGTCCTCTGCAGCTGCCCATGGTCCGGCACGGCCGAGAAGAACACCTGGAGCTTCCTGTTGTGCCGGGTGGCGAACAGATCCACGACTGGTCGCCCCCACAGGTCGAAGAGCCTTTCCGCCACGTCCTGGTGTAGGACCATTCGGTCCCTATCACCTGATGCCCGACGGCTGAGCGTGTCTGCTACTACATTCCTCTTCCCTGGAATGTAGCGTGCCGACAGCTCTATTGAGTGTGCCTCGGCCCACTCGTGCACCTGCCGAGTCAACTGGTACAACGGGAGAGACACTAGGCCCCCCTGTTTGTTGACGTAGGCCACCACCGTGGTGTTGTCGCACATCAACACCACTGAGTGTCCATCAAGCGGTCCTGGAACTCTTGGAGAGCGAGGAACGCTGCCTTGAGTTCCAGTACATTGATGTGAAGGTGCTTGTCGTTCTCGTCCCACACTCCTGAAGTCAGCAACTCCTCCAGGTGTGCGCCCCCATCCCTCGGTCGATGCGTCTGAGAACAGCTGCATGTCCGGGGGGGGGAGTGCGCAGAGGCACTCCTCTTAAGAGGTCCTGTCGTCCAGCCACCAGGCTAGGTCCTGCCTCACCTCCGGCTGTCAGTGACACTGGAAAGCTTGGGGGATCCGTCGCCTGGTGACCAACTCTCCTTTAGTCTCCACTGAAGAGACCGCAGGTGAAGACCGGCCCGTGAAGGTGACTAACTTCTCTTGAGTGACGACGGTGTGTCGATCACCACTTGCCATCGCTGAGCTACCGTTCCTGCCGAGACAGGAACTGGTTGGCTGCCTCCCTTGAATCTGCTGATCCGCGAGTCTGCGGGGAAGACTCGCCCTGCTACCGTGTCGATCAGCATACCCAGGTACTTTCATCCTCTGCTTGGGCTCGAGATCGGACTTTTCGAAGTTCACAAACGATCCCAGATCGCGACAGAACTCGAGCAGTCGATCCCTGTCCTGTAGCAACTGCGAGCGGGAGCTCGCCAAGGACTTAACCAATCGTCGAGATACCCCACCCGCAATCAGACCTAATTTCCCGTGCGAATGGGCCCGAAGCAGATAACACCAGAGTGAACACTTCGCGTGAACAACACCTGTGGGGCGGTTGAGAGACCGAATGCAAGTGCCCTGAACTGGTATACACCGTCCCGTCGAGGATGAAGCGGAGGTACTTTCTGGAGGACTGATGAATGGGTATTTGGAAATACGCATCCTTCAAGTCCACCGAAAGCATGAAATCGTTCTCCCTGATGGAGTCGAGCACTGAGCGTGCCGTCTCCATCGTGAACCGGGTCTGGCGAACAAACCGGTTCAGAGGAGAGAGATCTATCACCGGGCGCCAGCCTCCCGTAGACTTTTCCACCAGGAAGAGTCGACTGTAAAAGCCCGGTGACTGATCCGTGACGATTTCTACAGCTCTCTTGCTCAGCATGGTCTTGATCTCCTGTCTCAATGCTACGTCCTTCGATGACCCTGGAACATACGACTGCTGTTGGACCGGGTTGGAGGTGAGGGGTGGCCGAGATTCGAAGGGTAATAGATATCCCTCCCGAAGGACCATCTACAATCCAGGTCTCGGCGCGTAGCGCTGCCAAGTTGCCCAATGGCTGGCCAGGCACACCCCCCCCCACTTCCGGCAGCAGGTGAGGGGGAAGCGCCGTCCCTAGCGTTTCCCCCCTTTCTTCGACTTCTTCCCAGAGCCTCCACGGAGGAGGAGGGCTGGGAGGAGGGCTGGTTACGGCCCCCCTTGGTAGAAGTCGAAGAAGACAGAGTCTTTCCCCGGGGCTTCGACGCAGCTACCGTCTTAGCCACGAGGAAGCGCTAGCCGAGCTCTTAGACTTGGGCCGCAGTCCGAGGCTGCCCAGAAGCCTTCGAGACTGCCTGGTGAACCAGACGGTCACTGTCGTCAGTGCGCCGTCTGTCCACCGCAGCGTCCACCATCTCTCCTGGGAAGAGAGACGTGGAACTCCGTAAAGGTCCGTTTCGGAAGTCCCAACGCCGCTTCACGCCCGGGACCGCCCTGGAAACCGAGTCAGGACAGCCGTCCCTTCGTCGGAGACCAGGTTGGCCCACAGGTTCACCGTCTGGTGGGCAAGGAAGGAGATGGCTCTTCCTCCAGACTGGCAAACCGTCTCCTAAAGGCGAGTCATCTTCGGGAGAAATTCCCCCGGAGTTGGCTGACGACCTTAGATACTGTGAGGGACCACAGATCTAGCCAGGAGACGGCCTGGAAAGCTGCCAAGGCGGTAGATTCCAGGCCGAGTGCCTCTTGCTGCGAGAACCATAGGTTCTCGGACAGGAGCATGCTGCAGAGACACACCCGGAGTCAGCCTGGCTAACTCCGGGTTCACCTGTTTGGGCGGCATCGGGTCTTCAGATGGCACGTAAAAAACGCCGCTGTCGCAGCAGAGGAGGTGGAAGCAGCTTGCTCGACCTGCCAGACTTGAGCGAACCGTCTGTCCGGAGACAAGCGATTCAACCTGGTCCAGCACTGAGTCTGCAAGCTCGGAACGCGGCAAACCCACGTCTGTCTGGGGTTCCCTCTTCGGGCCCCAGAACGACTCGAGCCGGGACGTGGGCTCGGATGGTGGAGCGGCGATCCTTGCTGCGAGGTCGTTGTGCTGACGAATCAGCGCAATAACCTCGGCAAAGTTCCTCTGGATCTCAGGGAGTGACTGCGTCCTGCGGAGTCGGACCATCCAGTCCCTCGAACAGGAGCATCTCCCGAGACCCTCCTCCCTCGAGGGAGGAACAGCGACAGACCCCTCTCGGTCTCCTCCAACCACTTGTGCGTACGACCTGGCTTGGTCCGAGAACCGTGCCTGGTACGTACGACGACGTGGTGGGATCCTGAGGGTGCACCCCTCACGATCACTCCTCAATACCTCGCCCCTCCCGGTGTAACCCGAGGAGGTTTGAAGGTATGGGAGAGCAGACCTGACGCTCCCTCCTCGCTCGCTGGCAGAACCAGTGGGCTTGGAAGACTGCAGGCGATCGTCAACCCGCGGTGGCGATCGAGCTGCAGACCTAGTTGAGCCGTCTCGCTGTGGAGAACGGCTGGACCGAGAACAGCGGCCCCGGTCTCGTGTGTCAGAGGAGCTGGTGCTGGTCGCCGTACCCGATCGCTCTCTGTGAGAGTGACGGTCAGGCGACCGGCGAGTTCCACTGTCACATGAGACCGGTGCGTATCCTCACGGCGCGTCAGTTCGCTGGTACCAGCCGTGGCTTGGTGCCGACGAAACGGGGGGACCTCTTCCCAGCCTCAGCCCGTGGCCGGTGGCATGGACCGTCACGTCCGCCCGTGTATCCAGCTGCTCGCCGCGAGAGCGAGAGCTGGTCTGGTGAGAGTCGCGTGAGCGGCTGTCACCAGTCTTCCGCTCCGTGCCGTGAACCTGACGCTGAGCGACTCAGAGGTCTGGTTCCTGGCTGCACGGTCGCTGTTAGGCGACCGTACACTCGGTACCTCTCGCAAACGAGAGGCCGAGACGGACCCTGCTGCCGTGGCCGAACCACTAACAGCAGGTGAGGAAGTGCCGGTGTTAGCCGACACTCCTCTGGTCCCCGTAGTCTTCTTCCTTGCGGTAAGAAGAGACCAGGGTCCTGTCCCCGAAGGAGCAGGGTGACCAGCGGAAGAACCCCCCGTCTCACCAGAGCGAGACGGGCCCTTAGAAGTTCCCGAAGGAGACTTCTTAGGGGGGGGGGGGGAGGCGACCTTCTTCTTCTTCGGCGGGGGAGCCTTAGAAGAAGAAGGGGAAGAGGCGGCAGACGACGACGACGACGAAGAAGACGATGAAGACGACGACGACACCTTCCTCCTCTTCTTCTTCTTCTTCGTCAACCTCCTCAGGACCGACGTCAGATCTGTCATCCAGAGCGGAGCCGGGGCTGCTGTTGCCGAAGCAACAGGGCCCGGACGCACCTGTCCGAACAGATCAGCATCGGGAGCAGCGGCGCCAGGAACAGGAACAACGTCAGCAGGTGCAGGCATCACCGGAACAGCAGTAGAGACGGCAGGGGCAGGTACGGGAACGGACAGCAGTGGTCATCAACGTCACGTCCGTGAACGGCGGCTGGACAGGTACGGCCGGCACTCCAGATGGACGGACCAGCGGCACAGACATCCCTGGTACTGGTGGGAGGTCCAGGGGCGAGCTCTTCGGGCACACGAAGTCCGGTCGCGGCAGCACGGCAAACCCAGGTGGCGGCATCACACTCCCCCGTGGTACGGCGACTGGCCCCTGCACCGATGTAGTAGGTGTTACAGAGACCGCGTGCTGGGTGTACACCAGGTGAGGAGGTGAAGCGTAGCCAGGTGTTGTAAGGGTCGTGGTGGTGGTCGTAACTGTCGCATGGGTGACCGCCACGGAGCCAGCGAGATAGTAGAGCAGCCCTGGACACTCGGCACGCCCTGCAGCCCCAACGATGGCCCACACCTGTCCGAGGTCATCCTTCGCGGCAACCGCACCTGAGGAAGCAAAAGTCGGGTGATTAGCAGGATCCTCTACCCGCTCGCGCGAAGACGAACGGATAGAGGACCCAGAGTACAACTCGACGTCAGGGTATCTAGCGCCCTCCTCCACACTCGACAAGTCAGGTGAGGAGAAGGACCTAGAAACCCCCCCCCCCGAAGGGGAAGGCGCCAAACGTGGAAGCTGAGCGGGCGGCAGGAAAGAAGACGAAGTGTCCGTAACCAAAGGAGTCGCGGGAGAGCTTTCCGACGACTCCTTTGCAGGCCTTCGCTTCTTCCTGCCCTCACCCCATACAAAGTCCACTGCGCCTCCGACCAATTATTACACACTTCACAGGGCTCGGCTCGGGTGCATTCGCGCCCCCCGACACCCGGAGCGCACAAAATATGTGGGTCAATCTCCGGGAATGAGCGGAACTTTCCGCATTTACGCCCTTCGGTACCCGGGCATAGTCTCCGTGGGGTAGCGAGGCGAGGAGATTCCATGATTGACCAATAAATTCACCAATAAATGAATAAAGAGAAATGATTGTACTTACAATGATTCTTTCATACACAAACACAACCATATACTCAAGGAAAGCAAACGACGAGAAGCGGGCAAGAGCGTCGAACACACCACGTCTACTCGCTGTGAGGCCGAAAGCAAAAGTGTTTTGTTTACCTCCCAGTCGCAAGCGCGCGGCCTGTCGGGACAAGCAGTTAACTACCGAACCCCTTGTTCGAAAGCTTACGACCTATCCAGCTGCCGCTAGTACCTTCCTATTGTAAAAGGACCGAAGGTTTGTATGCCGTGTCGGAACAAATTTATTTTCAATTTTTTGTGTGTTCATACCAATATTTATTTTATGAATCAGACCAATGCCTATTTTTATGAAACCCGTGGCCAAATACACTGTTACCCTTGCCCAACTAATCTGTAGGAGCTCCATTTTTTGTACATTCTACGATATTTATTTTCAATTTTGCTAGACCTCTTTTATTAATTTCTACCACCCATACGGACACGAAACCTACTCCTCATTACCTACCACAGTACCCTTTACGTTACCCTTGCCCAACTAATCTGTAGGAGCTCCATTTTTGTACATTCTACGATGTTTATTTTCAATTTTTGTATGATTCATACCAATATTTATTTTATGAATCAGACCAATGCCTATTTTTATGCTAGCCCTCTTTCATTCATTTATATCACATGTTCCCTTACGAAACCTTCTACTTGGCCCTTAATCCCTCCGCCAAGATAACTAGTACCATGAACGGACCTTGCCTGACCCTGCACAACCCTTCGCCCTTAGTCTGTTGTTCAGTGCAACCATGTCTGCTTCCACCGTTATTTTTTCGTGTCCCGCACACATGAAATTCGCTGCCACCGTTCCCGTCACTCTGGAGGACATTTTCATTTTGTGTCTCGATGAACGGTCCCTAATTATATATTTCATGAAAACCGGCCTACTTGGGGATTTTAGTGGCTTGTGCAAGCAGTGTAATGAATGGCACCATCGACCTTTTGAAACAAAGGAATAGCTATCAATGGCGGTGCAACGCAAGACACTGCCGCAAGTACACTTCAATTCGACATGGATCCTTCTTCTCGGGCTCTCATCTCTCCTTCAAGAGCATACTAATGCTCATACACGGCTGGGTTCACGATTCTTCCCAGAAATATATGCAGCTTAATTTGAGGATCGGGTTGCCCAACACTCTCATTGATTGGCACAATTTCTGCCGGGACGTTTGTGTAGATATTTTGGTGATGGACAATCGGAAAATTGGCGGACCAGGTCACGTGGTAAAGATTGACGAGTTCAAGTTTGGTAGAAGGAAATTTAACAAAGGCAGACGTGTCGATGGTTGTTGGGTTCTCGGCGGGATTGACCGTCAAACAAAAGAAACACTTTTTTCAGGTTGTTCCAGACAGAACTACAGACACACTTCTTCCTATTTTAATTGATAACATACACCCTGAGTCAATTGTAATTTCGGATTGTTGGAAATCTTATCAAAATTTAAGTAAACATTTCAAATCACACCGTAACATTAATCACACATTGCATTTTGTATAATCACACATTGCATTTTGTAGATCCACAAACAAACAAAAAACATACACACAAACACGATAGAATCTACTTGGCGGGTTTTGAAACGAAATGCCTTACACCTAGAAGTGGTACTGTTAAAACTTGTATAATTCGTATTTCTCTATGTATTGTGTTAAAAACATTATCTAACTGAAGTCGATTGTCCATTTAAAGCCTTTTTAGATTTAATTAAACGTGCATATCCTTTAACTAAAGTAGGTTCAACACCCGCCAAAATGAGGTGCAATGTCGCTGAAACCAAACAATCACGAGACGTCGCCGTACAAATGGATTCGTCATCTCCACTCGAGCCTCGTCCACAAATTCCGGTTGTTCAGTTACCACGAAAAACAACCGTCCCGCCCAGAAAGAAAAAAAAATCCTGTACCCCAAAGATTTGAACGATTCCGATTTTCTCTATTAAGTTCTATATTTCTGGGGGGGGGGGGGGGGGGGGGAAAGGCGGCCAATCATTTGACGACTCGCAACATCTCCAAGGTAAGCTTATCAATGTAAATGCACGTTATGTTCATTTATTTGTGGAAACAAAGCAGGTCAGTGTATTTATCGCTAAGCGGAAGTCAGGGCCGCTCAGCACATCCGAACATTCACGTTCGCCAGCAGTCCCACGTTGTTCGTTCGAACAAAGAACGTGGCCTTAAGCTTTAACCAATGTATTCTCGGAAATATTCACTTTGTTTAGATATCAGTAAGGACTTACGGGTGCCACTCATCCGTACGGACAAGTTTTACTGGTTAGGTATCAATAACTGTTAACATACTACACAGGGGGGTCGCCCCCGGCCAGGTAAGGACATGCGGCCTAAGTTTGGTTAGGTTGGTTCGTTTGGTTACGATCACTTCAGTTGGCCAGGTACCACATTTCATGCACGAACGTTCTATCAGGCTAATAGCCCATATTAGTAACCTAGGCCACACATCTCATGAACCGATTAACTAGTAGGCGATAACCTTGGCCAACTAAACTGAGTAGAGGGGACAGTTTAGTTAGCCTAACCGAACGCGGAACAAATGTAGAGTAGGGGTTCATCTCATGAACCAACCAACTATAGTAGACGTTAAACGTGGCCAACTAAACTGAGTATGGGAACAGTTTGGTTAGCCTAACACAACGGGGAACGGGAGCTCCTACAGTTTAGTTGGAATGGGAGCTCCTACAGTTTAGTTGGCCACGGGTTTCGTGGTTTTCCGTGTTTATTGTCGTTGTCTGTGTCTCCCCCCCACCCAAAAAACCATGGTTGCCCAATAGGTCCCCCCTTACCGTTTTCATTAACTTTTAACCAAAACTCGTGTGTTCTCCCCCCACCCAAAAACCCCGCTTCCCAAAAGGGTCCCCCATTACCGTGTTTTTTTAGGTTTTCTGACATTACACGTTTTCAAAACTTGCGCCAAAACAAACCGTCCGCCATCTTGTTTGTATTGCTCCGCCGATTCCCTAGCAGACGAAACCTGTGGGCAACTAAATTGTAGCCGCTCCCGAGATGGCGTCAATCTTCTAAATTTTTTTAATCAAAAGTAAAAATTCCGAAAGCGTTTTGGGGTAGTGTGCACTGTGTTGGCCATACTTTTCATCACCCTCTGTTTAATCTTAAAATATGGCCTTAATTTCTAACTTTGGAGAAAATACTTACTTCGAAAGGAGAGTAGAGGTCTCGAGCTCCTGCTCTCACCACCAACAACTCATGACTGATGACCATCTTCAGTGTTAGGACGTGTTAAAGTACTTTTTCGGAGGGTGTTTATTCTAGAAGTTAATGACACACCCTTTAAACATCTAAAATCACCGAAGCAAAGGTCGTCCATCCCATACTTACTTAATGACTGATTAGGTAATTGATTGCTTGATTGAGTGCTCTAAGCGCTAGACACCACCTGCACTCTTCACTCCTGACTCTCATGGTCCTTTTAGGCCCACATTATTACAGTAATTATCAGTTTTGGCAATTTATCAATTTCTACGACTAATTATGAATTGTCTCGGTTATGAAGACGGCAATTATTAGTATTACAGATAAAAGATGTTTGAATAGAACTTACCTTACTGAGGCAGTCAATGATGTGGCTTTGTTGATATTTTGAGCGTCTTCTATTTGACGGTGTTTATGTTTGGGGCTGTACTGGTTTAGAAGTGGTTTCGGTTGTTTTCTTTCAATCTAATAAGTCAATTGGTGGATAATCTTAGGTAATCAGTGGGACTATAATTAAAAATTCTGATACTTTACTCATAAACTGGATAATTTAATGGTAATTATGAAGGCAAATAATGGATTCGGGTAATTGCGGTTTGTTTACGTTTTGGGCGTCGTCTCCTAAGGACTTATCGTTCGTGGTTACTGTTTGAATTTGATGTTTTGATTCAAACCCAATTGATGAAAAGGGGAAAGTTAGATATATTCATTGGAGAAATAATGAATTAATATAGATAATTTATTCTATTAAGAGATAATTAAGGCAAATGATGATAAGTACTCCGGCCGATGTAGTAGTAGTAGCAGTTGTAGTAGGTAGAATTTGATTTTGAAACGGCTCCCCTGCTTGTTTTTTTATTCCTCCTTTGTTTATGTTCGATTTTTTTCTGTGCAATACCATAACTCTTTTATACATTCTTTCATATTTTTAACCTACCCCTCAGCAGATCTGCAATGAAAGTGTGTTAGCCATCAATGCCTCTGTGAGCTTTATTCTATTACCAGAGTCAAATGATTTTTGAAAGTCTGTTGATCCCACTTTCATATGATACATTTGTTAATGCAATTGGTCTAAGATCTCTGATTGTGGGGTGTTGTTTCTTGGATGTAAGTGTTTTTTTTTTCTTTTCTTTTTTGCTTAAACCAGATGCTCTGTTTTCTTGCCTTTCGGTAGCCTATGCTGTTTAAACATTCTGCCCATTTTCTTTGAGGGTTGGAACTTTGTAGGAATAGTTTAAATAGAACCGGCTTCTTTCCGACTGGCCCTGGTGCTTTATTTGCCTTCATTTTCTCGCGACGACGAGACTTTTGTAGTTGTAATGGTACCTAATGGCTAAGATTCGTCTCTGGAACACCTCCTCCTCGCTCGTTCTCTTTCTCTTTCGTTCTGTGCTTTTTTACTTTTTTTTTTGCATTCCTCCTTCGTTCTACGCTTTCTTTTTTTATTTCTCCTCCGATCTGTGCTTTCTGTTTTTTCCTCCCCCATTCTGTACTTGTTTTCCTCCTCCGTTCTGTGCTTTCTTTTTTAAAAAATATCTCTAAGCATATGATCTGCACATCCGTCCCTCTTGTCACAATAACAGATGAAGGCAACACAAACGTAGTAGTC
>NC_061105.1:52048867-52086367 GCF_015104395.2 Macrobrachium nipponense | reverse complement strand
AAATTGCGCACATTTCCATATATAAAACTTTATGTAACGGCTAATTTTAAAATGGTGCAAACATTACCACAATCACATGTATGATTTTTTTCGGAAATGTTACCGCGCGGACGTAAGGAAAAAGTTTTTTCATAAATTCACCATAAATCGAAATATTGTGCTAGAGACTTTCAATTAGTTGCAAAATTAAGGTAAATGATTGAATACTACTAAAATATAAGAGTTTTAGCTTACAATTGCGTTTTTTGACCATTTCGGTAGTCAAAGTTGACCGAAGGTTGAAATTTTGGCACTTAGCGTTATCTATATAAAAATATCTCAAAACTGATAAAAGCTACAATCATGAGTATTTTTTTGTTGTATTCTACATAAAAATGCGCACATTTTCATATATAATACTCTAAATACTCTATGTAATGGCTAATTTAAAAAGGTACAAAAATTATGTCAAAGTGACGAAATAATTTCCGAGATGTGTCACAGATACTTTTTAGTGTGGCAAGAAAGAAATTTGCGCTTGCGCGCCTGCGTAACGATTGTAAACAAAACAACACCTCGATCTGTGAACTCCCAGCATCCCCCAAGGCGCGTGATTCAAAAGTTTTCGGCTGGTAGGCCTATAAGTATTTTTCCGCGAATTTAAAAAAAAAAATTTTTGAGTCGACATATGGTACGTCCATTCAGCATACGGGAGACATTTTGACTCGACGTTTAATACGTCCATTCGGCGTTTAAGGGTTAAGATGGTCGTGTATTGCTGTGTTACCTGTAGATTTGCATGCCCCTGTTTGCAGTAGGTCTTCTGGACCTTATATAGCCTGATAAGATGTTCTGGCAAGCCTCCCATGATTATTCATTATTTTGAAATTGTAAGATTATTAGTTTTCATTTTTTTTTTATTATTTATTAATTGAAAGTTTCTGGTTCATTATAGGTATTCTTGATAGTATATAGTATGCTAGATACTAAGTTAAGTTTTGAGTGTGATTTAGTTTGTCTGTGTTAGGTAGGAATAATATTAAGTTTCCCCTGTCATTTTCTTTTGCTTCCTTCTTTCTAACTTAGTTTCTTAGGTTAGCTTTATCTGGCCAGTGATTTGGAAGGTACCTACCCAAAGTTATAATATTTAAAATTTCCTATTTCTTGGTTTAGGGTTTAGTTTAGTTGTAGGTGATCTATTAAAGATCTATTAAAGGTTGGTTTTCCCTTGATTTATATATTCATTTAGACTATTATATTTACCAACCATTACCTTTCATTTTGTATAAATAAATATTATACCTTTTGTTGAGGTATTTGTTCTTGTGTTCGTAAGTTGCTGTTACATTTTTACTGACCCAAAATTCTGAGTTAAGATAAGAACCTTTGAAATTACTGCAGTAAATAAGGTCGTAACAAACTGGCGACCATGACAGGATTTGCGCTCAGGCGTACACAGTAATTGGGACTTTGGGACGCTCCTCAGTGGAGGTTATAGTATTTATTCGTGGAAATACCTTTCTCTCCTACCACTATGGGTAATGTGGAAGATTTTGAGTTTAGTCCTGCAGAGTTCTTAGGCATTTCCCAATATTAGGTTAAGAGTATCTTGTTAGTTGTGCTTGGTGGCTGGGTATTCTGTTCAAAATGACAGATACAAAGAGGAAGTTATTGATAATGGTGAAGAACAGTTTTATGAAAGGTTTGGCTGAGGCTCAAGGATTATTTGGGGAAAACATGAGTGATAGAGTTAGTGAATTAAGAAATGATGATAGGTTAGTTGCAGATGATAATGGCATTAGTTGTGGGGCAGGATTTTCGTTATTTGATGATCCTCCTCAGACTGGAGTCATATATGAAGGTTCAGCCAATTTGTTGCCAAGAGATAATATAGCCACAAACCCTTTCTTGACTGAAGATAATCTAGGGCCAGCAGTTCCTACGGTTCCTGTAATTCTGATCAAAGGAAATCCAGGAATATGATTTAATTTTAAAAAAATAGAGTTGTTGAAATTGGAACATGCAGAGAATGAGAGGGTGAAGAGGCATGAGAGAGATGGCCAACCTTAATTTGGAAATGGCCTGGTTCCTAATCAATTTAGCACCCTACAAGGTAGTCAGCCCAATAGGTTCAATATTGGGGCTGCGTTGAATTTAGTTCCTATTTTTGATGCAAGAAATGTTCCTGAATTCTTCAAGGCCTTTAAGAGGGTGTCTGCCCGGTTTTCTTGGCCACCAGAGATGTGGACAGTGCTGATTCAGTGTAAATTGGTGAGCAAGGCAATCCGTACATATAATGCCTGGAGGAAGGGATAGCCAGGGATTATCACAAGGTAAAGGCACTAATTTTAAAAGCCTATGATTTGGTCCCTGAGGCATACAGGTTAAAGTTTAGGAATTTTAATAAGCATCCATCATTATCTTATGTAGAATTTGCTAGGTTCAAGGAGGAACAGTTTGACGACTGGTTGAAGAGTCGTCAAGTTGTCACTTTTTCTTCCTTGAGAGAACTCATGCTTTTGGAAGAGTTTAAGAAATCTTGCTCCAAAGAACTGAAAATTGATCTGGAAGAATTAAAGGTTACTAATTTAGGTAAGGCAGCTCAAGTGGCTGACGAATTTGTCTTGACCCATAGAGCAGGTTCAGGCAATTTCACCAGCAAGGATATAAATGGTAATGTAGTCAGGTCAGCGAATTTCCATAAAGGGATACGGGGTGATAATAATAAGTCTAAGAATTTTGAGGCTCAGAATAATTTCCGTAGCAGTAATAATAGAAAATTCACGAGTGAACCTGGTACTCATGTATTTTCCAAAGGAGGTAGTTCTGGGACAGGAAACGGTAATATGAAGACTTGTTTCTGGTGTGATAAACCCGGTCATTTCCAGGCTTGATGTCACGCCAGAACAAATTATCTTCAAAGGAATAATCCTGTGGCTTTAATGCCAAGTGCATCTGACATAAAATTACCCATAAATAGTGGTGCTGGTGGTAATAGTACGCCTGGAGATGGAAATAATAATCCACAGGAATGACTGAAATATGATAAGTACATTTGGTCAGGAAAAGTAATATATAATTCTGTCAATATTGATTTTAAGTTTGTTCCTATACGTATACAAACCATCGGTCCTTTAACAATAGGAATGTAACTTAGCAGCAGCTGAATCGGTCGTAAGCTTCAAACAAGGGGGTTCGGTAGTTAACTGCTTGTCCGGCAGTCGGCGGTCAGCGCGAGTGAGAGGAGAGGAGTCACTTTGCTTTCAGCCGTGCTGGTGGATAGACGTGTTGCTTGCCTCTCTGCTTGCTTTCGTCGTATGCTGGGATCTCTACTTCATATTGTGAAGATATTTCTTTCTCTCTTACTAGTGTGCTTGTGTAAAACTAACGAGAGTACCTGGGTATTTTTTGTATTTGTGTATTGTCTCGTGGAAATGGATTCCCGCGAGCCGGAAAGACCCCTTCGCCCCCCGTCAGCCGCAGATTGTGCCCTGGTGTGGAGACCCGTAAGTGTGGGGCCTTTCGGTCCATATTCGAGGTTGATCCTCATGAATTGTGTGCTCGGTGCCGAGGGCGTGAATGCTTTCGCGCCGAGCCATGTGATGTGTGTATTGTTTGGTCAGAGGAGCAGTGGGAGCGTTATGAAGGGAGGAAGAAATCGTGTAAGCCGGCCAGGGAGTCATAGGAGGGTTCTCCAGTTACTCCCTTGGTTACGGACACTTCTTCTTTTCTCCCTCCATCTCAGCTCCCACGTATGGCTCCTTCCCCTTCGGAGGGTTTATCTCGCTCCTTCTCTTCCCTCGATCAGTCGAGTGTAGAGGAGGGGGCGAGGTACCCCAACGTGCAGTTGTATTCGAAGTCGTCCGTTCACTCGGGGTGGGAACTGTCCTCCCCGGGCGAGGGGAAACCCCCCCCCACATTAACCCAACTCTTTCTTCCTCAGATTTGCCTGCCATGGGGGACGATCTCGGCCGGGTCTGGTACTCGCTGGGGCTCCAGGGGACACCGAGTGTTTAGGGGCTGCTCAGTCATCTCGCGAGAGGGACCAGGCCGGTAACCCATGGCCCGGTGACGACAACCACGACTACAGTATCAACGCCGGGTTACGTTGCTCCTCCGCACCTGGTGTATACACAACAAGTGGCAATGGTAACCCTGACAGCTGCTGTGCAGGCGCCGCTGCCAGGTGTACAGAGGATGGTCGTGACGCCGCCGCCTGGTTTTGCTGCTCTTGCTCCAGCCCCTGACTTCCAGTGTCCCAAGAGTTCCCCTGTAGATCTGCCGCCAGTACCGAGGATGCCGCTGGTTCCTGACCCACCTCCTGTTCCTGTGATCACCACTCCTGTACCAGTTCCTGCCGACGTCGTTCCTGCCCGTGGTGTTGCTGCCCCCACCCCAGGTCCTTCTGGACAGGTGCAGCCGGGCCCTGTTGCTTCGGCAACTACCCCGGCTCCATCCTGGATGGAAGACCTGATGGTGGTCCTGAGGAAGCTGACAAAGAAGAAGAAGAGGAAGGTGTTGTCGTCGTCTTCGTCGTCGTCTGCTGCCGCCGCTTCCCCTTCGACTTTTAAGGCCCCACAGCTGAAGAAGAAGAAGGTAGCCTCCTCCCCCCTTTAAGAAGTCTCGCTCTGAGACCTCTAAGGGTCCGTCCCAGGTTGAGACTTCCGCTGGTCCTGAGGAGTGCCGGCTAACACTGGTACCTCCTCGCCCGGCAACAGAGGTTCTGCCTTGACGCCAGGTACCGTCTCGGCCTCTCGTTCACGAGAGGTACCAAGTGTACAGTTGCCGGCGGGTGACCGTGCAGCCAAGACCCAGGCAACTGAGTTTGCTCGGTGCCAGGATCCAGGTACGGAGCAGAAGACTGGCGGGAGTCGCCCAGGTGACTCCCACCAGGCCAGCGATCACTCTCGTGGTGAGCTGCCGGTACCCAGAGTTGATGCGACGGTCCCAGACCGTCCACGGGCTGAGGCGAGAAAGCGGTCCCCTCTGGAGGCTGGTCCAAGTGGCATGACATGCCATGAGGACAGGCCTCGCTCCCACTGCGACAGCGGACTCTGCCGGTCCCCTGACCACCGCTCCCACCGAGACTGGTTGGATAGGGGGACCAGCAGCAGCTTGGACGACCTGCTGGACCGAAACAAACCCTCCTGTCTGGAGACGAGAGCATCCACCTGGTTTAGCACACTGTCGGCCAAGGCTGATTGCAGCAGACCCACCGTCGTCCTGGGTTCCTTTTTGGGTCCCCAGAACGACTCCAACCTAGATGTAGGCTCGGAAGGTGGGAGCGGCGATCCTTCCCCGAGGTCGTTGTGCTGACGAATTAGCGCAATAACCTCAGCGAACGACCTCTGGATCTCAGGAGTGACTGGGTCTTGCGGAGACGGACCGTCCAGCCCGTCCAGCGAGAATGCCTCCCGAGACCCTCCTCCTTCCACAGGAGGAACCACAACGGACCCCTCATGGTCTCCTGCCGCTTTCGTATGATCTGGTCGGTCCTAGGACCATGCCAGGTTCGTAGGGCATTGCGCGCTCCTCGCGATCACTCCTGATTGCCTCGCTCTTCCTGGTGTAGCCTGAGGAAATTGAAGGGATAGGAGAGGCAGACCTGATGCTCCCCCCTCGCCCACCGGCAGAACCGGCGTGCTGGGGGGGCTGCAGACGCTCGCCAACCCACGGTGGCGATCGGGCTGCAGGCCTGGTCAAGTGGCTCTCCCAGGGAGAGCGGCTGGACCGAGTGTCAGAAGAGGCCCCCCCAGCACGCTGGTTCTGCCGATGGGTGAGGGGGGAGCGTCAGGTCTGCCTCTCCTATCCCTTCAACTTCCTCGGGCTACACCGGAAGAGCGAGGCAATCAGGAGTGATCGCGAAGAGCGCGCTCCTCGCGATCCCACCGCAATGCCCTACGAACCTGGCACGACCAGATCGTGCGCACAAGCGGCAGGAGGAGACCTTGAGGGGACTGTTGTGGTTTCTTCTGTGGAAGGAGGAGGGTCTCGGGAGGCATTCTTGCTGGACGGGCTGGACAGTCCGTCTCCGCAAGATGCAGTCACTCCTGAGATCCAGAGGTCGTTCGCTGAGGTTATTGCGCTGATTTGTCGGCACAACGACCTCGGGGAAGGATCGCCGCTCCCACCTTTCGAGCCTACATCTAGGTTGGAACCGTTCTGGGGACCCAAAAAGGAACCCAGGATGACTGTGGGTCTGCCACGATCGGCCTTGGCCGACAGTGTGCTGAACCAGGTGGATGCTCTCGTCTCCAGACAGGAGGGTTCGCTTTGATCTGGCAGGTCATCCAAGCTCCTTCCTCCACCTCTACCATGACAGAGGCGCTTCTGCGTGCCAACGGAGGACCCTCTGCCGCCCAAGCAGGTTAACCCGGAGCTGGCTAGTCTAACTCTGGGGGTGTCTCTTCAGCACCTGCTGTCAGAGAACCAGAGTCGCAGCAAGAGGCACTTGCATTGGAATTGAATGCCATGGCAGCATTCCAAGCAGTCTCCTGGATAGACCTGTCGTCCCTCACAGTGTCGGCAGGTGTCTGGGACGCTGTCCTCTACCTCCGAGTACCACGGTCGAGCAGGGCGGCGCAAGGCGGCCTTGGGTCTTCGCAACAGACCGGTGCAGAGTTCCTCCTCTCTCTTCCCCAGAGAGATGGTGGACGCTGCGGTGGAACAACGGCGCACTGACGACAGTGACCGTCTAGTCCACCAGGCAGTCTCGAAGGTGGCTGGGCAGCCTCGAGCCACTGTGGCTAAGCCTAAGAGTTTAGCTAGCGCTTCCTCTGCGGCTAAGACGATTGCTTCGTCGAAGCCAAGAGGAAAGACTCTGCCTTCAACTTCAACTGTAAGGAGCAACCGTAACCAGCCCTCCTCCCAGCCTTCCTTTTCTCGAGGAAGAAGACGTCGAAGAGAGGAGGGAAACGCTAGGGACGGCGTTCCCCCTCACCTGCTGCCGGAAGTGGGGGGGTGCATAGCAAGCCATTAGGCAACTTGGCAGCGCTACGGAGCAGAGACCTGGATAGTAAATGTCCTTCGGGAGGGATATCTACTACCCTTCGAGTCTCGGCCACCCCTCACCTCCAACCCGGTCCATCTACAAACGTACGTTCCTGGTTCGGCCAGGGACGTGGCGCTTCGGGAGAAAGTAGAAGCCATGCTGAGCAAGCGAGCTGTGGAGATCGTATGGGATCAGTCACCGGGCTTCTACAGTCGACTTCTTTTCCTGGTGGAGAAGTCCTTGGGGGGCGCCCGGTGATAGATCTCTCTCCCTTGAACCGATTCGTTTGCCAGACTCGGTTCACGATGGAAACGACACGCTCAGTGCTCGAGTCCATCAGGGAGAATGACTTCGTGTTTTCATCATTCCTCCAGGAAGTACCTCTGCTTCATCCTCGACGGGACGGTGTACCAGTTCAGGGCACTTTGTTTCGGTCTCTCAACCGCCCCACAGGTGTCCACGCGAGTGTCGGCTTGGGTCCATTCGGTGGGGATACGTCTTCTGAGGTATCTTGACGATTGGTTGGTCCTGGCGAGCTCCCGCCCGCAGTTGCCACAGGACAGGGATCGACTCCTCGAATTCTGCCGCGATCTGGGGATCGTAGTGAATTTTGAGAAGTCAGATCTCAAGCCCAAGCAGAGGATGAAGTGCCTGGCTATGCTGATCGATACAGTAGCAGGGCGAGTCTTCCCCGCAGACTCGCGGATCAGCAGGTTCAGAGAGGCAGCCAGACGGTTCCTGTCCCTACAGGAGCAGCCAGCTCAGCAGTGGCAGGTCGTGATCAGTCGCCTGTCGTCTCTCGAGAAGTTAGTCCCTCACGGGCATCTTCACCTGCGGTCTCTTCAGTGGGCTAAAGGAGAGTTGGTCACAGGCAAGAGACCCACCTTACTTCCCCGTGTCTCTCACGGAGGAGGTAAGGCAGGACCTAGCCTTGTGGCTGGACGATGGGAACCTCGTAAAAGGAGTGCCTCTTCGCATTGCCCCCCCCACCCGGAGATGTTGCTGTTTTCAGACATGTCGACCGAGGGATGGGGCGCACACCTGGAGGAGTTTCTGGCTGCGGGTGTGTGGGATCATCACAACAAGCACCTTCGCATCAACGTCCTGGAGCTCAAGGCAGCATTTCTCGCTCTCCAAGAGTTCCAGGACCGTCTGATGGGACACTCAGTGGTGTTGATGAGAGACAACACCAAGGTAGTGGCGTACGTCAACAAACAGGGGGCCCTAGTGTCCTTCCCGTTGCATCAGTTGACGTTGCAGGTGCACGAGTGGGCTGTGGCACACTCAGTAGAGCTGTCAGCCCGCTACATTCCAGGCAAGAGGAATGTAGTAGCAGACAAACTCAGCTGTCGGGATCAGGTGATAGGAACCGAGTGGTCCCTTCACCCAGACGTGGCGGAAAGGCTCTTCAACCTGTGGGGGCGTCCAGTCGTAGATCTGTTTGCCACCTGGCACAACAGAAAACTCCAGGTTTTCTACTCAGTTGTGCCGGACCCATGGGCAGCTGCAGAGGACACTCTTCAACACCTATGGGACAACCTCTTCGTGTACGCCTTTCCCCTGTTCTGTCTGATTCGCAAGGTGATCAGCAGGGTGCTGGTCACCCCAAATCTTTGGATGATTCTGGTGGCACCCAAATGCCCTCAGGCCGTTTGATATCCGGACCTGCTGGCTCTGCTCGCCGAAGCACCGAGAGAGATTCCCCCTTGGCACAACCTCCTGTGCCAGCCACACGTAGAACGGTACCACCGGTTGGTTCTGTTCCTGTGTCTTCACGGCTGGCTGTTATCCACCATCTCTTGCGAGCGGAGCAGAGGCTTTTCTCGCCGAGCAGCAACAGAGATGGCTGGGTACCTCAGACAGTCCTCTGCAGCTGTATACCAGGGAAAGTGGTCCGTCTTCTGTGGTTGGTGTTATGGACTCCTCTCAGAGCCACTCTTCAGCATGTAGCGGATTTCCTCATTTTCCTTCGCCGAGAGAAGCTCCTCTCCTTCTCTGCAGTTAAAGGCTACAGAGTCGCCTTGGCCCTGGTCCTTAAACTGCGGGGAGTGGATATCTCCCTTCGAGATCTCCCTCCTTATGAAGAGCTTCGAGAGGTCTTGCTCACCCAGGGAACTCATGCCCCCGGGGTGGGATGTGACTCTCGTCCTTAGGAGTTTGACTCAAAGACCCTTCAAGCCACTTTGAGAGTCGTCAGACAGAGATCGGACCCTCAAGACCCTCTTCCTGCTGCCCCTGGCATCGGCAAAGAGAGTAGGGGAACTTCATGGTCTTTCCTTCAATGTTAAACATTCCAGGGGATGGGGATCTGTGACGCTTGATTTCGTCCTGGACTTCGTGGCGAAGACTCGGAATCCTTCGGTCCCTGTTGACCGGTTCGAGTCTTTCACCATCCCCTCCCTGAAGGACTTCACTGATAACGATGCGTATGAGATGCTGCTTTGTCCTGTGAGGGTGCTACGGCGCTATCTGAAGAGAACTCGGCACCTCAGGCCTGAGTGTCGACACCTCTTTGTTAGCACCGGGGTTACCAAGAAAGGGGTTTCCAAGAACACTCTTTCTTTCTGGCTGCATGAGGTGATCAGGAGGGCGTACGATGCGGATGGTAGTGACGACACCCGTACCCTTCGTCCGAGAGCTCACAAAGTCAGAGGTATTGGTCCAACCCTTGCGTTCCGCAAGAACTTCTCCGTGGTGCAGGTTCTAAAGGCAGGGGTTTGGGCCAATCAGACCACCTTTACTTCCTTCTACCTTCGGGATATTGCCCACAGGTCCTTTGACACCTTTTCCTTGGGACTCGTGGTGGCTGCTCAACAAGTTGTGTAGCTTACCCAGCAACCGAGCGGACAGAACAGCATCGCATCCTTGTGTGACTGCATGAATGGATGAGTGAAAGAGAGTGTGACTGGCTTCTCTTACTCCTTCTTTCTTCCCCCTCTACCTGTGGGCAGAGGGCTTCGGTTGTCACTACGCTGGACAGGAAGCAGATGGAGGTAAGCTACACGACCAAGGTCCATCCTATCCCTTTCAGTAGGGATAGGAGCAGTTATCCACCACTCCCCTACAAGGGGGGGAGTGGAGGCCAACAAGAAACAAACCCATGACTTCATATTGGCTCTTGAAGTGGGAACTAGTTCTTGTTTGCTATTTATAAGAGGTACACTGGCCTCCCTCTTATAATTTTGGTCAAGAGGTCTGATCACTGATCCTGTGGTGCACACCCCGATCAGCTGGGCAGAGGCTAGGATCTCTCCCTCTGCTCTTACGACCAGGGAGGGAACCAAGGTCGGACGAACACCAGTCTGTTCATAAGACTCAGATTCCACCCACCAATAAGTGAGTCTTCCTCTTGTTAAAGGACCGATGGTTTGTATGCGTATCAGAAGAAATCACAATTTGTCGAAAATTGTATTTTTCCTAACTATACAAACCTGAGGTCCTTTACACATAGTCCCACTTCATGCCACCCCTCACTCTGTTTTTCCTGGGCCTAAAGCAAAGTGACTCCTCTCCTCTCCGACTGCCGGACAAGCAGTTAACTACCGAACCCTCTTGTTGGAAGCTTACGATCGGTTCAGCTGCCGCTAAGTTACATTCCTATTGTTAAAGGACCTCAGGTTTGTATAGTTAGGAAAAATACAATTTTCGACAAATTGTGATTTTTGAGAGATACAGGGACTGCTTGGTCGTTAGTGCTGGAAAACAGTTTAAAAGGTTTGGTGAAGTATTCAGGGAACTTTATTGTTCTGGGAGGTTTCCCAAACACGATAGTTTCAGCTCCTTTAGCAGAGGTAACGTTGTCATTCTCTGGGTATTATGGAAAGACTGAGTTGGCCGTTGTCGAGAGTCGTCCTATAGCTGGTATTGATGGCATATTAGGAAAAGATATGGTTAATAGTGATGGCCAGAAATTATTCCCAATATTGTCAATCAATAGGTGTCCAGTAGCAGTTACCACTAGAGCTGCAGCAAGAGCTGCAGACTTGTTAGATAATGATGAAGAGCTAAATTTGAGTAGTTTAGAGGTAGACGTAGATGTAGGAAGACCCAGATCTGTAGTAAGTAGTGCTAATGTAATTCCTAATTGGGATCGAACGGCTTTTATTGAAGCCCAGAAGAGAGAGTTTAATTTGGATTTAGGTGATACTAGTGACTTGATGAAACCTCGATTCTGGGTAAAAAGGGGCATATTATATAGGGTGAGTCGTCCCCTGGTTGCTAATGATCCCCAAATGTCCCATATTGAGCAAATGGTGGGTGCCTTCTCAATTTCAGAGACAAATATTAAATTTATCCCATGATGATTCCTTCTCTGGTCATTTTGGTGTCTGGAAGATGTTCCGTAGGTTGGCTGAATGTTTTTGCTGGCCAGGGATGAAATCGTCAGTAAAACAGTATGCAAAAGAATGTCCGGTGTGCCAAGTGGTAGGTAAACCAAATCAGACTATTTTAAAAGCACCTTTATATCCCATACCAGCTATTGGGGAGCCATTTAATGAGCTGGTAGTTGATATAGTAGGCCCTTTGCCTAAAACTAAAGCAGGTTTTATCTATTTACTGACTGTGATGGATCGGGCATCACAATTTCCCGAAGCCATTCCCATGAAGAAAGTCACGTCTAAGGCTGTATTTGACCAGTTGGTAATTTTCTTTTCGAGGTATGGAATCCCTCGTAAGACCCAAACTGATTGTGGAACTGACTTTATTAGTAAGGAATTTCGAAGTAAGTGTGCAGATCTGGCCATTCTGCACACTACTGGTGTTCCTTACCATCCAGAGAGTCAGGGAGTGGTGGAAAGATTCCATCAAACCCTTAAATCAATCTTAAAGAGATTTTGTTATGAGCATGGAGAGGAATGGGATAAGGGTCTTCCTTTTGCTCTCTTTGCTCTTAGAAGTCACCCAAATTCATCCACGGGCGTCGCTCCTTTTGAATTAGTCTTTGGACATAAAATACGGGGCCCTTTAGAAATTTTATATGAAGTTTTGGAATCTGATCGAATGAAGGAGACGAACGTGGGTGAAATTGTTGATAATCTTAGAGCTTTTTAATCCCTTCAGAACGATACTAAATCTCTTTGGCAAAATATCTCCAAGTTTGCTTTTATTACTCCCTATCATCACTCCTCTGAGAAAAGGAGCTAAATCATTGTGATGTTCAACATTAAGGTAGTTGATCTTGCTGTTGAATTCGATGTTGATATTGTTTGTAGTCCCTGCACAGAAATTTAATCCTAGCCCTAGTGCTGCTGTTTCATCCCTAGTCAATAATCTACTTGAGATATTCTTTATATTATCCATATTGCTAAATTTTATCCAAACCGAATTACTGAATAAACTCTCAAACTTATTTCTAATGTTGACCATGTTACGATTTGTATCAAAGTTTACTCTACTGTTGACCTGCCCAAAGCAAACTTGCAGATATTTTGCCAAGGAAATTTTGTACCGTTCTGAAGGGATTAAAAAGCTACAAAGATATTAGAATTATGAAAGCTGACAAAAGGGGTAGTATTGTTATCATGAATAGTTCAGAATATAGGGTTAAAATGTACAGGCTACTAGATGATGAAACTACTTATGCTAAAATAGAGAATCCTCCAACAATCCAAAAGCTTCAGAATACCTTTAATCAGAATGTGAAGAAAATAATCAGTAGACTAGGTAATGGGAAGGACATGCTATGCAATAAATTATTCTCAAGTAAATTACCTGAACTTGCATATATATATATATGGCAGCCCCAAAATACACAAGGAGGGCTGCCCACTACGCCTTATTGTTTCTAGTAGGAAATCTCCTAACAAAAACTTAGCTGTGTGGTTAGCTGGAGAACTAGGAATATACTTAGGTATATTTTCAGAATCCCATATTAAACATTCAGTAGATTTCATAAACAAAGTTCAGAAAAAAGAATATAAAGGGACACATGGTTAGTTTTGATGTAGTAGCATTATTCACCAATGTACCCTTAGATAAAGTATTAGAATTCCTTCAGACTAAACTTATTGAGGGTATTTTCAATCCAAACATCGAAATAGGCGTCTTCCTTGAGTTAATTAAATTGTGTGTCAGTGATACTTATTTCACGTTTGAGGGACAAGTTTACAAACAGAAATATGGAGTAGCTATGGGGTCCTCATTATCATCTATACTCGCTAACATCTATATGGAATATTTCGAAACTAATCTAGTTCCTAATGTTAATGTCCCTAACTTAAAACTGCAAGGGTGGTGGAGATATGTGGATGATATTTTTGCTATTCTGCAAGGTGATGAAAATGAAATAGAAACTTTTCTAGACGAACTCAATAAGTTTGATAAAAATATCCAGTTCACTTTAGAGAAAAGTAACAATAATAAACTGCCCTTTTTAGATATACTCATAGAAAGAAAAGAAACCGGATATGAATTCGGCACATATAGAAAGCCCACACATACAAACTCATATATTCATTTCTTCTCTTTTCACAGTCATGATATAAAAATAGGAGTTCTAACAGGTTTATTTCTTAGGGCTTGAGAACGTGTGACCCTTGCAAGATAGAGCAAGAAATAAATTACATTGATAAAAGCTTCAATGCATTAGCATACCCGGAATGGTTCGGAAAAAGGGCACTCAGCAAAGCTAGAAAATTTTGTTTACAGAGCAAATATAAAGAGTACATGGGATAAAGAAAACAAGAAAATAGTGCCCTCCCTTTTATGCCTAAAATGAAACAAATAACTTCAAAAATGAAAGAAAGTAAATATAAATTCGTATATACCTTTGATAATACCGTAAAAAACAAAGTATATAAAAATAAATTGGAAGGAGAAGACAGTAATACAGATGATGTAGGGGGGGTAAACATAATCAATTGCAACAATTGTGGAGACAGATATGTGGTGGAATCAGGTAGGGGAATGAGGACTAGAATCCAAGAATATAGAAGGGCAGTACAGCTCAACTCTCAGGGGAGTGCTATAGCTAGGCATTGTTGGGAAAATCACCATAGGATGGATTTCAAAAAGAGTGGGCTTATATACAAAAGCAACAAAATTAGTCACAGGAGGGTAGTAGAAGGTGCACTTATCCGAGAGATTAAAGTAATAGAAGGAAACAAAGGTTTTACCTCAGAAGATCCCATAAGCCGAGGTTTGATATTAAAAGAAGCTAAGATTGACCCTGCTGACCTGGATATTAGGTTTTCTGCCCGACAGACTTTTGGTGACCACTCCCTTACCACAAGGGTTAATCCCATTGACCATCAGCTCAGGATATCAGAGCGACAAGAGGGGATTAGCAACTCTCAAGGAAACCAGAACAGCCATCACATAAATGACAGCTCAGCGAGAAGAAGTTCCAGAAGACTGCTGGGCCTTGACCCAGGCTGACAACCCTAACATCTCTTGAAAATGGGCCACAGATAGGGCCTGAAAGTACTAGAGTGTGGAGTAAAATTAAATGTAAATACTTAGAAGTAAACAAGTTACAAAGTGATTTTGTGGGTTTCTTTTTCAAACCCCTAATAGATAAATCAGAAGAAAAATAACTTTACAAGAAACTAATATAGCAGATATATGTTAAAATTCATTTGAGATATTAAAGGAAATGGAAACACAAGAAAATGATACATGTATCACTGAAACATCACAAGATAGTTATGAACTGGAAGCTAAAGATAAAAAGAGGCCTTTAGAGAGAACTCCACCCAAAACCAAAAAGCCAATAATTATTAGAGAGGTATTTGTTAAAGCAAAGACCAAGGATCCAAAAAAAGTGCACAGACCAGATAATGATAAGAACATACCTTTGACTCCTAAAGTAATAATAGAAGAAATGGATGGAAATACCCAGAACAATAAAGAAATAAAAGAGAACACCATAGACAAAAATAATTATGTGAAGAGAGAAGAGATTACTCCATCACCAGTAATTGGTGCACTAAGAGTAAATGAAAAAAGGAGGACACATAAAAACACATGTGGATGTAATGAATGTTTCATCGAATCATGCAACAAACGACAGTTTAACAAACACTATACGAAATTTTATAAAATATAGAAGTAAAGAAACCACTAGTCTAGAGACTCACAAAAAAGGCTGCATGTGCATTGGACATCTAATGTCCTATAAGGAAAAACAAATAAATGTTGTAAATAAAATGTTAGAAAAAATGCAAATAGATAAACCACAACAAGAAAGTAATGCTTGAACACTCTTAACATAATATTTTAAATAATTATATAAAACAATGGAACATAAATGGTCTCCAGAACAGATTACATTTGGGAGAATTACAACGCTTACTGAAAGAATACGAACCAATGATGTTATGTTTACAACATGTCAAAAAAACAGTATCAACAATCGGTAAATATACCTTAGTATCTACATCTAGAGAAGAAGAAGGAAATTTAGGTACTGCTATATATGTACATAAAAAACTATAATTATGTAATTTATAACATATACAACCAACATAACAAAAATTACGACATAGAAAAACAGAAGGATTTGTTTGGTAATGCCAGAGAACCTACATTGATAGTAGGGGATTTTAATGCTCACAACCCGATATGGGACTGTAACTGTACAATCTCAAATAGAGCAGGGAATAAAATTGAAGAGTTCATGGAGTCGAACGACATGTGCTGTATAAATGATAACGAAATTAGCACATATTTTTCGAAAACACATGGAACATTCAGTAGACCTAACTCTTTGTACAACAAATATAGTTGACAGAATAGATTGGAATATAGTTGATGACTTGCCCACCAGTGGTCATTTCCTAATATTAATATCCTTATTACATAATAATCCTGCAAAACATGTTCCTCATTATAACATTAATAATGCAGATTGGGAAAAATATGAAATGCACACAAGAAATATCCAACCATTTGAATATTTAAAAGACCATAATGAAACTAACAAAATTCTTGTTGATTTCATTAAAAAGGCTGCTGATCAAGCAATACCAAAGTCAAAGCCCCTCCAACAAAGCACAAAGTCCCATGGTGGTCTGATAAACTAACAGATTTAATTAATATAAAACACTCAATAGGGAGACGACTAGATAATTTAAATAGAGCGTTCAGTAAAATAAATAAAATGTTACCAGTTTTAGAAGGAACTTTACAAAAAATGACTATATTATTACTAGAAATTGATACATTAAAGCCTTTATACAACAAAATATCTGCAAAATTTAAAAAGGAAGTAATTCAAGGAAGAATAATTTCATGGAGAAAATATGTATCAGATCTCTCTAATAATACTCCCATACAAAAAATATGGGAAAAATTCAGAAAAATAAATGGTACCCAAGTTAAACCACCTAGACATGCCATATTGAAAGATGGAAAAAGAATACTTGATCCAAAAGAAATAAGTAATATAATAGGAGAAAACTTAGCGAATGTAAGTAGCGATAAAAATTTAGATGAACACTTCCGCACAAAGAAAAATAATGAAGAACTAATAACAATAAATTTCGAAACACAAGAAGATATATATTATAATAGAAAATTTAATATGGAAGAGTTGGAATATGCTCCCTCGAACAGCAATAAATCTGCTCCTAGAGGAGACAATATTTGTTTTGAGATGATCTGCCACTTAGCACCTATGGCAAAGTCATACTTATTACAATTTTATGATCATTTATGGCTTCAGAATTTATTTCCTGGTGAGTGGCGTAAAGCTATAATAATTCATATCCCCAAACCTAGAAAGGATCCAAGGAATGTTAATAATTACAGACCAATATCTCTATCAAGTTGCTTATGCAAATTACTTGAAAAAATGGTAAATGCTAGACTAACATGGCACATTCGAGAAAACAAAATTTTAACTTCCACTCAATTTGGGTCACAGTGTAACAGGTTTACATTAGATTCTCTCTCTATCCTAGAAGACCATATACGCAGAGGATTTGAACGAAAACAGATAACTGTAGCAGTCTTTTTTGACATAGAAAAGGCTTATGACACTACATGGAGGTATCCTATATTAAAAGCATTACAAAACAACAACGTCCGTGGACATTTACCCATGTTCATCCAAAGTTTTCTAACAAATCGAAGTTTTCAGGTGAAAATTTATGATGCTTTGTCCAGAAAACTCCCATTTGAAAATGGTGTTCTACAAGGAAGTGTCCTTAGTGGCACACTGTTTAACTTAACAATTAATGAAATCAGTAAAAATCTACCCACCGGAATTAAAAGCAACCTTTATATGGATGACTTTGCCATATATTATTCAGCATCTCACATTAAACATGCAGAGCGCATCATTAGCAAATCTATAATAAAAATAAATGAATGGACCTCATCTGTAAGATTTAGATTGTCCACAGATAAGACTCAAGCAGTCATATTTTACTGAAATGAAGGTGGAAGGAAGGTGAAGAAATAGATTTGAAAATCAGAAATCAAAGTATACAAATTGGCCAAACTGCAAAATTTTTAGGATTAGTATTTGATACGCACTTGAACTGGAATGCCCACATAACATATGTGAAATCAAAATGTAAAAGAGCATTGAATCTAATTAGAAAATTATCAAACACAACACTAATTGGGGAGCTGATAGACAAACCCTTACATTACTATATAAAGCAACAGTGCTGTCTGTCATTGACTATGGGAGTGAAATATACGGCTCAGCTTCAAACGCAGTACTGAAAATGTTGGACCCAGTTCATAATGTACAGGAGCTTTTAAATCACCACCAACCTCTTCTTTACAGGTTGAATGTGGTGAGCTACCTCTCTCTCTCTCCATAGAGAGTTAGTAACGATGAAAAGTGCCCTAAGAATTCAGTCAAGTGATTCACCAACCAAAAAATTATTTGAACTAAGAGATGTATTTATTCACAATCATTCACCACCTTTTCCAATTAGATCAAGAAGATTGTTTGAGTCATTGAATATAAATATCCAACTACCTCCAATAGTAAAACTACCTCCTCCTTGGATTATGAATAAAATAAAAATTTGCTCAAAATTAAAATATCTATCAAAAAAGCATTCCTTTACCCCAAAACATCAGAAACAACATACAATAGAGCACATAAGCCGAAAAGGTCCACATTATGCAATATATACAGATGGATCCAAATCAGAATACGGACTGGGATATGCTGCAGTGTCCCAGGATAAAACATAACAGTTCTCTCTCCCCAGTAATGCCTCAGTATTTACAGCAGAGTTATGTGCAATAACATTGGCCATAAAAATAATCAAAGAACACTCCTTTCACAATTTCGTGATTTATAGCGACTCTAGAAGCGCTATAGAAGCCATTAAAAGTTATAATCCCAAAAATAATATTGTGCAAGAGATGAAAATTTTACTCCATAAATTATATAAGGGAAAAAATATCGAAATATGTTGGATCCCTGCCCATGTCGGAATAAAAGGAAACGATGAAGCTGATAAAGCAGCCAAGGAAGCAGTCCACATGATGAGAACAAATTTAAACATCCCTCTTAGTGACACTGTAGCTTATATAAAAACAATCACTGTAAATAAATGGCAAATTATATGGAACGAAGAACCTGAAAGTAATAAACTAAAACAAATAAAACCTGCCGTTACGAAATGGAGCTCCATATATCAGAGAGAGACACACACAAGTAATCTTGACACGTCTACATATAGGCCACACTCGTCTGACACATGGGCACTTAATGGGTAGCCCACATGACCCTGCTCCGGAGTGCTCAGAGTGCAAGGTATTGGTAACTGTCAGATATGTATTGTGTGATTGTCCAAAGTATGAACAGAAGAGACTGTCAACTTTTGGAAGTAAAGGAATAAAATAAATTTTGTCAGAATCTTTCACATTTTCAGTGGTTCCGATTATGACGTTTCTAAGAAACTATGATTTAATTAATAAAATATAAAAATAAAATATATATACAAAAACATCAGAGCAATTAATGAAATTTAGATAGAATTTTTAAGTTTCTTGACTTTTTGTTAATTTTAATACACCTTTTTAGTAAGTATGTATGGAAACGTGAGCAAATGTATTTATTGCCTGTTTGTGTTCTAGTATGAAAGTCTTTGCCTATGTGCAGTTTTTCTTACTTAATTTTAATTTAATGTGTATTATACTATATGACTTCTTTGGTCCCAGTTCCTGGCCTTTGGCTTAGACCTTGCATTTTATCAAATCCTTCGGGCCAGCCCTATGAGAGCTGAAAAACAGCTCAGTGGTCGGGTTAAACTATTCTTATAATAATAATTTATCCAAAGTAAATTATGGAAGTCCAATTTACGGGTCAGCATCACAAAGTACCTTGAAGTCCTTAGACGCTATTCATACTCGAGGCTTGAGACTTTGTAGTGGAGCCTTTAAACCTCCAAACACTTCAGTATGTTGTGAAAGTGGCGAACCCCCATTATCCAATCATCGTGACCTTGTAACAATGAGAAGTGCTTTAAAGATAATGTCCACTGATTCCCCCACAAAAAACTGTTTGCCATGCGAGACATATTTATCAGTAATCTCGAACCACCTTTTCCAATAAGAGCTAATAGGTTATTGGAATCTAATGGTGTTAGAGTAAATATACTCCCACCCTCAAATTCTCCACCTCCATGGATGATGAAGAAAATCAAAGTGTGTTCTAACCTTTATCATTTGTCAAAAAAGCAAGATTATACTTCAGATCGCTATAAACAGTATACATTAGAACACATTCGAAGTAAAGGCCCACATAAAACAATATATACCGATGAATCCAAATCATCTGCGGGAGTTGATTGTGCTGCAGTGGCATCATGCAAAATAAGTCAGAATTCATTGCCAATTGAAGCAACTGTCTTTAGTTCTGAATTAACAGCAATTATATTGGCAATCAGATAAAATTGTCAAATAATAAACTGAATACCAAATTTGTAACCTATTCTGACTCAAGAAGCGCAATTGAATCTCTCAAAAATTACTCACATAAGAACCCTTTAGTAAAGGAAATTAAACAAATCATCAATAAATTATATTCACGGGGGTTAACATTGAAATCTGCGGGATTCCTGCCCATGTTGGAATCCAAGGTAATGAAAAGGCCAAATCTGGGATAAATTCACCAATTTTTGACAATAAATTGCCTGCTACAGATTATATAAACTCAGTGAAGCAGTAAAAAAAAAAATGGCAAAATCTGTGGGATAGTGAAGCAGACACCAATAAATTAAAGTGCATCAAGCAGAATGTAGACTTGTGGAGTACATCAGTACAAAATGAAAAACGAGCTGAAGTAATATTAACAAGACTACGATTAGGCCACACAAGACTAACTCACGAGTATTTAATGATAACTCCACAAGGGGACATCCCTCATTGCAATGCCTGCAATACAATTTTAATAGTCAAGCATATTTTGTGTGATTGCCTAATTTTTAATAGAGAAAGAAATTTATATTTAGGCAATAAATCATTATCAGAAATACTATCTGAGTCATATAATTTTTCTTTATATAGAGTATTAATATTTAAAAAAAAACTAATTTAATTAATAATATTTAATATATTTATACCCTACTAAAATAGATGACTTTTGTCATTTTTATCTATTTCAGTCTTTTATAAGTTCAATTCATATTTTTAATTTTAACCTCATCTATCACTTAGCAATCATCCTTATTTATCATTAATAATTTAATGTAATTCATTAACTACCATTCCATACCATTCCACTTTGTAGACACATTTTATGAGCGTATTTTTTAAATAATTTCCTCCCGAATGTTTTCGGGCCAGCATTGTAAGAGTCTAGTTAGACTCATTGGGCTGGTAAATCTTAACTTTATAATAATAAAATTCTCTCATGTAGCCTACGCTCAGAAAAACTACTGGGAGTTCATGGATCAAGCTGTTGTTTTGTTTACAAGCGTTACCCAGGCGCGCATGCGCGAATTGCTTTCTTCTCGCACCAGCAAGCATCAGTGACGTGTCATCAGAGAGCGATCTCTTGCCGCATTCGTGTTTTGCAGAACTTTTGCAAGTGTTAGAGTATTTGTGATGTAACAGGACGTTCACAGAGATATCCCACCATCGTCAGGAGCGTGAACGGTGCATATTGCCTGTCGGTAGTGATCATGTGAGGCGAGTGTAAGGACAACGCTTATTCATAATTTTCTCTGTACATAATTCATCATTCGCGTTGTTCTTACTTCCCCCTGAGAGAGCATTCAGCGGGCTTTCCGTCAGTGTATAAAGCTTGTATAACCACATATTGTGTACTTTTATATTTTGTATTTTATGTCTCTAAGAACCACAAATCGGGTCTCGCCGACCCACTTTTACTCTCTCGCGGGTCGGTGACCACATTTTCCAGTCCGCATGCGTATATTTTCAATATTTTAACAATTTCCCCTTTGACTGTAATAAAAATCAGTACACTTCTACCTGCCTCTTTGTCCACCTCTCACAACTGGTGACCTCCCGGTTTGGACGGTGACCCAAGCGGTTTGGCTCAGCCATTAAGGGACTCACTACCGCCGCTCACCTTCAGAGATCTTTAACGGACTCATACTGCGCCTCAGTATAGATCTCTGAAAGCTCCTACCGTGGAAATAACCAACGCCTCTAACGGACTAATACGGCATACCTGCCCAAGGTGTGTTCAGGCGTTTCCTCAAACGGTTTTGGCCCACCATTCACGACTCTGTCGACCGTTTTTTGTGAGAGAGGACAATGGGCGCAAACAGTACCTCGCGGGAAACCTCGCGGGAAACCCGAGCCTCCCCCGCCCCAGCGACGGACTCTGACACAGCGGCCGCTCAAGCTGTCAAATTGCCCCCCTTCACAACGGCTGACCCGTCTTCCTGGTTCTTCCGAGCCGAAGGGCAATTCCGGATCGCGGGGCTCACAAACAAGTGCTGCAGGCTGACCTCTGTCGCAGCGGCTCTCCCGAACGAGGTGCTCCGGCCCGAATATACTAACTGGCTGTACCGGATCCTGAGCACGAATCGGACTTGTCACGCTCGACGAGATAAAAGAAAGGCTCTTGACAGCCTATTCCGTGCCTATCGCTGAAAGGGCCGCCTGCGCCCTCGACCTAGTCGCGAAACCCCATGGCGCGGCGCCGACACCCAAGATGCCTGGGACATGTGATGGGCCTCGTCCGTCTGCCCGAAATAGGCCCCGACGGAAAAAAGGTAGAGATCAGCCTGAGCCGCGAAATATTCCTGCGGCAACTCGAGCCGGACGTCCGAAAGCAGCTGACCGACGCGCACACCCTAGAGGACGACGAACTAACTAGAGAAGGCAAAGAAGCTGACGTTGTCAAACAATGCCGCGAAGCTCGCCGCCCCCCCCCCCCCGATCCTCCGTGGCCTGGCCGCAGAGAAGGAAAAAGACGACGACGACCCAACGCAAGAGATCGGCGCCGTATCCCAAGGGAAGTCCTCCCACACGCAGCGAGGTGAAAACTCCTGGTGCCGCTTCCACCGGAGGTTCAGGAGATTCGCCAGGAGGTGCGAAAGCCCTTGCACCTTCCAACAGTCAAAAAACGACGACGGCAAACAAAACCAAGGCCGCCCGTGGCAACGGCCACGTCGGAACTACACACCGTAGGGTTTCTACAGTCCGCCCGACGCGATCTCCGGCCGGAGGATGTTGGTGGATACGGGGGCAATGCACTCGATATTCCTGCCGTCAGGAAAAGACCGTAGCCGCGAGCCCGGACAAAACAACCTCCCTCGTCGCCGCAAACGGGACCCCCATCCGTTCCTACGGCACGAAGCCCCTCGAGATATCCATCTTGGGGCGAAACTACGTCTGGGAATTCACAATCGCGGACGTCAGGATCCCGCTACTGGGGCAGACTTCCTGGCGCAGAACGGCCTCCTGGTGGACGTGGCCGCAAACGCCTCCTCGACATGGGGACATGCCTTTCCTTCCACTAGCAGCAGGCCCGGGCGCCCCTACAATTTGTACCATCGCCCCCCACAAATACGGCAACCTCCTGCAGGAGTTTCCCGAAATCTTCAAGCCGGAACTTCGTCAGGCGGCAGGGACGCCGCCCAAGCACGGGATATTCCACCACATAGCCACCACAGGCCCCCAACAACACGCGAAGTTCCGACGACTCCCTCCAGGCCGCCTCCAGGAGGCGAAGCAGGCGTTCTCGGAGATGGAACGAATGGGCATCTGCATGAAAGCATCGAGCCCTTGGGCGTCGCCCCTGCACATGGTACAGAAACCTGACGGCACTGGAGGCCTGCGGAGACTACAGAAGACTCAACCTCGCTACAATCCCCGACCAATACCCCTTGCCAAACATGCAGGATTTGACAGGGGCCCTTCATGGGCGAAGGTCTTCACAAAAATGGACCTCTTAAAATCCTATTTCCAGGTTCCAGTGCACCCCGAGGATGTCCCCAAGACTGCCATCATCACGCCGTTTGGCTCCTTCGTTTTCCATTACTCAACCTTCGGCCTGAGGAATGCAGGGGCCACCTTCCAGCGCCTGATGGACAGCATCCTGGGGGACCTGCCCTTCTGCGTCTGCTACGTTCGACGATATTCTTGATTTTTTCCAGGTCCTTGGAGGAGCAACCTACATCACGTACCGAGCTTGGTCCTGAAGCGCCCTGCAGGAAAACGGGGCTGGTCGTCCGTTTCGACAATGCCACCTTCGGCGCCGAGAAGGTGGACTTCCTCGGACACGAGATCTCCGCGACGGGCGTGCGCCCCATGGCCTCGAAGGTAGGCGTGGTGCAGAAGTTCCCAACACAACCACGGTCAAGTCCCTGCAGGAGTCATCGGAATGGTCAATTACTACCGCCGATTCATCCCCGCCGCCGCCCGCACCATGTTCTCCTCTAACACAGGTCCTGAAGGGGAAACCAAAGGCCCTAACGTGGGAGGCCGAACAAGAGAAGGCTTTCAACGAGACGAAGAGGGCCCTCGCCAGAGCGGCGACATTAGCACCAAGACCCTGCTGCACCTTTACGCCACACCACACCGACGCCAGCAACGTCGCCTGCGGGGCTGTCCTCGAGCAGGTGGTCCAGGGCAGCCCCAGGCCACTCGCCTTCTACAGCAAAAAAACTATCAGCCGCCGAGACGAGGTACAGCACGTTCGACCGTCGAACTCCTGGCAGTGTACCAAGCAGTGCGACATTTCCGCTACCTCCTCGAGGGCTCCCCCTTTACGATCAGGACGGACCACCTCCCTTTTGGTACACGCCTTCACCAAGGCGGGCGACGCTTGGTCAGCGAGACAACAGAGGCACCTAGCAGCCATCGCAGAGTTCGGTTGCACCATCCAGTACGTGCCTGGCGAGAAGAACCCCGTGGCAGACGCCCTATCGAGGATAGAAATCAACGCCGTGCGTTCTCGGGGTCGACTACGAAGACCTCGCCCGGGGGGGAACAGGCTGCCGACCCGGAGACTGCCGCATTACCGCACTGCTATCACCGCCCTCAAGTGGGAAGACGTGCCTTTCGGACCCGCAGGCATGACGCTCCTCTGCGACATCAGCACGGGCCGCCCGCGCCCGCTGATCCCAGCCTCCCGAAGGAAAGCCGTGTTCGACGTCATACACGGACTCTCGCACCCCTCGGGCCGGACGACGGTGCGCCTCCTGACGGAGAAGTTCGTCTGGCATGGAATTCGGAAGGACTCCCTCGAGTGGGCCCAGGACCTGCGTGCCTTGCCAAACTAGCAACAAAATCAAGGTCGGCACACGGTAATCAGGCGTGGGGAAATTTCCGCAGCCGAAACGAAGATTCGGCCACATCCACATAGACGTCGTTGGCCCCCTGCCCCCGTCGGAAGGCGCCAGGTACCTCCTGACGGTAATCGATCACGCTCCACCAGATGGCCCGAGGCAACGCCGATCTCGGAGGCGACCACGAAAGCATGTGCCGAACGCAACCTTCCTCGCCAGCTGGATCAGTCGATTCGGAGTGCCAGACGAAATCACGACAGACCGCTGACCAGTTTTCCTGTCGGAGTTGTGGACTGCCTTGGCCCGCCTAATGGGAACGTCGCTACATGCCACCACCGCCTACAACCCAGCAGCTAACGGCATGGTGGAGAGAGTCCACCGTTCGATCAAGGCTTCCCTGATGGCGCGCTGCACCGACGAAAATTGGAAGAGCCAACTACCGTGGGTCCTCCTCGGTCTCAGGATGCCGCCCCGCGGGCAAAACGGCGAGCATCACCCGCGGAGAAGGTATACAGGGAGCCATTAACAGTCCCTGGCGAGTTCTTCCCGACCAATGCCGACGACGCTGACGTCTCCATCGCCAGGCTTCGGGAATCCGCCGGGAAGTTCACGCCCTGCGTCAAAACCTTCTCCGACAGAACCAAACGTTTCCTCCCGAAGGCCCTATCATCGTGCAAGCACGTCTTCGTCAGGGACGACGCCCGCCGCCCGCCTCTAACGAGACCCTACCGCGGTCCCTTCCGCGTCCTACGACGCACTGACAAGGCATATCTCTTATCCATCAACGGTCGCGAGGACTGGGTCACAATCGATCGCCTGAAACCAGCCTTCATCATGGACGAGGACCTCACAGACGCGGATTCCACAGGGCGCCTCAATCTTCCTCGGAAAAAAGCGACTCCTTCGATCGCCAAACCTCCTAGCCGTAGCCGCGGCCGCCCTCGAAAGACGGTCGAACCCCCGAGGATCATCACCTCAGGGGAGGCATCCCGTCCCCGAAACCCCGATGGATCTAACACAACAACTAATATCACGCACCCGAGGGCGCCTCCGCCGTCCAGCTCGCTTCCGCGGAGTGACTACCCGAAGTACAAAGAAGTCAGCCAACAATCATACCTAATTATTGTCTTGGGGGGGAGTATTTGTAAGGACAACGCTTATTCATAATTTTCTCTGTACATAATTCATCATTCGCGTTGTTCTTACTTCCCCCTGAGAGAGCATTCAGCGGGCTTTCCGTCAGTGTATAAAGCTTGTATAACCACATATTGTGTACTTTTATATTTTGTATTTTATGTCTCTAAAGAAACACAAATCGGGTCTCGCCGACCCACTTTTACTCTCTCGCGGGTCGGTGACCACATTTCCGTCCGCATGCTGTATATTTATATTTCCTTGACTGTAATAAAAATCAGTACACTTCTACCTGCCTCTTTGTCCACCTCTCACACGAGTTTTAGACTTTCGGATTAATTATGTGGAATTTTCCACTTTTGTTAAATTTTACTGCTTAGGTGAGTCTGAGAAGGGATCGTGTTTTGGAAGGGGTTTGCATTCGAAGCTAATTGTGGGAGTTGTGGTGGTTGAGTCGCCACCTGATATGGTTTGGACCCAAGAGGTAGTGGATGGGACCCTCCCATTGCTACCTTGAGGGCGGAACCATCTCTAGGGATCAGCCCATCGGAATCCAGGGGGGGCTTTTTTGGGATGGGACTCCTGACTTTTTGTCTGAAGCCCTCCAATACGTTTTGTTTGGAGTGGGGAGTCGGTTCCATCCATTAGCGGAGGGCAGAACTCCCAGCAGGCAGATAGGCTTATACCTGGGCCACTGCAAGCGTATTGGTGTTATCCCGTAAGGGTAGGGTATGGGGTGGACCATTGGGAGTCGACTTTCACTTGTGCCATTGGTTTGCGGAATGAATACTGATGACCCACGATACCTTCTTGATATAACCAAGCAGTCTACAAATATATTGAAATTATGGATATCGACCAATGTTGGCCCTCCCCTGGATCTGACGACTTAACGACACTGGTGATAACTTCAGGCATGGACACGGATATGAGCTCGGCTATCACACAGAACCATGCACCGAGACACCAGGGTGCTATTAAAACTGGTGGATTTGACGTGAATAATAGAGTGCTTTATTGCACTAATGAAAGCCTTTCGTTGGACTACGGGTGCTTGCATAGTTTCGCAAAAACAGTTTGGTAAGGTGGAGAGGAATAAAATGCTTTTAGAAAAAGACAAGCAGTCTTTTTCTGCATACATTAGATTTTCCTCTCCCAAAGAAGCTAGTGAGGCACAACTGAAATTAAATGGCCACATTCTAAATGACTGTTTTAGGCACCAAGGTGCTTTCAGTGAGGAATTTGAATGATGAGCCATTCGATTTTATTCCTAAGGACGAAGAATGTGGACCAGCAACATATACCAGGACGCTTCCTTCCCCTATATGGCCTGTTGCCAGTTTCAAGGAGGGAAGGGAAAATTTCATTAAAGCTGCTGAATGTATTGAGAACAAAGTAGGTTCTATTCCTATCGGTAATCTGAAACGATATGGAAAGAACTTACTCATCAAAGCAGGCAATGAAAAGCAAGCTATTTTGCTATTAAAGTTTAAACCCCCCAAAAGTGGAAATATTGAGGCTATCATATCGCACAGATTCTTTAACATGCTGAAAGGGGTAGTATATTCCAGAGACTTGCATGTTTTTAATGAGGAGGAGATTCCCCTAAGGCGCCCTCCTTGTGTATCTCATGTAAGAAAAATTGGGAGGGGATGCAGCTATGCTTTTAACCTTCTCCTCCAGTTACTTGCTTGATACCATCAATGTTGGCCATGAGAGGATGCAAGTCAAAAAATATAAAAGAAACCCTAAACAATGTCGCAAATGTTTCGAATATGGCCACATTCAAGACTCATGTGGAAACAATAAGAGATGTTCTGTGTGCTCAGCTGAGCATGACAATTTAGACAAGTGTGAAGCAGCCCCTTTTGTTTCCAGTGCAAGGTTGATCACTTTTCAAGCATTAGGACTTGCCTCAGATACAGATTTGAGCAAGACGTGTTGGCAGACAAGAGTGCAAACTCTACCTATGCGTTGGTAATAAAGTTGATGGATGAAGAGCTCTAGCAATGAGAGGCCACCAGTAATTGAATCTAACAGTAATCACCCAGCGGAAACCCCTGTTTTTTCCTCCCTTGCAAACTTTAAAAGAAAATAATCGAAACTTATGTCAGCAAGTGCTTTGAAGCCCAATACTAAAAATTGTTCTTCCAAAAGCAAGGACAATTTATCCTCCCAAGTTGAAACAAATGTAACGGTTGCAAATTCAGCCCCTAGGCAAAGTTTGCAAACGTCCACAAATAATAATTTCACCAAGAAGCAACCAAAAGAGTGGTCCAAACTAGAGATCTAGCTTGGATCCATCAATTATCACAGTCACTAAGAAACATGATAAAACTACAGCTGCGTCCACTATGGAGGAGTTATGGAGTTACATTTGACAACGTCTGTGTGTGTGTGTGTGTGTGTGTGTGTGAGAGAGAGAGAGAGAGAGAGAGAGAGAGAGAGAGAGAGAGAGTGTATTTACTGTATGGATAGTTAACGACTGTATTGGCTGTTAGTGAGTTCTGGCTGGGTTGTCTGCTGGTTGAAATCAAAGTTCTGAGTTTTTTTTGAGTCAGCCTTTAGTCAGAACTGGTGACAGTTAGTAGTGTGGGAAGCAGTTCTTTGAAGGCATTGTGAGTTAGTTGAGTTTTGTGTGTTACTGATTTGTTATTATAGTTGTTAGGTTGTGGTTGTGTTTCTTGGTTGTTTGCTGTGTTGTTTTGTGGTTGTGTTCCTTGGTTGTTGTTGTGTAGTTGTTGAGTTGTGGTTGTGTTCTTTGGTGGTTGTTGTGTTGTTGTTGTCCTTGGTTGTTGTTGGGTTGTAGTCCTTGGATGTTGTTGTGTTGGGTTGTGGTGTTGTGGTTCTTGGTTGTTGTTGTTTATATCTCTGTAACCTCGACCAGCGGACAGCACAGGATAGCCCGGAGTAACTGAATTGATTGGTAAGTACATATATTTTGTTTTTCCATTTGTTTTTGTATAGTGTTGGTAGGTACATGTGTTTTGTTTTTTGTTTTGTTTTGTATAGGTTTAGGCCAATTGTCCTGCTGTATTTGTTGAGTGAAGAAGAAAGTGTGACTGTGGGTGGGTTTGGCAGATGGATCGATTAGGTTAATGTGGGGAGGGTTTTGCACTTGTTTTTTTTTAGCTTGTGATCCCGCCACATTATTTTTTGGCACTCAAACAGGGACTGTTGGTGCGGCAGCTGCAGGGCAATTGGGGTATTGAGTTGTGTGATTGGTGGATAAGTGAGGATGGAAGGGTTGAAGGAGATAGAGAGGCTGAAGGAGGAGTTACGGTTGGCGAGGGAAGCTAAGGGAAGGTTGGAAGTGGAAAATGAGAGGTTGAGGGTTGAGTGTGAGGAGCTGAAGAGCGAGTTAGAGGAAATGAGAGGAATGCTAAGGAGTGCGAAAGTGGAAATGAAAGAAGAGGTGAAAGGAGCAGAAGAGAGACTGGTTGAGAAAATGGAGACGAAAACGTTCGGTAATGATGAATGCAGTGCAAAGATTGATGCAGGAAATGATGAAGGGTTATTCAATGGGAGAGGGAGCTGTAGGAAGTAGACCCACTGGGTCTTGTGATGGGCCAGAAGTGGTAAAGGAAGCGAAAGAGCGAGTAGATGAGAGTACGAGTGACGAAGGTGATTTGGTTGTGATAGGTAAGGGAAAGAAGGGGAAGACACAGGATAAGGATAAACCTGAGGACAAGAATAAGAAGTGGCTGAGGAAAAGAAGAAGACTAAGGGGGAAGAGAATTAGTAAGGGTGATGGACAGGATGAGGCTAGGTCAGAATACATTGGGGAAAGGGGTGAGAGTGATTTGGATAGCGGTGAGTGGAAACAGTAGGTAGAAAGAAGAAGGGTAAAAAGAGCGTTAGTCAGGGGTATGGAAGTGGATTCGCTGTATTCGGAAGAGGGAAAGAGCGGTCAGAATGGAAGTAGCGAAAGTGAGAGTGGCGGAGTGAGGCGGGAAGTACGAATAAGGCTGTATATGAGAGATGGTACCCTGAGTGCACAATACGAGGAATATGATAGTAGGGACATGGGGGACTTTTTTGAGGAATATGAGAGGTATTGTGAGGCAAAGTATGGGATAACAAGAGAGTCTGGGCAAGAGAGTTAGGTAGCTTTTTGACGGGATTTTTGTTGAATATTTATAGGGTAATTATGAGTGTAGGGAATGTGCCGTATGAGAGTGTAAAAGCTAGGATTGTAGAACAGGCAAAGAGGATAAAGAGTAGAGTTAGATATAGGAGAAAGACAAGATTTTGAAGAGGCAAGAACTGAATTGTTGGCGAGTCGTTGTCGATGTTATGTCTGTAGGTTAGAAACATTAGCCAGGAAAAAGTTTGGGGACAAAGGGATAAATGACTGTACCAGAGAGAGTATATGAGTTTATAAATCTGAAACGTAAGGAGAAAATGCAATGGACGAATGAAAGGTTAACATGGAATGACATTTTAGAAATAGTAGAGGATTACGAGTTAGATAGGTGTATGAAAGAGAGTAGAAGTGTTAGTGTTAGGACTGAAGTAGATGAGGTTGTACCAGAGTTTAGAAGCTATAGGGAGGCAGTTTTGGAAGGCCCGAGATGAATGGCAGAGCGAATGGTAGATAGGAGCATTAGGCAACAAGTAATGTGAGTGTAGTTAGCCCTAAAAGAGATAGTAGGTGCGAGTGTTGGAAGAGTAGGGTCAGTTAGTCGTGAGCGAGATCAGTGTTATAGATGTGGTAAGCCAGGACGCAGGAAGAATGAATGTCGTTGGGCGTTAGGAGCGTGCTTTGGGTGTGGGCAAACAGAGCATTTGGTGGGTGAGTGTAAGAAAGATAGGGATATTAAATGTTATAGGTGTGTGGACAGGCAGGGCACATAGCTAGTGGATGTCGGGGTACCCGTAGAACATAGTTTTTGTTTGCAACAAAAAACTGCGGGAAGAACGGGCCATTATGCCTTAGGAATGTGTAAAGAAAACCAGCGTGCGAAATGTGTTGATGTGGAATGTGGAAGGTCACGTTGCATGTGTGTGTAGGCGAAAGAGGAGTCAGGCTGGGAGTTCGGGAAACTAGGTGTTAAGGGGATTCAGTGGGTGGGTCCTCTAGTGTGTGGCAGTATGTTCGGGAGAATGCAATGAGTGAGTGGTTGAGGGTGAATAAAAATGTGAGCCGAGTGTCAGTGAGCAAAAATGGGTCTGGAAGATCGGCAGTTAGTATTGGTTGAGTATGGAAGAAGCGGAAGAAGGTAAGGAAAGAGAATGAAAAAGGAGAAACTTAGCTGCATGATAGAGGGGTTAGTGTTAGGGTAAAATGGTGGATAAGGCATGTGATACAGATGACTTTGAGGGGAGGAATGATACATATAGTGTGTGTGGGTTTGAATTGACAGGGTTTAGTGAAGTTTCACCGGGAAGGGAATCAGGTGGTTATGGTTAGCCATTAGTTGGCAGTATGAATGAGCTCTGGTGGGAGTTTTGGCAGGAGTGTAAATGGATGGTAGTGAGGGAGATAGTAATGGTAGTCTGACTGGAAGTGATCTGGGAGAAGTTGATGGCGGTGTAACTGAGAGTGTGTATGAGGGCCCTCAAACGAGATCCAGGGGACCTGCATCTGAGCATCCGTGGGTGTTGCGGAAGGCTATTTAGTGTGGGTGTTGTGAGTGAAAGGAGACGTTGTCAAATGTAACAGGGGAGGAAATATGGAGGAGTTATGTAGGTCCATTTGACAACGTCTGTGTGTGTGTGTGAGAGAGAGAGAGAGAGAGAGAGAGAGAGAGAGAGAGAGAGAGAGGGTGTAATTGCTGTATGGATAGTTAACGACTGTATTGGCTGTTAGTGAGTTCTGGCTGGGTTGTCTGCTGGTAGAGATCAGAGTTCTGATTTTTTTTTAGTCAGTCTTTAGTCAGAACTGGTGACAGTTAATAGTGTGGGAAGCAGTTCTTTGAAGGCATTGTGAGTTATTTGAGTTTTGGGTGTTACTGATTTGTTATTATAGTCGTAAGGTTGTGGTTGTGTTTCTTGGTTGTTTGCTTTGTTTTTTTTTTTTGTTTTGTTTTGGTTGTGTTCCTTGGTTGCTGTTTGTGTTGTTGTTGAGTTGTGGTTGTGTTCTTTCTTTGGTGGTTGTGTTGTTGTTGTCCTTGTAGTTGTTGGGTTGTAGTCCTTGGATGTTGTTGTGTTGGGTTGTGGTGTTGTGGTTCTTGGTTGTTGTTGTTTGTGTTGTTGTTGTTTATATCTCTGTGACCTCGACCAGCGGACAGCACAGGATAGCCCGGAGTAACTGAATTGATTGGTAAGTACATATATTTTGTTTTTCCATTTGTTTTTGTATAGTGTTGGTAGGTACATGTGTTTTGTTTTTTTTGTTTTGTTCTGTATAGGTGTAGGCCAATTGTCCTGCTGTATTTGTTGAGTGAAGAAGAAAGTGTGACTGTGGGTGGGTTTGGCAGATGGATCGATTAGGTTAATGTGGGGAGGGTTTTGCACTTGTTTTTTTTAGCTTGTGATCCCGCCACACCACCAGGAAGCGTATAAGAAACACGTCCCCGAATAATGAAAGTTTTATCATAAAAACTTCAAATGGGTACAGTGTTCTGGAAGAGATCTCTCCGCCAAGGAAGGTAGTTCCAAAAGCAGATCTAGTTCAAAGACATGGGAGTTCTCACCACTCTTGCCACCCTAAGACTAATAGCAGTAGTGATGCACAGAATCACAGTAAAAATCCTGAGCACCAGCCTCGAATTCAGAAATCTGTTTGTCAGCCAAGAACCTTCATCTCTAATAAAGATGAAAAGGGATCAAGAGTGGGAAGTAGTACATTTTACCACTATAACATTCAAGTTCGATGTCCTTCAGTGGAACTGTAAGGGTCTCAGAGCCCGGACAGAAGACTTTAAAGTTTTAATGCATGAATTTAATCCAGGGATTGTATGCCTGCAGGAGACTATGTTAGGTAACTCTCCTTATAATCCTGGACTTGATTATGCTATTTTGAACTCTTTTCCCCCAATTGGTGATCATGCCCATGGAGGTGCTGCAATTATTGTTAATAAATCTCTGCAACACTCCACAATACACTTAAATACAACTCTACAAGCTGTTGCTGTCTCAGTCATATTAGACAAGAGGATAACGGTTTGTTCATTATACCTCCCACCAGACCTTTTTTTTAACATTGGAGATATTCAGTCCTTGATTGACCAACTTCCTGCTCCTTTTCTCTTATTAGGAGATTTTCATGCCCAGAACCCCCTTTGGGGAAGTCGGTGTTTAGACAGCAAAGGGAAAATAATCAAGGACCTTATTGACACGAATGATGTTGCCCTATATAATAATGGGTCAATGACCTTCCACAGCATTCATAATAATCATCTCTCTGCACTGGACCTTAGTATTTCCTCAACATATATCCACCTTGACTTTAACTGGTCTGTTAATGAAGATTTGAATGGAAGTGATCATTACCCGATCCATCTGAAATATGTTGTAAATGCTCCATCTGAAACATTACCTAAGTGGAAGGTAGAGGATGCTGACTGGGACAAGTTCAGTAAAGGGAGTCAATCAGATAGGGAGTTTTTTTTTTTTTTTTTTTTTTTTTTTTGAGTCATTCATTCTCACCTGGATGCCTATGACTACTTCATTGAATCCACTCTGAAGAGTGCTGAGGGCTTGATTCCCAAGACAAAAGGTAAACCTCGTAGACCTGCAGTTCCCTGGTGGAATAAGACATGTGGTATTCTGAGGAAAGTCACTAGTAAGTGCTACCGACGATACAAAACTAGTGGCTCCCCTCAGTCTAAATTAATCTATAATCGTGTGTTAGCCAAGCAGCGGCGCTTTTACAAGAAAGCCAAAAGAGAAAGTTGGCTTTACTATATCAATGGAATCAATTCCAAAACTCCATTGAGAGTGGTGTGGCGCAAAATCAGGAAACTGAGTGGAAAATTTGTTGCGTCACCATTACCCTCATTAAAAGTCAATAACACTCTGATCACAGAGCCCACTGAAGTTGCCAATGAACTGGGAAAACACTTTTCTCAAGTTTCCAGCCCTGACAATTATTCTCTAGAATTTCAAAGAATTCGGAATGCTGAAATGACTGAAATTTGAATCGGGAAAATCTGAACCATACAACCACAAATTTTCCTCAAGAGAATTTCGGGAGGCACTCTCTTCAACTGAATCAACAGCTCCAGGGGGTGATTCAATTTTATATGAAATGCTTAAACACCGAGATGATGCCAAAAAGTATCTACTCAAGATTATAAACAAAATATGGGAAACTGGAATTTTACCCAAGGACTGGAAAATATCTATAATTGTTCCCATGTAAAAGCCTAATAAAGACGCTTCCCAAGCCACCAGCTATAGACCAATAGCTCTTACCAGCTGTGTGTGTAAGCTGATGAAAAAAAATGATAAACACCAGATTAGTTTGGCACCTGGAAACCAAAGGACTAATATCTCCATTTCAATTTGGTTTCAGGAAAAATTGTTCCACCCTTGATCCCTTGCTGAGGCTGACCATTCAAATCCAGCAAGGATTTGCCAAACGATGTCAGACTATTCACATATTTTTCGACCTTGAGAAAGCATATGACACTACTTGGAGAATTGACATCATGAAACAATTGCACAAGATGGGCATATGTGGAAGAATGATTAAATTTTTATACTCCTTTTAAACAGAGAGATTTTTTAAGGTTAGAGTGGGCAACACTCTCTCCCAACCTTTTGTGCAGGAGGAGGGTGTTCCACAAGGAAGCGTTTTAAGTGTAACACTTTTTTTCAGTGGCAATAAACAGTATAGTCCAACAAATATCATCACCTGTTAAATGCTCGCTTTTTGTTGACGACCTTGCAATATACTGCACAGGATATGATGCCTCGTCAGTATGTAAACATCTGCAAAGGTCTGTTAATGTGTTATTACAAAGTGGGCTGATGAGAATGGTTTTAAATTCTCCTCCTCTAAAACAGTTTCTGTAAGATATACTAGGTGCCAGCATGTGGAAGAGGTTCCCACACTTAGTTTAAAAGGATCTATCAATCCTTATGAAAAGGAAGTAAAATTTTTGGGAATGACCATTGGCCAGAAATTGACATGGGCCAGCCACATAAATGCCTTAAAGATTAAGTTAAACAATCTCTGAATATTTTAAAGGTAGTTTCTGGATTTAGTTGGGGAGCTGATAAAAAATCCCTGCTGAGACTATATGACTCGTTGTGTAGATCCAAGCTAGACTATTGCTGTCAGATTTATTCCTCAGCTTGCAAAACCAGGCTGAAGGAATTGGACGTTGTACACAATATGGGATTGAGAATATGCTCAGGGGCTTTTAGAACTTCGCCTGTTGAAAGCATATATGTTGATACTAACCAACTTCCCCTTGATCTGAGAAGGCAAGAACTAGGATTAAGGTACATGGCTAGAATTAAAAGTGCTCCCAAAAATCCCTCCTTCCAGGTGCTGAGGGAAGCAGACTCACGGGTCTTTTCTGGTATAAGAGCCTCTAGACCATTCCAAGTTAGACTAAATAAAGAAGATGTTAGGGTAAATCCTCTTAAATCCCAGAAAGTCATGGAAGTAAAACATCCTGTGTATCTTCCATGGCTTATTCCAGAAGCATCCGTGTTCAAAAAAGCATTTAACATAAAAGACTGTCCTGAGGAAGAGATTAGGGGAAAATTCTTGGAGCACGAAACTGTCCATACTAATGTGGCAAAAATATATACGGATGGATCAAAGTCAGATAGTGGTGTTGGCTGTGCAGTTATCCTTGGTGATACAGCAAACACAGCTAAACTACCTGACATTGCATCCATATTCACAGCAGAATTAACAGCCATAGTCTCTGCCCTGGATATAGTTGTTCAAGTAGCGACACTAATTTTGTCATTTACTCTGATTCCAAAAGCACTTTAGAAGCTATTAAAAAATTCAATAGCTTCCATCCGTTACTTCAAAAAGTTCAGGAATCGCTCTTCCATTTGTATTATTTGCGTAAATCTGTCTCTTTCTGTTGGGTCCCTTCACATGTGGGGATTTGCGGAAACGAGGTGGCAGATAGGGAAGCGAAAGCTGCGTGTCTCATCAGAAACAGCCTTTAGTAAAGTGCCTCATACAGATCTAAAAGGTCCTTTTAGGTCTTATATTTTAAGCAAATGGCAAGAAAGATGGACTTCTCCTCATCTTGCCAATAATAGAAAGTACAGAAATATTAGAAATAATATTTTGCCGTAGCCTTCGTCTTTCCAGTCTGATAGACGAACAGAAATAGTTTAAGCAGACTGAGGATTGGGCACACTTATTTGACCCATCAGTTTATTTTAGAAGGGGCAGCCTCCCAGAGTGTGCTTGCAGTGGCGAGATGCTAACAGTGGAGCACATTCTGGTTGCTTGCCCCAGATATTTTAACCAGAGAGAGAGAGAGAGAGAGAGAGAGAGAAAGAGAGATATTTTAGGGGTAAATCCTTTGTGATATTTTGGGAGATGAAGCAGATATTTCTCCTCTCTCCTTTTTAAAGTCTATAAACATTTTTAATAACATTTAATTATTTTTTTAATAACATTTAATTGTTTTTTATCTATCACATCATAGATATATGTAATGGGACAAATATTCCTTTAATTATTGGTGATTTTATTTAGAATTGATTCATCATCCTCCTCTAATATCTTTACAATGCTGTTGTGAAAGTGATTGGAACTGTAAAATGTTTTCGTTTTTGTTTTGGACACGAGTGCGTGGCAGTGTAGCCAGTTCCTTGTTTTGTTTATCTTTCGCTTTGAGTTTGGGAACGCTGTCCTGAATTTTTCGTCTGCAATTTGGTAACACTAGCAACACATGTAAGAATCACGAATGCTCTCGTGTGAGAAGGACGCAACCGGTCCACCCTTTCATTTTGGCTATTTTACCAAATTATTAATACAAATGATTATCTATCCCTTGCAAGGGATCTAGTCCAGGGATCTAGTCCAGGAGTTCTGAAAACTAAGTAAATTAACCAGGTCCAGAAGACTAAGCCTGGGAAAAATGTTTTGCAGGATGTAATGAGTAATAAAGAAACAAGCTGAATACCAGGAATTTCTTCAATACCCATAAAATGGAAATCAGCACTTCAATTGCCTCCTAGTGGGAAGACATCACCTGGCCTCATCAGTAGTAAGGCCCATACACACAAGGAATATCATGTAATAGTAGGTAGGACAGGCCTACCCTAATTCCCAGGCAGCGTATAAGGTCATTAGTTCTTCATACCCACCGTGTCAACTATGACATAGTACCATTCTTCATTATCGTGAATCTCATTATTTGAAGTCATTAGTTGTGCGCCGTCATCTTACTTTGTCCATAATTGTGACCTCGTTTTGCTGTCTTCAAATGAGCGATGTTTCGAAGAAGATGTGCAGATTGATTCCATGCTCGGGAATTAGACTAAATATAGGAATGGATTGTGTGCGGACAATTTTTCGAAGAACCTTTATTCGAAAGGCAATTGTTCCAAAAGTTTTTTTTTTTTTTTTTTTTTCGAAAACTAAATATTCGAAACAATAGTTCCAATGTGTAATTGTTCGAATTTACAGTTGATCGAAATACAAAATATTCGAATAAGCAGTTTTTCAAAATGAATATTGTTCTCTCTCTCTCTCTCTCTCTCTCTCTCTCTCTCTCTCTCTCTCAAAGTGTTGTTATTCGAGAAACAACTCAATCGCATTGTTTGTATTTTAATTAACTTAAA
>NC_061105.1:51946481-52048367 GCF_015104395.2 Macrobrachium nipponense | reverse complement strand
GGTGGTGATGAGAGTGATGATGATGGTAATGTCGGTGGTGATGACGATAATGGTGATTCTGATGATGAGAGTGATGATTATGATGGTAATGGAGGTGGTGGCGAAGAGAGTGATGATGAGAGAGAGAGAGACTGTGTCCACCACTTTTCAAGGATGCCTTGATGCTGGTCTTTGCATGCAGAGAAAACATACAATTACTGGTCAACAAGAGATGTTCACGGCACAAGCAGAGGGAACGAGTCACAATTCATGAGCGACTGCCAATGTCTGAAATGACAGATCTGAGGGGTCCAGCTTCCATATTGTCTCAGAATGACAGAGAGAACTAGCAAGGGAATCAGTCTCGTTCAAAACAAACCGTTTGTTGAAAAAAAAAGTTTGTAAAGGCAATGGCATGTAAAGAAACCTGCCTTGGACAGAAATGTCTAATTGCGAAAAGAAAAAAAAAAACAATAAATTAACAAACAAAAGTAATGATATTGCAAATCAGCATCAATGTTACTGCCATTTTGACCTTGCTCACGACATTAATAAAAAAAAAATTTTGGTCCTGTGCAGTTTGATAATGACCTCGAATGCATGTCTGTGCCCTTCAAATGGGGTAATATGTTTATCACATTCAAACAACCACAAGACACAAAAACACAGCCCTGAAGGACAGCACTAGGAATACTGAAGATGTTTAAAAGAGGTTCAGAATTTCTACAAAAGTCTGAGGTCCCATATAGGCATTAAGGAGATCAACTGAATACTATTCATATGATAGGAAGTGTAGTGCAATCTTCTGAAACACACACACACACATACATAAAGATCACTGGAACGCAAGACCCAATTCCAAATTTAAAAAAGGACAGCAAGCAAAGAAAGTCAAATTTACCAACTTCACAGATAACCATGACACTGTGAGGCCCTAAGCACATTTCAAACTGTTCTTCATTTGATGATGTTAACAATTAAATATCTTACAAAGATGAAAAATGTCATTTCATCTTAGCCCGAAGACTGTAGGAGATCATTTACGCCACCAACCATCAACAAATCTCTCCAAGACCCACATAAGTTAAACTTTAACTATAAACACATCTGTTACAGCGATGCAATACCAACAGGAACACGTGTGTTCTACAAGAACAAATTTCACAAAATACGTGTTTGTTTGTTTGTTTGTATGGTGCTTTTACGTTGCATGGAACCAGTGGTTATTCAGCAATGGGACCAACGGCTTTGCGTGACTTCCGAACCACGTCGAGAGTAATCTTCTATCACCAGAAATACACATCTCTCACTCCTCAATGGAATGGTCGAGAATCGAATCCGCGACCACCGAGGTGGGACGCTAATACCATACCAACCAGCCGCTGAGGCGCTCACAAAATATGTGTGTTTCATGCAAAGAAAGGACTTCCAGCCGAGAGATGACAATGCTGTGATGAGAATATAGTAACGAGGTTCAAAAGCATCCACAACACAAAGTCCTCATGACATAACGACAACCTTGAATAATAAGTCGAAATTTTCGAGCTATTCAAAGAAATTGTTCAGTAAATCCACCACCACTGTGAAATACTTACAAGAATATATAAAGAGAGAATATTCAGCAAAAGAACTATACAAAAAACATAGTTTAGACAACAACACACTAAAAACATTAGCAAAGATTGTGATTGTTATACATTTGCTTCCTCTGCTCTGACCAGCAAAATAGGGCAGTAAAAAGTAGCAGGTTTGTAATACAAAAGAAAACTTGGAAATTAAAAACCGTAAAAGGGAGATATTCTAGAACAAGCACTGCAAAGAAATGAAATATTAAGACTACCTCTTTGTAAGTTTAGCAAGAGAAAAGGTGGAAATATAAGAGAAAAAGGATTAATACACAAAAGGCTGTAAAACCTTATTTCAGGAAGGCCTTTAATGTGTTCTGACAGAAAGACCAAGTTTCTGTGCATGCTTGAGAATTCTTGGCTGGTAACTCAGAACTGGAGCTATGCATCTTAAATTATACATTTTAACTAAATGGTAGTTTTTAAAGACAGATATTTGATCAAAAGCCAAAATCAACCACCGAGATGCCATCACGTGAGAAAAGAAACCTTTTCCCCAACAGCATACAGGAAGAAATCTAAAAAATCATAAGTCTCTCTTCATAATCTGTTAAACAAGTTGATGTTATAAACTAGATTCCCATCAACAAATGGGCCAGTTACCTTCTGAACCACCAAAGGAACTGAACAAGGGTAAAGCAGATTCAGAAATTGAAGTATAGCTGTTCTAGACACCTGAAGAAACAAATTTAGGATATGTACTGGAAACTGCAGGTGAAAGTTTTTACCAGACAAGACCAGAAAGTAAAACAGACTTCAGTGATGACTGTCCACTTTGTCTTTGGAAGAAGAAGAAGAAGAAGAAACAAGGTGTTGGAGTGATATTAAGATTATAATGGACAACAAATAGAAACGAAAACCTGAAGTGAATGGGTGAAAATGGAGTTTTGTAACTGTCAACATTACTAGTTATGACAACAGATACTCTCCAAAGAGAAAACACCAATTTCTTTTTGAAGAAATTGAGGAGCTTCTAGACAAAAGCCTTAAAAATGACAAATTTTTAACCAATTTGTATTTTTCATAGCTAGCAAACCTTCAGTCTTTACAATAGGATAATCTTCTATCGCTAGAAAAAGAATATGAAAGAAAACTTTAATAGGAGTGGAGGGATGTGCAATCAGGTAGGTTACTATATGTCAAATAGACCACAGGTGAACCATATTAGAGACTAAATCAAAGATTACAAAAACAACCATAAACAATAATGACAATGGAAATCAAAAGATTCACAGGTTAGACAAAGTAACAAACACAAATATATCAACAATTGGTACCAAAAACTGACAACCTATTACTAGTACTGTACTGCAGTTGCATGATTAAATATCAACAAACATTCAATTGCAGTGCACAGAAAATTGCAGAGAAAAATCCCAAGCTTTCAGAAGAGGAGGAATGACCCTTTCCGGTAACCTCTCAATCTGACAACAAAATGTTGAACTTACAATGAGTAAGTAACTTTATAAATGACTTACAAATTAATACAGTACATATTATTGTCATTTTCATCTCAGACCGAGGTATGCTTTTGACCTCAAGCAGGACTGGTGAGGACAAAGAGAGCAAAGATAAAGGAACTGGTTCCTAAACTAAGAGTCCCAAAGACTGCAAAACATGGCTAAGTACAATATAATTTCACTCAGGGTTGAGAATAGATTACACAGATGAAAGGACATGAAATGATTGAATAATATGAACTAGCCATGACTGTTCACTGGGGAAAAGTCAAGCAAAATACAAGTACTAGTGATAAAATAAGAATGGAAAATGGAAGAAAGGAACGTAACACTCACACTTTTTGGTAGTCCGATAAACGGCTATATCATTGCAGGGAATAAAGGAATAGTTAGATCATTGTAGGGGATAAAGGAATAAACATAAAAATCTCTACAAAATGGACGAAACGGTTTCACAAAAACCGTGAAGAAGAAATGGACAAAATGTTTTGTACCATGAACAAGTGGACAACATGAACAACAAAACTTGGCCTCTCTAGCTGAAAACAACAATGAAGACCATTCGTAAGCTATCAGGTTTGTTCTGGAGAGAGAGAGAGAGAGAGAGAGAGAATTATTATTATCATTCAAAAGAACCCAATACACATGAAACAAAAGGGGCCACTGATTGGAAATTCAAGCTCCAAAAGAATATGATATATTCATTTGAAAGATGCAACAGAAGGTACTAATAGGAAATGCAGAAAAAAGAATAAATGTAAATTACCAAATCAATAAATATATAGATAACAATTTATGTAAGGGCATTATTCAAATACAAATGAGTTTGAGAAGGTGAAGTCAGAAGTTATCTATATGGAAACCTGTTAACTGTCTTTACACGAATAAGTGTAAGTGAAAGCGCTAGTAGTAATGGGTTTGTGAATAAACAAAAGTGATTACGAAACAAAGGCACCTTTCAGTGGAGAGGAGTCAATGAAATCTCCTGCATCTCAAAAGAGATATCTTGAAATCTCACACAAAATATTGCATATACCTTGATCATTCTTTTAAACACTTGATAAGTCTTCTAAAAACAATAATCATTGATTATCACCCAAACCTCAAAATGTAATGTACAGAATGTTCATGACTATATGAAAAACACCACAAAAAATGAATTTGTCATGGGTGAGAAAAATGGACATTAATATGTGAAAGTTAAAGTACACCTCTTCTTCATGACAGCATGATCATTAGTCAGGGTCAATTATGAACTGCAATTACAAAATGACAAAATAACCAATACCATCTGGTGTTCCTTCAACTAAATAAGAAAAGGCATAATGAAGTGCCAAAAATAGCAACTTGACATTACAACTGAACACAAATATTCTTAATGATCAATTGGCACTTAAAAAAAAAACTCTTGAAGATCAATTGGTACTTACTAATAAAAAAAAAAGATAAAATACAATACCACATCATATTAATATCACAATTTGTCGAAAATTGTATTTTTCCTAACTATAAAAGCCTGAGGTCCATTAACAATAGGAATGTAATCAGTGGCAGCTGGAACTGGTTGCAAGCTTTGAACAAGGAAGTTCGATAGTTAACTGCTTGTCAGGTAGTCGGGTGTCCCGGCCAACTGGGAGGTGAAGCTTCACTTTGCTTTAGGGCCAGGAAATAGAGTGAGGGGTGGCATGAGGTGGGACTATGTGTAAAGGACCTCAGGTTTGTATAGTTAGGAAAAATACAATTTTCGACAAATTGTGATTTCTTCAGATACGTATACAAACCATCGGTCCTTTAACAATAGGAAGACTCACTTATTGGTGGGTGGAATCTGAGTCTTATGGACAGACTGGTGTTCGTCCGACCTTGGTTCCCTCCCTGGTCGTAAGAGCAGAGGGAGGGATCCTAGCCTCTGCCCAGCTGATCGGGGTGTGCACCGCAGGATCAGTGGTCAGACCTCTGGACCAAATTTATAAGAGGGAGGTCAGCGTACCTCTTATAAATAGCAAACAAGAACTAGTTACTACTTCAAGAGCCAATATGAAGTCATGGGTTTGTCTCTTGTTGGCCTCCACTCCCCCCCTTGTAGGGGAGTGGTGGATAACTGCTCCTATTCCTACTGAAAGGGATAGGATGGAGCTCAGTTGTGTAGCTTACCTGCATCTGCTTCCTGTCCAGCGTAGTGACGACCGCAGCCCTCTGCCCACAGGTAGAGGGGGAACAAAGAAGGAGTAAGAGAAGCCAGTCACACTCTCTTTCACTCGTCCATTCATGCAGTCAGACAAGGATGCGATGCTGTTCTGTCCGCTCGGTTGCTGGGTAAGCTACACAACTTGTTAAGCAGCCACCACGAGTACCAAGGAAAAGGTGTCCAAGGACCTGTGGGCAATATCCCGAAGGTAGAAGGAAGTAAAGGTGGTCTGGTTGGCCCAAACCCTTCCTTCAGAACCTGCACCACGGAGAAGTTCTTGCAGAACGCAAGGGTTGGACCAATACCTCTGACTTTGTGAGCTCTCGGACGAAGGGTATGGGTGTCGTCACTACTCTCCTGATCACCTCACGCAGCCAGAAGGAAAGAGTGTTCTTGGAAACCCCTTTCTTGGTAACCCCAGTGCTAACGAAGAGGCGTCGACACTCAGGCCTGAGGTGCCGAGTTCTCTTCAGATACCGTCGTAGCGCCCTCACAGGACAAAGCAGCATCTCATCCGCATCATTATAAGTGAAGTCCTTCAGGGAGGGGATCGTGAAAGACTCGAACCGGTCGTCAGGGACCGAAGGATTCCGAGTCTTCGCCATGAAGTTCCCCTACTCTATTCGCCAATGCCAGGGCCAGCAGGAAGAGGGTCTTGAGGGTCAGATCCCTGTCTGACGACTCTCGGAGTGGCTCGAAGGGTCTTTGAGTCAAACTCCTAAGGACGAGAGTCACATCCCACCCCGGGGGCATGAGTTCCCTGTGTGAGCAAGACCTCTCAAAGCTCTTCATAAGAAGGGAGATCTCGAAGGAAGAGGAGATATCCACTCCCCGCAGTTTAAAGACCAGGGCCAAGGCGGTTCTGTAGCCTGTAACTGTGGAGAAGGAGAGGAGCTTCTCTCGGCGAAGGAAAACGAGGAAATCCGCTACCTGCTGAAGAGTGGCTCTGAGAGGAGAGAGACCCCATCCACGACACCAACCACAGAAGACGGACCACTTTCCCTGGTATACAGCTGCAGAGGACTGTCTGAGGTACCTAGCCATCTCTGTTGCTGCTTGGTGAGAAAAGCCTCTCGCTCGCAGGAGATGGTGGATAACAGCCAGCCGTGAAGACACAGGGACAGAACCGACCAGTGGTACCGTTCCACGTGTGGCTGGCACAGGAGGTTGTGCCAAGGGGGAATCTCTCTCGGTGCTTCGGCGAGCAGAGCCAGTGAATCAGACAGAACGGGGGAAAGGCGTAGACGAAGAGGTTGTCCCACGGGTGTTCAAGAGCATCCTCTGCAGCTGCCCATGGGTCCGGCACAACTGAGTAGAAAACCTGGAGTTTTCTGTTGTGCCGGGTGGCAAACAGATCTACGACTGGACGCCCCCACAGGTTGAAGAGCCTTTCCACCACGTCTGGGTGAAGGGACCACTCGGTTCCTATCACCTGATCCTGACGGCTGAGCTTGTCTGCTACTACATTCCTCTTGCCTGGAATGTAGCAGGCTGACAGCTCTACTGAGTGTGCCACAGCCTACTCGTGCACCTGCAATGTCAACTGATGCAATGGGAGGGACACTAGGCCCCCCTGTTTGTTAACGTACGCCACTACCGTGGTGTTGTTGCTCATCAACACCACTGAGTGTCCCATCAGACGGTCTTGGAACTCTTGGAGAGCGAGAAACACTGCCTTGAGCTCCAGGACGTTGATGTGAAGGTGCTTGTCGTGAGGATCCCACACACCCGTAGCCAGCAACTCCTCCAGGTGTGCGCCCCATCCCTCGGTTGACGTGTCTGAAAACAGCAACATCTCCAGGGGGGGAGTGCGAAGAGGCACTCCTCTTACGAGGTTCCCATCATCCAGCCACCAGGCTAGGTCCTGCCTCACCTCCTCCGTGAGAGACACGGGGAAGTAAGGTGGGTCTCTTGCCTGTGACCAACTCTCCTTTAGTCTCCACTGAAGAGACCGCAGGTGAAGACGCCCATGAGGGACTAACTTCTCGAGAGACGACAGGTGACTGATCACGACCTGCCACTGCTGAGCTGGCTGCTCCTGTAGGGACAGGAACCGTCTGGCTGCCTCCCTGAACCTGCTGATCCGCGAGTCTGTGGGGAAGACTCGCCCTGCTACCGCATCGATCAGCATACCCAGGTACTTCATCCTCTGCTTGGGCTCGAGATCTGACTTCTCGAAATTCACTACGATCCCCAGATCGTGGCAGAGGCAGAACTCAAGGAGTCAATCCCTGTCCTGTAGCAACTGCGAGCGGGAGCTCACCCGGACCATCCAATTGCCGAGATACCTCAGAAGACGTATCCCTACTGAATGGGCCCAAGCCGACACCAGAGTGAACACTCGCGTGAACACCTGTGGGGCAGCTGAGAAACCTAAACAAAGTGCCCTGAACTGGTACACCGTCCCGTTGAGGATGAAACAGAGGTACTTCCTGGAGGACTGATGGATGGGTATCTGGAAATACGCATCATTCAGGTCCACAGAAAGCATGAAGTCGTTCTCCCTGATGGACTCGAGCACTGAGCGTGTCGTTTCCATCGTGAACCGAGTCTGGCAAACGAATTGGTTCAAGGGAGAGAGATCTATCACCGGGCGCCAGCCCCCCCCGAGGACTTCTCCACCAGGAAAAGTCAACTGTAGAAGCCAGGTGACTGATCCCATACGATCTCCACAGCTCCTTTGCTCAGTATGGCTTCTACTTCCTGCCGAAGCACCACGTCCCTGGCCTGCGACTCTGGTTCTCTGACAGCAGGTGCTAAAGAGACACCCCCAGAGTTAACCTAGTCAGATCTGGGTTAACCTGCTTGGGCAGCAGAGGGTCCTCTGTTGGCACATAGAAGCGCCTCTGTCATGGTAGAGGTGGAGGTGGAGGAAGGAGCTTGGATGACCTGCTGGACCGAAGCGAACCCTCCTGTCTGGAGACGAGAGCGTCCACCTGGTTCAGCACACTGCCGGCCAAGGCTGATTGCAGCAGACCTATCGTCGTCCTGGGTTCCTTTTTGGGCCCCCAGAACGGAAGGTGGGAGCGGCGATCCTTCCCCGAGGTCGTTGTGCTGACGAATCAGCGCAATAACCTCAGCGAATGACCTCTGGATCTCAGGAGTGACTGCGTCTTGCGGAGACGGACCGTCCAGCGAGAACGCCTCCCGAGACCCTCCTCCTTCCACAGGAGGAACCACAACAGACCCCTCATGGTCTCCTCCTGCCGCTTGCGCGTACGATCTGGTCAGTCCTAGGACCGTGCCAGGTTCGTAGGCCATCGCGGCGGGATTGTGCTCCTCGTGATCACTCCTGATTGCCTCGCTCTTCCCGGTGTAGCCCGAGGAAGTTGAAGGGATAGGAGAGGCAGACACCTGACACTCCCCCCTCGCCCACCGGCAGAACCGGCGTGCCGGTGGGGCTGCAGCCGCTCGCTGACCCGTGGTGGCGATCTGGCTGCAGGCCTGGTCGAGCGGCTCTCTCGGGGCGAGAGCGGCTGAATATATAAATCAAGGGAAAACCAACCTTTAATAGATCTTTAATAGATCACCTACAACTAAACTAAACCCTAACCCAAGAAATAGGGAATTTTAAATATTATAACTTTGGGTAGGTACCTTCCAAATCACTGGCCAGATAAAGCTAACCTAAGAAACTAAGTTAGAAAGAAGGAAGCAAAAGAAAATGACAGGGGAAACTTAATATTATTCCTACCTAACACATGCAAACTAAATCCCACTCAAAACTTAACTTAGTATCTAGCATACTATATACTATCAAGAATACCTATAATAAACCAGAAACTTTCAATTAATAAATAATTAAAAAAAACGGAAAACTAATAATCTTACAACTTCAAAATAACGGATAATCATGGGAGGCTTGCCAGAACATCTTATCAGGCTATATAAGGTCCAGAAGACCTACTGCAAACAGGGGAATGCAAATCTACAGGTAACACAGCAATACACGACCATCTTAATAATTATAAAAACATCTCATACCTGTAGATAGCCGCCCTACTTGTCTCCACAAGTTCCAAGAACTCACTGACACTGAAGAATGGGTCAACGTGGTCAAGCTGCAATTACTGTAGGCAACCCAAAGTACCACAGGGACCCCGAGGGTGGTAGCCTCCGAGAATCCGGGGCGTCAAGGATCTTGCACGCCGCAAACTGCACCGTTCTATGTAGATACCAGCCAACTCATTCAGAATCCTTTCGACAAATGAGGGAAGGGGTGTGGCTGGAGAATGCTGAGGGTGACTAAACACCAGCGACCACACACAGGGCAGCGAAGGATTAGATAAGCCGTGATCCAAATCTCCTTATAAAGACGGTTGAAGTGACCTTAAATTCTGTGGAAAAGCGTCAGGCTGTGAGGTGGAACTCCAACTAACTGTCACATATCACCACCCTTACAACCAAGCCTTCAACTCGAGTCAACACAGCTCATAAGAGAGAAAAACAACAATCGTTAATAAGGCACTTCAGTAGTTCACTACTAATATAGGGGGAGAAGGTGGTAAACAAAATGCCTAAGAAAAACAAAGCAAAACTGCAAAGTCATATGATTGTCGCGGGCAAATTTTTCCCACACCATGACATTAAGATATACGAGAATAAGAATACTATTAGTATACATATACACTGTTGTCAGTCTTCTTGCCTGGAGACAGGGGTCGGAGAATGGTACTGTGTCATAGTTGACACGGTGGGTATGAAGACTAATGACCTTTACACTGCCTGGGAATTATGGGTCTTACTACTGATGTGGCCAGGTGATGTCTTCCCACTGGGAGGCAATTGAAGTGCTGATTTCCATTTTAGGGGTATCGAAGAAAATTCCTGGTACTCAGCTTGTTTCTTTATTACTCATTACATCATGCCAAATTTCTCCTAGGCCTAGTCTCCTGGACTTAGTTAATTTACCTAGTCTTCAGAACTCCTGGACTAGATCCCTGGATTAGATTCCTGGACTAGATTCCTTGCAAGGGATAGATAATAATTTGTATTAATAATTTGGCAATCATTTGTATTAATAACTTGGTGAAATAACCAAAATGAAGGATGGACCAGTTGACGTCCTCCTCACATGAAAGCATTCGTGATCCTTACATGGTCTTTTAGTGTTACCAAAATGCAGACGAAAGATTCAGGGCAGCACTACCATACTCAAAGTGAAAGATAAACAAAACAAGGGACTGGCTGCACTGCCACACACTCGATGTTTACAACAAAAACGAAACAATTTCACAGTTCCAATCACTCTTACAACAGTAGTGTAAAGATATTAGAGGAGGATGATGAATCAATTCCTAAATAAATCACTAATAATTAAAGGAATATTTTTCCCATTACAAAGCTTTTCCCTCGGGGAAGAATTGATTCATGTCCACTCTAATATCAAGGACAACTTTTCCTAATGGAACCAAACAGCTCCTTAGATGGGTCTGCAACTGTGGAAAAACAGGTCTCGTACAGTAGAAACAAGCAACGATCTCAACTAGAGACTAAAGGGGCTCTTGCAACAACATAACACAAGGATATACTTGAGTACTAAATGGGGACACTACCCTATAGGTGTGCGTTCAATACAGCTTTCCTAATAGCTTTGTCTAGCCTAATACTGGGATTAGATTGACTCCACTTACACAGGATGTCACATCACTCTGCAACAAAAGTTCTCCACATGTGAAGACAGAATTTACTCCTATTGAGGCGTCCTAATGATTATCAAACTCACCAAAGCTCTTGGCTAGAAACGACTCTAAACTTGAATCTCAAAGGGGTTTGGAAAGTGGTGTACTCTATCCTCTAAGATGTACCAAACCAGTACTACAAGAGCAAAACTCTGACAATTTCCTATAAGACAAGACCCATAAGACCACAATTGCATTCCCAACCAGGGCACTATGTGAATTCTTGTACAAAATGTTTTACATTATTCCTTTGTTCATTACCTCAAAACTATAAAATTTTCACATTACTGGCCACTGTGAAGAGAAAAAAATTATATTTTCATCAATCTCTAACCAAGTATAAAGAGAATACACAAAACGTACAAAATTACAGTATTGTACATCATCACACAGTCTATATCTCTTCAATGAGACGTGAGGGAGGCACAATATTCCTAGCACCTCTTGTACGAACTCCTTCAGTTACTATATCAGGCATATTTTCAGAGTGCTCTTTCATGGTAACCAACCATTCTTCATCACTTGGAATGTGAGATGTATGTGGTGTAGACATTATGGGTGGTTGAGTGTTATTATGTTTGGGTGTTAAGTGTTGTATTGTCCCCTGTATGTCAACCAACTTCTGGTCCAAGTCCTTGATTTGATTTGATAAATCTCCCACTTGAGACCAAATGTCCTGGTAGGATTGAGTGAAGCTCTTAACTGTCTGTAATGTTTGTTGTGTTTCTTGTTCTAATTGAATTACATCAATGTATGATTCATCAGTATCAGTCGCCATTGTTACAATATTTCAAGCACTTATATATAATCAAATAATAAAATGTAAACTACATTAAGAGGCAATACCATACAATCCGTCACTATAGAAATAATGAATATGAATGTAAACAAGTCATGACCTTACTCAGATAAAAATTAACAATATTGTATAAAGAAATGCATACAATACGACAAAACATTATAAGTGACCTACATAACATATAGGCACAGTGGGTATGGATCAATAGCACTGGACTACAGATCCATCACAGCTGCCACCAAATGTTGTGGGCAAATTTTTCCCACACCATGACATTAAGATATACGAGAATAAGAATACTATTAGTATACATATACACTGTTGTCAGTCTTCTTGCCTGGAGACAGGGGTCGGAGAATGGTACTGTGTCACAGTTGACACAGTGGGTATGAAGACTAATGACCTTTACGCTGCCTGGGAATTATGGGTCTTACTACTGATGTGGCCAGGTGATGTCTTCCCACTTGGAGGCAATTGAAGTGCTGATTTCCATTTTAGGGGTATCGAAGAAAATTCCTGGTACTCAGCTTGTTTCTTTATTACTCATTACATCATGCCATATTTCTCCTAGGCCTAGTCTCCTGGACTTAGTTAATTTACCTAGTCTTCAGAACTCCTGGACTAGATCCCTGGATTAGATTCCTGGACTAGATTCCTTGCAAGGGATAGATAATCATTTGTATTAATAATGTGGTGAAACTAAAAAATTTTTAGGGTCACATTCGGTACTATTTCATTCAACCTTAAGCCCTCCTGCACTAGCTTTGAATGAGACCAAGTTACAGTGCTGAGGAGTTTACTAACTTACTTAAAGTCAAGAAACATTGCATTTTTATTAAAAAAAAAAGTGCAGTTAAGAAACAATCAATTGTATTTCCTGCGCCAATTCTTTTTTGGGTGATGCCACACGGGTTCACAAAGACGCATTTAAAGGTTTAACACATATAATTATTATTTAAAGAACACAACAATTATCCAAGTTACGTTAAGAAGCAAGAAAACTAGCACATTACTGCAAAAATTAACAAAACATTACGTTACTTCGATAAAAAAAGAAACATAAATGGCAAAACAGGATCCCAGAGTATCCTTATGAAGAAGTTACTGCAATGGCGACGACAATTCACGAGGTGATGTGGCTGGATTCTACAAGAACATCTTTTACCTGCCTTCGTGGAGTCAGCTGCTAAAATCCGAGAGCTTCACCTTTCCACTCTAGAGGAAAACTCGGGAGGAGTATATTGCATAATACAGTTGTTCACAACATCTACAAAATTACAGGGTTACATAACAAACATCAATTTAAAAACAAACTTCAAGTGTTCTAATCGTAACCCAACATACAGAAAAAGGGGATTTCATCCAGAAGGCAAGCATAAATTACTGGCATGTGCCCTTACAATAAGAAAATAATATATATAGTCTCCACAGGAAGAAGTTTGACAACACTGTAATGATACGTCATCTAATTTTATATAGATGGACAAAATTTGCAAAAAAAGTGGTTTATTACTTTGAATATCAAAGTACTAATTTATACCAAGTCATTGCATTAGTTAATATAATAAAAACTACTTCTTTGGAGCAAAATAATCATATATCAACGTATTTTCATAGAAACTGGGAAATACTTCAAAACAAGTACTCATAAAAAACTAGGAAATTTTATTCAAGGGGAATAAATGGCAATTTTTGACAAATAACTTGGTAATCATTTGTATTAATAACTTGGTGAAATAACCAAAATGAAGGATGGATCAGTTGACGTCCTCCTCACATGAAAGCATTCGTGATCCTTACATGGTCTTTTAGTGTTACCAAAATGCAGACGAAAGATTCAGGGCAGCGCTACCATACTCAAAGCGAAAGATAAACAAAACAAGGGACTGGCTACACTGCCACGCACTCGACGTTCACAACAAAAACGAAAAAATTTCACAGTTCCAATCACTCTTACAACAGTAGTGTAAAGATATTAGAGGAGGATGATGAATGAATTTGTCGGGAATTTTCTCGACTTTTATTATATGATTCGTGCCCGGATGTTCTGGGCAGATGACAAGGCCTTGAGGAGGCGCGCACTCTAAGACTCTTAGGGTGAGATACAATAAAATTTGGTCAACATTACAGTTTTATTACGAAAAATAAACATTTAAATACATTAACAGAACACCGAAACTAAAGTTCCTAGCAGAATTCCACAGTACACGCAGTTTCGTACTGCTTTTACCAATTTAACACAAATACTTGAAAATTCTCATGGCCTTTGTATGTTGCAGCACATAGGATCTTTGATGTCACGTGCTTGCAAAGCACTAAGTCCACAACTGGACGAAAAATCTGCACAATACGAGACCCATTGACTCAATGTCACAAAAAAATAACTTTCTTGCACTGGCAGCTTTCTTTTGCTGCATAAATAGAGTCCCTCATCGCAGGGATGGCACATATATACGTGGATAAAGTTAACTTACTGTTAAGACGGAATTCGACCTAGCATGGCGACGGCTGGGAGTCGAAGAATTGAGAGACACACAAATTTTTACGGTACTTACACGGATCAGGTTCTGGGCAGGAATGACGCGTCACTTCGCCCTTCTTCAAAGGAAACTTACGCTTTCCCGCGTGAACTACAGAATCCTTGTAATTCAGGAGGGAATCATCGATTATTTCGACATTACGTATATTACTAAATCTATTTTATTCTTGAATGTGAAATATGACTGTTACGTTATTATTTAAGATCAATGAATTAACTTAAAGTTCTGGCTGAAGGCCGTAATCTGCAAATTCTTTAATGACTATGGAGTCCTTGGCTCCAAATCTATACATAGATAATTTATCTCTTACTAGTGATCATCGAATTATATTTATTAACGAAAATTCATAACGTCTTCTTTTCTATGAGACACGCTCCTTCCCCGCCATGCATTTAGGAATTGCGTCATAAACTGTCGTGTATTGGACAGCTTTCTGTTCAATGAATCGCCCGCGAGATCCCTCAGTCTTGCCCCAATTTAACGCAACACTTGTGAAGTTAAATGGCGGGGATTTCGAATGATCAGTTCGAAATTCACGACATACTCCACACCAAAAGTATGGGGCGTTAAAATGTTGGACAATTCAGGAAAGACTGAGCTCAGGGGGGAGGAGTAACTACTCCTACACTACTCAGTCAGACTCGCTGCGTAGTGCTCCACAACGACTAACAGAGTACACAAAAAAACATGACATGTCAAAGAAATTATACATCAACATTACACCCGGGGTGATCAATGTCATATACAAATAAAACATCAATGGCAGATATATATATATATAAATGTACACATACACATAAGGTAGACATGAATCAGCACAGAAACTCAATAGGCAATGGGCCTGCAATAAGATCAAAAGTATAAATGTAAAATTAAGATCAAGGAAACATGAATATACTCTCATAAGGCATTCTGGCTTCACTCAATCAATGGCATGAAAAATGAAACAGTCATATATGGACAACTTTGTATGCAACAAGCATAGACTTTGGGCACTCGCCTCAAAATGCAATACAACATGCAAGAGAAACTTCTATATTAAGCTCTACATCTTCAATAATCTTCATGCAACACGCATGTTATTCTAGGCTACTCACCTTCAATAATCAACAAGCATTAATCAGATAGACAGGCCGTTTGCGATTAAGGAAACACAGATTACAACTGATTCAGTATGTACTCTTTTACGGGACACATGCCCTCAAAACGCTTTCCCTTCTCTACAAGTACTCATATACATTTTTCTTAATCTACTTTGAGGGTGGGGGCTACCTCTGCACAACGCTCGACTTGTTGCACAAGAGGGGGCTCCCACTACCTTACGCTAACCCGACGCACTACCATCCTCTGAGGATTCAACTCACCTACACTTACTTGGGTCCACCCTCCCTGCCTACCAGAATACGGGACCTTCCTGTTTTCTTTCACTGTTTCTAGCCATAACTTATATATATTCGCTTTCCATTAAGTGCTTCATCAACTCGCGCTGCTTAGCAGCAGCCTTTCTCAAAGGGCGTGCAGAACGTCTTGGTCTGCCTAACTGAATGTCAACGTCACTACCACTCGATACCTCAGTATCATTCACTTCAGCACTCTCACTTACCGTATTGGTATCGCTCGATTCGTTATTAATATCGTCAGCGTCTTTGTCACTCAAGACCTTTGTGGCTGGTTGTTCAGATGTGGCAGCCAGTGCCATCCCTTGGTCGTCCCCAGACGTCACAACATTTCCTGGAACACCTACTGCTGGGCTGTACGCTCCCTCGTCATGGACCTCTTCGTTGCAGTCGTCGTCACGCACCATCTCCTCCGTCGCACCATCAACATCGTCACGCCGTTCGTCTCCAACGCCATCATCGTCATCTGAGGGGGCAATTTCCAGGGGGACCAAGTGGCTGACAGCACGCAGGGACTCAACATCTTCGAACAATACCTTGGCCAAACGCACGACACTGTCGTCGTCCGGGTACGTCTCCACGACGCGTCTAAGGGGCCACGTTGCCCGCTTTTTATTTTCTTGCTTTACTAACACGATGTCTCCGGGGTGCAGCTTGGTGGGTTCCCCAGACTGACAATCGTGTCGGGCTCTTAGGGCACTCAGGTACTCCTTCCTCCACCTCTCTCGGAAGGCTTTCAAAGTGTCTGTTAGTTTAAGATATCGATCTTGTAGCCTCCGGGAGGTGAAGGTAGCATTAAGGTCTTCATCTGGCAAAACAGGTGCCATCAAATTGATTAAGTGACCTCGCACTAAATGAGAGGGGGTGAGGACCTCGTCCTCGCACTTGTCACCGCTATACATCAACAGCCTATTATTCACTACCGCCTCCGCCTCTTTCACTAGAGTCAATACGTGGGCCTCCGGGAGATGCTTTCTCCCGAGGGCTATCTGCAATGCACATTTTCTGACACCAATCAGACGCTCGAAAAAACCGCCTTTCCACGGCACACGGGGTGTTTGGAATCGCCATTCTACGCCAGTCCTCCTCAGGAACTGCTGGACTTCATCCTCTTCATAAAGTCCCTGAAGGAGGTTGCTGGCCGTCTTGAACGTTTGGTGGTTATCAGAAGTGATTATGGTCGGGGCTCCATGCGTAGCGCTGAATCTTCGAAGAGCTAGAACAAATTCCTCCGCATCCAAGGAGGGGTAGAAATCTAAATACACGGCCCTGGTGGCCATGCATATCACGAGGAGGATATAGCCTGGCCGCGTTTCAGTTTGTATGGCTGCGGTGTGGTCCACGCCAACTGCGGCCAATGGCTTCTGCAAGGTGATTCTTTCCTTCGGCAGGGGGGGTGGTGGTGGTTGTCTCATCAGCGGTTGGAATGCTAGCACGCATTCTGGACACTTCCGTACAACTTGCTTAGCAATTGACCTCAGGCCCGGCGTCCAGCATTTCTGTCGAAAAATCGCCATTAGCGTATTGACGTTACAATGGAGGTGCAAACAATGCAAATACTTTAAGTATGCTCTGACTAAGTGTCCCTTAGCAGGCAAAAGAATTAAATGTTTCATCTCTTCAATTTGGGACACTCGTCCCCTAGTGCAAATCAATTTGTCTACTATTATTAGACTTAATTGCCTCACAAAATTCAATATCTCACGAGGGGGTCTGACCTCACCCTCCAAATATGCATACACAGTAGGTAAATAGAATTTTTGTTCTAATAAGACAAGAACTCGAAAAGGATCCCTTTTCACCTTTTGCAAAACTTTAACACTAATTTGGTTACTCTAATCAAAATTCGGAACTCAACCTCCCTGAGTAGTAGTTCCCATATCTCTCCTGGGGGAATAGACCTTGTTTCTTCCCTCAGTTCCTGCACCGCCGCTACCACGGTTCTGATATTCGTTAGATCTTCCTCTTTGAAGGGAACAGGCTCTCCTGGGATTCCCAAGAACTCTGGACCTTGGCGCCAAAGAGGATTCTGCTGCAATTGCTGGATTGTTGCGCCCCTTGACAAGACATCAGCAATATTCTGTTTGCTGGGCACATACTTCAATCTGAAATCACAAATCTGGCGGAGAAAAACAACTTCCGCCACACGGTTAGATATAAAGATATTTTTGTTGTCCTTGGCATCCGGTGATGCCACCCATGCTAAGGCAACTTTGCTATCTGACCAGATACTAATTTCTTGCGGCTCTATTAGCCCTTTAATTGTTTTTGCTATCCTACAACCTAGCAGCAATGCTAAAAGTTCTAATTTAGGGATGGTGATTTTGAGCATCCCTTTCGGAGTGATTCTCATTTTGCTGGTGAGTAATCTTACATTACTTTCTTCATCTCTGACATATGCTACAGCACCGTATGCCCTACTACTGGCATCGGTGAATATATGGAGTTCGGATCTTCTGACTCCTGCCGCTCTCGGAAATGTTAACTCACAGACTGATTTCAATTCTACTAGCAGTTCTCGCGCTTCTTTAGCCTTTTCCTTACATAACACGTCATCCCATCCAATCTCTTGTTCCCAAAGTTGTTGGAGAAACAGTTTTCCCCTAACAAATAAAGGACTGACTAGACCTAGCGGATCGTAAATTGATACTAACAAAGATAGTACCCTACGCTTCGTAGGTACCCATCCCTCCCCCAATTCACGAATCCTCTCACTCTCTTTCACACACAGACGGTCGATGTCTCGAGCCCATCTCAGCCCGAGCACGCTCACACTCACAGGTTCTTTCCACTCTTTCTCGCTATTGAAGGCTATACTGTTTGTTGCCCACCCTTCTAACGGCATTCTGGCCCTATCCAATATTGCGTGGACAGATTCTTGTTCCTTTTTCATCTCATCCAAACTGTCAAATGCACTGACATAGTTATCAACATAAAAGGACTTGCTTAATTTAGGTCTTCCTTCTAACTTAAAATGATGATTCAACACTTGTTGTAACAAAAAAGGACTAGCCGTGATGCCGAACACCACGACTCTGAAAGCGAAGGTCAGCGCTCAACCTGCTACCTCTCGCCACAGGAATCCTGTATATTTGGCATCACGGGGATCTAACAGTACTCTATGAAATGCTTTGCTTATGTCTGCAAGCATGGCGTATTTATTCATTCAAAACTTTAGAAGCAAATTATAGGCCAACTCTACTAAATTAGGCCCAGGTAACTGGCATTCATTTAATGATTTATTATTCTTAGCTTTGGATGAGGCATTGAATACTATTCTAAGGGGGGTCGTGCGGCTATCCTTTTTGGATCTTTTACTTCACATATAAATCCTGCCTCTAGGTATTTGTTGATCACTCCCTGATATTGATCATAGTATTCCTTGTCTTTCTGAAATTTGGTTTGCAACGAATCCAGCTGTGCTACAGCATTTCTAAAGTTGGTTTCTGGCCTACCCTCTGAACGGAACGGCAAGCTAACCTGATATCCTTCAGGGTTCTTCGTTACACTCTGCAAAACCTTTCGCATAGCTTCCGCTTCGAGGACAGTGTATTGCTCGGATGGGGCGATGCCTAAGGTGTCTAAACGCCACCATTCATCAACATCAAATGCAATTGGTTCGCTCGCGACCCTACATACCCTGAGTGTTCTCATATGATCTATCTTGTGACCTTCTAATAGCCACTGTGGCACTTTCCCATATGGCGACATGCCATTATGGGTCAGAAAAAGACTTATCCCATCGATCCTTTCTACTCCAATAATAAAATAATTAAAAGAGTCTGCACCCACAAGAATGTGCACGTTTCTTAACTTATCGCTCTTACTGTCAGGATCTGCTAACGTGACTCCCTTCCCCACTAGTTGTTGTCTTACTCTTACATAACCTGCGTTATGAATCCGGACGTCTACGTTCTCGTGAACAACTAGTTTCATTCGAACAATTCTATTACCCATCTCTACCCGGCAACTCACTACGTCATACTGGCCACTGATTTCTGCTGAACCAAAGGGAGCAATGTTTAATGCCACTCTGCCTACCACTGGCAGGCCTAACTGCTTTGCAGTTTTAGCGGAGATAAAACTTCGTTGACTCCCAGTGTCCAAAAACAAGTGAACTCGTTTACTCTCCTGCTTATGACGGATCTCGGCCATGGCCGTTGGCAAAATCGTACAGGGAAGATCTACACTAGACGTTTGGGCTACTTTAGCGCTCTTACACAGTTGTGATTCTACTTTCTCTTTGGGCGGACGGGGGTTTCTATCGTGCTGCCTGGTCGTCGCATTTACTACTGGGCGGGAGGTTGTAGCTTGACTGGTTACGTTACTAAACTGGGATTACTCGGGACGAAGTGGAGGGAACAGAATGTGCTTTTCTAAAGCTGCTATTATAACAAATGGAAGTATTATGATTATTTCCACAACTTTTACAGGAATTGGGGTTAGTGCATCTATCACTACGGTGACCTGACTGAAGGCAATTAAAACACAGGCCCTTTCTTAGTAGAATGTGGCGTCTGGCAGCCACGTTACTTACTCGGCGGCATCCGTGAGGCGGGTGCCGTTCATTGCAAAAGGGACAAGAATTATTCTGCATAGGTTTCGTTTTGGGTCTAACGCTGACATCGTTATTCTTATCAGATTCTAATTTTTCGCCTCGCTGTAATGCGTCATCTTCCAACATGCGAATTATGAAGTCTATAGCTTCAAAAAATTCTTCTAAATTATAGTCACATTTTCTGAGGTGTTCGACCACCTTTCGATAGAGCTTACCTTCTGACAACTTCTGATTGATAAGGCTCATGACCATGCCATGGCCTATATCATTAGTACTGAGCCTCTTTATTTGCTCAATGATCACTGTTAACTCAAACCTGAACTTCTTCAGCTCTACGGGGTTCAACGAGGGTACGAAAAATGTTGGCAAGTTTTCGATGCAAGATCACGAGCGTTTGGTGTACATTACCATATTGCCTTATCTAAGAGATCTAACGCTACATGGTAATTCCCGGCGGTTACACTTAGGGATTTAACGATCCTAAGCGGATCCCTGCCCAGAGTCCCTAATAAGTAAGTAAATTTGGACACGTCGTCCAAATCTGCCCTTCGATCCACGTGGATCGTGAACAATTCTCTGTAAGACGCATATTCCTGCACTTCCCCTTCAAAAGTGGGGAGAGGCAGCGGTTTCAATTTGGGGAGGGAAACATTCCCTGTCTGAGTGACTTTCAGTTTATCGATTCGATTCAACAAAAGGTAGAAGCTCGCACAGCTTCTGCTAAGGTTTGCCTGATTCTGGCATCTAAGTTAGATTCTAACTTTACGACTTGACGTTTGTACAGCTCTCGAAGCTGACCTCTTCTTTTCTCAACTGTGTGACCTAATTTTGGTACACGCTCAGAATACGTTTCTACTAACGCACGCTGTGATTCGGCGAGTAAGTCCACGGTGAGACTCAGCGAGGCCTCAAAGTAACAATCATAGCCACTGCCATTTTGTATTATTTACTCTACTTCTTAGGGGGGTTTTGCAAACTAGGAAATGAGGATTTTTCTTATGTTAGGAAGACAGGATGCAAAGACTAGTGACACGTGGGGGCTAATTGCACATCGGAGCAAGCTGAGCCTAGTTATTTTGTCTGTCTCTCTCTCTCTCTCCTGATTAATCTCATTAAACGATTGAGGAATGCGTTACGGATTTCTGAATCAAATGGACTCCGTCCCTTTGTTTGCCTTCGCGGTAGGCACGAGAGTTCATACGCAAGTGTTGGACTCCGTACCGACTTCTTTTGTAGCAGTATTTGGAGATTCTCGCATTAAAGTTCTTTACCTTCTTGACATATTCAACAGAATTTACAGTAAAACGATTATCAGGGAGATACTCTCTGATCTCTGCGTCACAGATAGCAATTATGTCACAAATTTTCCTCAAGCGTTCAATAAGAGTACATAAATTATCCCAAACGGTTTTGGGGTGATCGTTTGCTAGGTCGTTTCCTCCTACATACAACACGACCAACTCATACCGTCTCTGCCAGAATGATAGACTACTATCTAAAAATTGACTGACCAGACCTCCTGGCCTTCTAAAGATCTCAATCTGGTTATCTGAACACTGGGGCAGATTCGGTGGGAGCTGACTGTGTCCTATCAGTGCTACCCTATAGACCATACTTTATTGAAATTTCCCTTCAAGCTCTAGAGCGCACTTGTCATCCGGTTCTCGAAGGACCAAATGTCGGGAATTTTCTCGACTTTTATTATATGATTCGTGCCCGGATGTTCTGGGCAGATGACAAGGCCTTGAGGAGGCGCGCACTCTAAAACTCTTAGGGTGAGATACAATAAAATTTGGTCAACATAACAGTTTTATTATGAAAAATAAACATTTAAATACATTAACAGAACACCGAAACTAAAGTTCCTAGCAGAATTCCACGGTACACGCAGTTTCGTACTGCTTTTACCAATTTAGCACAAATACTTGAAAATTCTCATGGCCTTTGTATGTTGCAGCACATAGGATCTTTGATGTCACGTGATTGTAAAGCACTAAGTCCACAACTGGACGAAAAATCTGCACAATACGAGACCCATTGACTCAATGTCACAAACAAATAACTTTCTTGCACTGGCAGCTTTCTTTTGCTGCATAAATAGAGTCCCTCATCGCAGGGATGGCACATATATACGTGGATAAAGTTAACTTACTGTTAAGCCGGAATTCGACCTAGCATGGCGACGGCTAGGAGTCGGAGAATTGAGAGACACACAAATTTTTACGGTACTTACACGGATCAGGTTCTGGGCAGGAATGACGCGTCACTTCGCCCTTCTTCAAAGGAAACTTACGCTTTCCCGCGTGAACTATAGAATCCTTGTAATTCAGGAGGGAATCATCAATTATTTCGACATTACGTATATTACTAAATCTATTTTATTCTTGAATGTGAAATATGACTGTTACGTTATTATTTAAGATCAATGAATTAACTTAAAGTTCTGGCTGAAGGCCGTAATCTGCAAATTCTTTAATGACTATGGAGTCCTTGGCTCCAAATCTATACATAGATAATTTATCTCTTACTAAAGATCATCGAATTATATTTATTAACGAAAATTCATAACGTCTTCTTTTCTATGAGACACGTTCCTTCCCCGCCATGCATTTAGGAATTGCGTCATAAACTGTCGTGTATTGGACAGCTTTCTGTTCAATGAATCGCCCGCGAGATCCCTCAGTCTTGCCCCAATTTAACGCAACACTTGTGAAGTTAAATGGCGGGGATTTCGAATGATCAGTTCGAAATTCACGACAGAATTCCTAAATAAATCACTAATAAGTAAAGGAATATTTTTCCCATTACATGACTCCCTTACAGAGTTCATCAAACAAACAAAGACAGCTTAAAAATACGAGAAACTATACTAGCTTATTAATAAACTTAAACTAAAATAAGATCAAAAGGTTGGACAGCACTATTAACAAATTATAATAAATTACTTTAATCTAATAATCCCCATTTTCTAATGCATCCCCATCTTCTGTTGCATCCCCATATTCTAATGCATCCCCATCTTCTATTGCATCCCCATATTCTATCGGATCCCTGTTACTTATAGACAAAATGTTCTCCTGCAGTACTGTATACATTGACACATTAACACCAAGTAGTATATACAGAAATCCAGAGATCAAGTGCCATACCCTCCCCCCCCCCTATGGGTGTGGATACCCCTTGTCATTAAGAAAGATTCTGCTCCCCTCTGGAGATAATCGACCATTCCACAGTAAATGTATCATACTGAGAGTATAGTCAGTGTCCGATCTCTTGTTTTTTTTGGGGGCAGGGTGGGGGGGGTGGGGTGATGCTAATTTCATTTGGAGGGGTTGCGACGGGGTGGGGGTGGGGGGTTAGTGGGTAGAGGGTGGGTTAACAGGCTTGCTGGAAGATGAGACAGTCTATTTGTCCGAGGGAGAAGTATATATATATATATATATATATATATATATATATATATATATATATATATATATATAAAGCATATCTACAGAAGTATCTATGTGAAATTTCCTTTGTTCTGTCCATTAGTCTCATTATATGACGCTGTGGTAGGACTAATACGCTTGTGTTGCCTTCATCTGTTATTGTGACAAGAGGGACGGATGTGCAGATCATATGCTTAGAGATTTTTTTTTTAAAAAAGAAAGCACAGAACGGAGGAGGAAAACAAGTACAGAATGGGGGAGGAAAAAACAGAAAGCACAGAGCGGAGGAGAAATAAAAAAAGAAAGCGTAGAACGAAGGAGGAATAAAAAAAAGTAAGAAAGCACAGAACGAAAGAGAAAGAGAACGAGCGAGGAGGAGGCGTTCCAGAGACGAATCTTAGCCATTAGGTACCATTATAACTACAAAAGTCTCGTCGTCGCGAGAAAATGAAGGCAAATAAAGCACCAGGGCCAGTCGGAAAGAAGCTGATTCTATTCAAACTATTCCTACAAAGTACCAACCCTCAAAGAAAATGGGCAGAATGTTTAAACAGCATAGGCTACCGAAAGGCAAGAAAACAGAGCAGCTGGTTTAAGTAAAAGAGAAAAGAAAAAATACTTACATCCAAGAAACAACACCCCACAGTCAGAGATCTTAGGCCAATTGCATTAACAAATGTATCGTATGAAATTTTCATGTGGATCCTAAAAACCAAAATAGAAAAACTTATTAGAAATACAGGGAAAACAAATGAACAAGAGGAATTGATCATTTCTATATCTTAGAATATTGCATACAAGAAACGTACACAGAAGAAAGGACCCATTATGTATTTGTGGGATCAACAGGCTTTCAAAAATCATTTGACTTTAGTAATAGAATAAAGCTCACAGAGACATTGATGGCTAACATACTTTCATTTGCAGATCTGCTGAGGGGTAGGTTAAAAATAGGAAAGAATGTATAAAAGAGGTATGGTATTGCACAGAAAAAAAATCAAATATAAACAAAGGAGGAATAAAAAACAAGCAGGGGAGCCGTTTCAAAAGCAAATTCTACCTACTACAACTGCTACTACTACTACATATGCCGGAGTACTTATCATCATTTGCCCTAATTATCTCTTAATAGAATAAATTATCTATATTAATTCATTATTTCTCCAATGAATATATCTAACTTTCCCCTTTTCACCAATTGGGTTTGAATCAAAACATCAAATTCAAACAGGAACCACGAACGATAAGTCCTTAGGAGACGACACCCAAAACGTAAACAAACTGCAATTACCCGAATCCATTATTTGCCTTCATGATTACCATTTAATTATCCAGTTTATGAGTAAAGTATCTGAATTTTTAATTATATTCCGACTGATTACCTAAGATTATCCACCAATTGACTTATTAGATTGAAAGAAAACAGCCGAAACCACTTCTAAACCAGTACAGCCCCAAACATAAACACCGCCAAATAGAAGACGCTCAAAATATCAACAAAGCCACATCATTGACTGCCTCAGTAAGGTAAGTTCTATTCAAACATCTTTTATCTGTAATACTAATAATTGCCGTCTTCATAACCGAGACAATTCATAATTAGTCGTAGAAATTGATAAATTGCCAAAACTGATAATTACTGTAATAATGTGGGCCTAAAAGGACCATGAGAGTCAGGAGTGAAGAGTGCAGGTGGTGTCTAGCGCTTAGAGCACTCAATCAATTAATCAGTCATTAAGTAAGTATGGGATGGACGACCTTTGCTTCGGTGAGTTATAGATGTTTAAAGGGTGTGTCATTAACTTCTAGAATAAACACCCTCCGAAAAAGTACTTTAACACGTCCTAACACTGAAGATGGTCATCAGTCATGAGTTGTTGGTGGTGAGAGCAGGAGCTCGAGACCTCTATTCTCCTTTCGAAGTAAGTATTTTCTCCAAAGTTAGAAATTAAGGCCATATTTTAAGATTAAACAGAGGGTGATGAAAAGTATGGCCAACACAGTGCACACTACCCAAAAACGCTTTCGGAATTTTTACTTTTGATTAAAAAAATTTAGAAGATTGACGCCATCTCGGGAGCGGCTACAGTTTAGTTGCCCACAGGTTTCGTCTGCTAGGGAATCGGCGGAGCAATACAAACAAGATGGCGGACGGTTTGTTTTGGCGCAAGTTTTGAAAACGTGTATTGTCAGAAAACCTAAAAAAACGGTAATGGGGGACCCTTTTGGGAAGCGGGGTTTTTGGGTGGGGGGAGAACACACGAGTTTTGGTTAAAAGTTAATGAAAACGGTAAGGGGGGACCTATTGGGCAACCATGGTTTTTTGGGTGGGGGGGAGACACAGACAACGACAATAAACACGGAAAACCACGAAACCCGTGGCCAACTAAACTGTAGGAGCTCCCGTTCCAACTAAACTGTAGGAGCTCCCGTTCCAACTAAACTGTAGGAGCTCCCGTTCCCCGTTGTGTTAGGCTAACCAAACTGTTCCCCATACTCAGTTTAGTTGGCCACGTTTAACGTCTACTATAGTTGGTTGGTTCATGAGATGAACCCCTACTCTACATTTGTTCCGCGTTCGGTTAGGCTAACTAAACTGTCCCCTCTACTCAGTTTAGTTGGCCAAGGTTATCGCCTACTAGTTAATCGGTTCATGAGATGTGTGGCCTAGGTTACTAATATGGGCTATTAGCCTGATAGAACGTTCGTGCATGAAATGTGGTACCTGGCCAACTGAAGTGATCGTAACCAAAGGAACCAACCTAACCAAACTTAGGCCGCATGTCCTTACCTGGCCGGGGGGCGACCCCCTGTGTAGTATGTTAACAGTTATTGATACCTAACCAGTAAAACTTGTCCGTACGGATGAGTGGCACCCGTAAGTCCTTACTGATATCTAAACAAAGTGAATATTTCCGAGAATACATTGGTTAAAGTTAAGGCCACGTTCTTTGTTCGAACACGTGGACTGCTAGCGAACGTGAATGTTCGGATGTGTTGAGCGGCCCTGACTTCCGCTTAGCGATAAATACACTGACCTGCTTTGTTTCCACAAATAAATGAACATAACGTGCATTTACATTGATAAGCTTACCTTGGAGATGTTGCGAGTCGTCAAATGATTGGCCGGTCCCCCCCCCCCCCCCCCCCCCCACCCCCAGAAATATAGAACTTAATAGAGAAAATTGGAATCGTTCAAATCTTCGGGGTACAGGATTTTTTTTTCTTTCTGGGCGGGACGGTTGTTTTTCGTGGTAACTGAACAACCGGAATTTGTGGACGAGGCTCGAGTGGAGATGACGAATCCATTTGTACGGCGACGTCTCGTGATTGTTTGGTTTCAGCGACATTGCACCTCATTTTGGCGGGTGTTGAACCTACTTTAGTTAAAGGATATGCACGTTTAATTAAATCTAAAAAGGCTTTAAATGGACAATCAACTTCAGTTAGATAATGTTTTTTAACACAATACATAGAGAAATACGAATTATACAAGTTTTTAACAGTACCAATTCTAGGGGTAAGGCATTTCGTTTCAAAACCCGCCAAGTAGATTCTATCGTGTTTGTGTGTATGTTTTTATTGTGTGGATCTACAAAATGCAATGTGTGATTATACAAAATGCAATGTGTGATTAATGTTACGGTGTGATTTGAAATGTTGACTTAAATTTTGATAAGATTTCCAACAATCCGAAATTACAATTGACTCAGGGTGTATGTTATCAATTAAAATAGGAAGAAGTGTGTCTGTAGTTCTGTCTGGAACAACCTGAAAAAATGTTTCTTTTGTTTGACGGTCAATCCCGCTGAGAACCCAACAACCATCGACACCTCTGCCTTTGTTAAATTTCCTTCTACCAAACTTGAACTCGACAATCTTTACCACGTGACCTGGTCCGCCAATTTTCCGATTGTCCATCACCAAAAACCAAAATATCTACACAAACGCCTCCCGGCAGAAATTGTGCCAATCAGTGAGAGTGTTGGGCAACCCGATCCTCAAATTAAGCTGCATATATTTCTGGGAAGAATCGTGAACCCAGCCGTGTATGAGCATTAGTATGCTCTTGAAGGAGAGATGAGAGCCCGAGAAGAAGGATCCATGTCGAATTGAAGTGTACTTGCGGCAGTGTCTTGCGTTGCACCGCCATTGATAGCTATTCCTTTGTTTCAAAAGGTCGATGGTGCCTTCATTACACTGCTTGCACAAGCCACTAAAATCCCCAAGTAGGCCGGTTTTCATGAAATATATAATTAGGGACCGTTCATTGAGACACAAAATGAAAATGTCCTCCAGAGTGACGGGCACGGTGGCAGCGAATTTCACGTGTGCGGGACACGAAAAAATAACGGCGGAAGCAGACATGGTTGCACTGAACAACAGACTAAGGGCGAAGGGTCGTGCAGGGTCAGGCAAGGTCTGTTCATGGTACTAGTTATCTTGGCGGAGGGATTAAGGGCCAAGTAGAAGGTTTCGTGAGGGAACATGTGATATAAATGAATGAAAGAGGGCTAGCATAAAAATAGGCATTGGTCTGATTCATAAAATAAATATTGGTATGAATCATACAAAAATTGAAAATAAACATCGTAGAATGTACAAAAAATGGAGCTCCTACAGATTAGTTTGGGCAAGGGTAATGTGTGGTAGGTATGAGGAGTAGGTATCGTGTCCGTATGGGTGGTAGAAATTAATAAAAGAGGTCTAGCAAAATTGAAAATAAATATCGTAGAATGTACAAAAAATGGAGCTCCTACAGATTAGTTGGGCAAGGGTAACAGTGTATTTGGCCACGGGTTTCATAAAAATAGGCATTGGTCTGATTCATAAAATAAATATTGGTATGAATCACACAAAAATTGAAAATAAATATCGTAGAATGTACAAAAAATGGAGCTCCTACAGATTAGTTGGGCAAAGGTAAATCAGACCAAATGGCATTGGTCTGATTCAAAAATATAAATATTGGTATGAATCATACAAAAATTGAATCGGCGGACTAATACAAACAGGATGGCTGCCGTTTGTTTTGGCTTTCAAGTTGTTGCATGTTCGGGTTCGGGCTGGGTCGGTTCCGTGGGTTCGGGTCGGGTCGGCTGCGAGAACTACTTACCTTGGCGGAGTGATTAAAGACCGGGCAAAATGGTGTTACGCGGCGGCCCGGGCAACTAAACTGTAATACCCCCATCTCGATGTTTGTGGAGTCGCTTGTGTCAGCAAAACTTCCCATTCCTGTGCTAAATCCGCACACCCCTTGTACCCATAGACGCTGGGACATTTTCATCACTACAATCGTTAACAATGACTTCCAACCACTACTTTTTTAAGGAAACTACGATTTTTGGTAGAAGAAGCGTGCACTAGATAATTATTTAAATAAATAGTTAAATGGCAGTATAAGGTCATGAATTGCATAAATTTTTTACATAGGGGGAAACACCAGCGACTACCAACCCTTATCACGGTGGACAGGTCTTATTCACTCGATATTTAAATGGTGAAACAAGAATACAATTACAACTCCAAGCATACCATTCAAAAGATTGAAGTTTCGTCAACATAATTTGATATATGAAAGCCCATACGAACTAAAATAAGCATGTGACGCTCTTCGTAAAATATCTTTTTGTACATGCAACTTCCCCGGCAGATATATACTTAGCTATAGTCTCTGGCGTCCCGACAGAATTCAAAACTCGCGGCACACGCGACAGGTAGGTCAGGTGACCAGCCCACTCCCACCGCTGGGTGGCGGGAATAGGAACCATTCCCGTTTTCTAACCAGAATTTTTCTGTCGCCGGTAGCAACAACATCGTTGTTGGTACCTCCTGCATTGGAATTCTTTTCTCGTTGGCCGAGGATTATCTGTTTGACCTTTGGTGATGTACATTGATCTTTGGTTTTGGCATACGCTTATCGTGGACCGTTTTTTGGATTTTGGTTTGGATACTCTTTAAAATGTCTGACGTGGCACCTGTATTTAGGGTGTGTGCGAAAGAGGAATGTAAGGTGAGGCTACCGAAAGCATCGGTGGATCCTCACACGGTCCTAAGGCCTTTACAGTTCTATCTAAGAGAACATTGGGATCAGAGATCCCAAAATCTGTCCGATTCCTTCCAGATCACGAAGGAAATAAAGGAGGACCTGCGTTGGTGGATGAATCCGTGCAGGATCAACGAAGGAGTATCCCTTCACGTTCCGAACCCTCGGCTAGTGTTGTATTCCGACGCCTCAGATGCGGGGTGGGGAGCCACTCTAGGGACGAGAGAAGTGTCAAGCACCTGGAGGGGAGAACAGGTGTCCTGGCACATCAATATGAAGGAATTAACAGCGATTCACCTGTCTCTCATACACTTCGAGGCTCAGATCTCAGGTTCAGTCCTGCAGATCAATTCGGACAACACAACAGCTCTAGCTTACATCAAGAAGCAAGGAGGGACGCACTCTTTCTCCCTTTACAAAAAGGCAAGAGAACTACTGCTTTGGGCAGAAGAGAGAAGAATCACTCTCCGGACGAGATTCATTCAAGGGGACAAAAATGTAAGAGCCGACTTCGAGCAGGAGAGACCAAGTACTGGCTACAGAATGGACGTTGCAATCAGGAGGTATGCAACAGACTATGGAACCTCTGGGGGAGATCAAATATAGATCTTTTTGCCACCATTGGAACAACAGGCTGGAAGTTACTGCTCCCCGATCGCGACCGACCCAGGCGATTTCGGTGGACGGCCTTCTCCTCGATTGGTCCGGAATAGACGGGTATGCTTTTCCTCCGTTCAAAATCATATCGGAAGTAGTAAGGAAGTTTGCAGCAGCAGAGGGAGCCAAACTGACCCTCATCGTCCCGTTCTGGCCAGCGCAAAACTGGTACACAGAGGTACTGGGATGGATAGTAGACTTTCCGAGATCTCTCCCAAACAGGAGCGATCTTCTCAGACAACCCCACTTCGACAGGTATCGACAAAACCTGCCCGCTCTCGCTCTAACTGCCTTCAGACTATCGAAGGACTTGTCAGAACGAGAGGTTTTTCTCGAGAAGTTGCGAAAGCGATCGCAAGAGCAAGAAGACCATCTACTATTCGAGTCTACCAGTCGAAGTGGGATGTGTTTCGCAGATGGTGTAGGGCTCAGAAGATATCCTCTTCCAGTACCTCTGTGACAGATATAGCTGATTTTCCTTTCCTTTACTTGAAGGAAAATGTAATCTAGTAGTCTCTACAATTAAGGCTATAAAAGTATGCTATCTTCAGTCTTCAGGCATAGAGGCCTTAACATTGGGGAAGACAAAGATTTACATGATCTAATAAAATCCTTCGAGACGTCAAAGAACAGAGGTATTAGAGCACCTAGTTGGAACTTAGATGTGGTCCTAAAGTACTTAATGACCTCCAAATTCGAACCTCCCTGTAAGGCTACGTTCAGAGATCTGACAAGGAAGTCTTTATTCTTGGTCGCGCTAGCATCAGCAAAAAGAGTAAGCGAACTACAAGCCTTAGAACATAATGTTGGCTTCAGGAATGACTCGGCGTTCTGTTCCTTCAACCGATGTTTTGGCGAAGAATGAAAACCTTCGAAACCTTGGCCTCGAACCTTCGAGGTAAAAGGACTTTCGTCTCTAGTAGGTACAGAGCGAGAAAGGGCTCTTGCCCAGTTAGAAGCCTTAAGTTCTACGTAGAAAGGAAGAACAAACTAAAGGGGAGTAAGGAGAGTTTATGGTGCTCAGTTTAGAGATCCCGGAAGACAGATCTCAAAAAATGCTCCAGGCGTTCTTCATCAGAGATGTAATCAAGGAAGCCCATTTAGCGTGGTAAAGAAGAACAACTGGACCTCCTTAGAGTTAAAGCTCACGAGGTAAGAGCAGTCGCTACCTCTTTGGCATTCCACAAGAACTTGTCGATACAGACTCTAGTGGAGTCAACCTTTTGGAGATGCAATTCGGTCTTTGCATCCCATTACTTGAGAGACATTCAAGTGACGTACACAAGTGCTTTACTCTAGGAGCGTACGTATCTGCGGATTCGTTGCTGGGACAGGGAGCTGAACCCAATCCTTTTTAGTTTTTATTAGGTTAGGGTTTTTAATGGTGTTTGGTGCGTTTTATTGGTCGATTGAAAGAGGGTGCAGGAGTTGACCCCTTTCAAATCGTAGTTCTAACATGTTAGTGTGGTCAGGTGATCGGGATTGGTCGTTATGCTCCTTGTAGTGTCTTAAGTACCTAAAGCTCTATCATGTAAGAGGGTTAGCCCCCGTTGGTATGATACAGGTCAAGGTTCTGCCATGTAAGTGGGTCAGCCCCCATTGGTACGATCCAAGAAAAGGCTCTGCCATGTAAGCGGGTAAGCCCCCATTGGCATGATCCGAAAGGGTTATCAGTCACAGGTCTTATCCTCTCTGAAACTTTGATGGCAAGCAGACTCATAGACAGTATCAATGATGTCTTCTTCCATATCAGGTAGGAACCAAGGTTGTTTTTGTTAATATACCTACAACGTATGTTGTTTCCCTGTTTTTATATTCATAAATAATTAGTATGTAACTGTCTCTTGCCCTCCACCAAGGGTGTCAATCAGCTAAGTATATCTGAGGGGAAGTTGCATGTACAAAAATGATATTGTTAGTATACAATAAAGTTTTGTACATACTACCCGGCAGATATATACGATTAATGGCCGCCCAGCCTCCCCTCAGGAGACAGGTGGAAGAGAAAAATTCTGGTTTAGAAAACGGGAATGGTTCCTATTCCCGCCACCCAGCGGCGGGAGTGGGCAGGTCACCTGACCTACCTGTCGCGTGTGCCGCGAGTTCTGAATTCTGTCGGGACGTCAGAGACTATAGCTAAGTATATATCTGCCGGGTAAGTATGTACAAAACTTTATTGTATACTAACAATATCATTTTCAAGGCAGTTTTGAAATCCAATATGGCGGCTACCGTGTGGATGTACAGGTTCTGATCAGTGACGACAACCATCTTTCCCAGCCTTCCCAGCACTCATTTGAACAATGTTAGCGTATATATGTAACGTTTATTGCTCTTACTCAAGATTGCAGTTGTAATCAGCACAATAAAACAACATTTTGTTGCCTATATTACTGAAAGTATGAAACTTTTTATTCCCGTTGTCATGGTTTGAACTGAATTCATTTTTACCTTGTAATCAGTGGTTTTTATCCTTACTGCCATCACAACTGAAACTCCACAGTGCTTATTTGATTGTTATTATACACATTTTGGTCTCAATTCACTCCACATTGCATTTTAAACAAGAAGTTGCTGTTCCTGGTTCTTGAGCGCGCGCTGCCACAAAAACAACAGTTACGAGCAGCACACTACGAAACTGCAAAGTTTTATTCCCTAAATTGTTTACTTTACTCATTATTTAGTTCAACTTTACTTTGCTATTTACAAATTTTAATTTAATTCATGTATATTATCCCTTTTTTGCAACCAAATTACCCCAAAAAATTACAGATATTTCTAAAGTAGATACAATCCAATGTTTCTAACGTTTTCGTACATCTGGCTGCCGAAAACCATAGAGGAACGACTACAGATAAGTGGATTATATTTTTTTTTTGCTTTTTTGTTTTTGCTAGCACTTTTCATTGGTTTCAGTCTATATTAGTGTTTTTAATTTCTTTAATAACCGTATGCCAGAAATAAATGTAACCTTTAATGTTTGCATGCTAAGAATGGCAAAATCATTGTTGCCACATTAGTGGAGGCTTCACACTATGCCGATTTGATTATTATAAACTGTTTCCATGAATTCTAGTTGTCATAGTAACCGATTAATGATAAAATTATTGCACAACACATACCGAATGGCAACAGAGAGAGAGAGAGAGAGAGAGAGAGAGAGAGAGAAAGGAAGGCGAAGGAACGAAGAAGGAAAGGGGTGGCGGTGGGGGGGGGGGGGGGGGGTAGGTGGAGCTTTTTACGCGTGTTCGTATCCATTTCTGCATAATGGAGTTTTTGTGTCTTGGTACAAGGACAAGTGTTGTTATTCTTTACGATTAGTGATTCACGATACCCTTATAAATTACGGCACTGGGTGTAATGCACTATAGCAAAATCTCGTTCTGTTACGAGCGTTCGTTACAGAAATAGGTATTGCCCAAAAACGTGCTTGCACTGTCGCTGAAACCCATAGTTGGTATGCTGCTTAGTTGTCAATCAAGTTTTTTGTAATCAAGTATTTTTTACAAGCTAGCTATTGAATAAATTTGTATTTTTCTCAATCAAAACATATGCCCCTCAATGCTAGCTTTCCTCTTTTAACGACTTTCTGGTCATTGAAAATTCGGCTCCATAATTTCTTATGGTGCGAAAACAGAGGCCCAGGGACCGAAAGCGATTGCGTCACACTACGGCGATAATCCGGCAGTAAAACATCTTCATATATCCAAAAAGTAAATATATGCGCATTACGATTATAACAATTACATGAATAGCTGATAATCTGCATGAATAACTGGTAAACTGTTCTGCAAGAAAGTTGAGTAAAGCAATTATTTACAATAGGTACGAAAGCCAAGATGTCGTGACGTCATAATACAGGACTTAAACTAACGTTCTAATTCCAAAAAATAATTACTTAAATTTGAGTCAGAATCGAGTTACTTTTTCAATAACGAATATTTTCAAATTAATCATCATAAATATGTAAAATATTGATGTTTTACTATTTATTTAAAAAATTATCCAAGTGCACGCTTCATCGTCTTCTTACCAAAACAGTTGTTTACTAACAAACAAGCCGGTTAGGGACCGTGTTCCGATTGTTGTGATGAAAGTGCCCCAGCGTCTGTGGGTGCAAGTGGTGTGCGGATTTATCACAGGAAATGGGAAGTTTATTGACACAAGCAACTCCGTAAACATCGAGATGGCGTCAATCTTCTAAATATTTCGAGTTGTAAGTAAAAATGTTGAACGCGTTTTGGTGAGATTTGGACTGCCTTGTACCACCATTTCACTACCCTCTGTTTAAATCTTAAAATTTGGCCTTAATTTCTAACTTTGGAGAAAATTCTTACTTCGAAAGGAGAGTAGAGGTCTTTAGCTCCGTTCTCACCAACAAGAAGTCGCGACTGATGCCCATCTCCAATGTCAGGACGAGTTATAATGTACTTTTTTTGGGGTTGTACACGTTGATCGTACATGGTCCACCCCTGTACCATGCGGTTTTTTTACCCTACCTATTCATGATTATTAATTTGAAAATATTCATTGTTGAAAAAATAACTAGATTCCTGACTCAAATATCAACAGTTTTGCTTGTGAACAGTACCTACGACGTTGTTCGCGTTCTTCAATTGTTTATCAGTGTTGCCAATTGGTATGTGTTTACCCTCCAAACTGGGTATAGGACTTAAACAAAATTGGGGAAATAAGTGAAATTAGCGTATCTATTTGTAGTATACACGTATATACATATTAGAGCAATTTTATCATTATTGCATTACTATGACATTTAGAATTCATGGAAACAGTTTGTAAATGCATCGGCGTATGTGTGAAGCTCCACTAGATTGGCAACAATGAGTCATTCTGCCATTGTCTGCTCGTATGTACTTCAGATATATCTGTAATTTTTCGGGGTTAATTTGGTTGCAAAAAAGGGATAATAGACATGAATTAAATAAACATTTTTAGGTAACAAAGTAAAGTTAAACTAAATAATGAGTAAAGTAAACAATTAAGGGAATAAAGCTTTGCAACTCATAAACCGTGTACTCGTGTGCTGCCCGTAACTGTGTTTGTGGAGTGAGCGCTTAGGAACCAGGAACCGCAACATAGTTCAAGTGCAATTTGGAGTGAATTAAGACCAATAATGTATATAATTACAATCAAATAAGCACTGTAGAGTTTCAGTTGTGATGGCAGTAAGGATAAAAACCACTGATTACAAGGTAAAAATTAATTTCAGTTCAAACCATGACAAAGGGAATAAAAAGTTTCTTACTTTCAGTAATATAGGCAACAAAATGTTGTTTTATTGTGCTGATTACAACTGCAATCTTGAGTAAGAGCAATAAACGTTACATATATGTGCTAACATTATTCAAATGAGTGCTGGGAAGGCTGGGAAAGATGGTGGCTCCCCTGCGCTTACGAACAGCACCTCACGGGTGTGCAGCTATGTTGGATTTCAAAACTACATTGAAAATGATATTGTTATGATACAATAAAGTTTGTTCATACTTACCTGGCAGATATATATATAGCTGTATTTTCGGAAGTCCGACAGAATTTCAAAAACTTCCGGCACACACAGTGGTTAGCCAGTTGGTTAGTACCCATTCCCGCCGCTGGGAGGCGGGTATCAGGAACCATTCCCATTTTCTATTCGTAATTTTTATTTCCACTGTCCCCTGAGGGGAGGTGGGTGGGTACTTAATTATATATATCTGCCAGGTAAGTATGAACAAACTTTATTGTATCATAACAATATCATTTTGTTCATGAAACTTACCTGTCAGATATATATATAGCTGAATCCCACCGTTGGAGGTGGGAAGGGACAGAATAGAAGGATTTTGGGAAACAAATGCATGCAGATGATTTACATCTTGGTTTCACCTGTTAGCATAGCTGGCTTCGTGGTTATTGCCACGTAAGTCTGCTTGTGCTACTAGAGTTGCCAGCGAGGTAGAGACCTATATAGCTGGTGCAATCCAGATGATCTGTCAACAGGGGCGAGACCACTACGTGACTAGACCATATTGACCATACCATGAGGGCTAAGAAGTAAAATAAATATATATATAAATATATATATCACCACCTGACCAACCTAGCCCAAGTTAAGGTGTGTTAACTAAGGCTTAAGAGTTAAGAAGTCGCCGTTGTCGGCGACTCAACAACTAAATTAAGAGCTCTTCCTAACCATTTTCTACAGGATAGGATGAGTGGTACTTCTTGCCCCAAGATTGTGTCTGCAGACACGTATGGCCCTAGCGAGCAGCAGATCTCATATGCCATCTTCACATCTCGCAAGGAGTGTGAAGTGAACAGAGTTGCTTCGCTAAAACATGGTACTCAGGATGTTACCGAGTGCCATGCTCTGTTGAAATGCTTCTGAGGCCGCGCCCTCACCTCGAGCATTCAAATCAAAAGATTTCAAATCTTTGTGCAAACACAATGAAGGAGCTTTTTTGAAAGAACTCCTTAACAATAAAGCCAGGGTGTTCTTCGATATGGGCAAGTCTGGTCTTTTTCGGAACACTGCAGATTGCCCGAAGGACTTTGACTTTCTTGAGTTTTATGTAGATAAAACTTGAGAGACCCGACAGGGCACAGGACTCTCTCTGGCTCCTGCCCAATAACTTGTGCCATCCTTGATTCCAAGCTCCTGGGCCAAGAACAAGACGGGTTTCCATTCTTAGGCCACAACTGAAGGCTTAGAGAACACACCGCCTTGTGTTCTCTAACGCCAAAACTTCTGACGATGGCTGAAAACCTCACTAACCCTCTTTGTCGTATCTAGGGTGGTTAGAAAAAGGCCTTCCTGATGACGTGCAAGAAGTTAACAGGTAGGAGAGGTTCGAATGCTTTGACATCAAGAACTTCAGACTACGTCTAAGTTCCATATTGAAAGCTTCGATCTGGACATGCACAGTCAGTCCGTCTGTACTAAAGTCAGGTGACCGACCAGTTGACTAGTCAGACGAATCAAGGACAGCAAGGCTGTACCCTGAAGACCATAAGGCACTCTACTATTCTTCGCTGAAGGATGAGTGTCTGGACTGCCTGGGCGATTCAAGCTAAGCAAACCTTGGGGGGTGTATCAACGCAACCCAACGTCGTTAGCGAATCAACTCCTGAGCAACTCCTGACTCGAGCTTCTGGTGCCAGGAGAAAGGAGCGAGGAGCAAAAAGGCAATTCAGTCCCGAAGGACGAATGCCTGACAGTCCAACCTGGTCTCATGTTAAACGATCATCGGGGGTGTATAAACGCAACCGACTTCGTCAACAAAAAACTCAGGGCTACTATATGTCGCCTGATCTCGCACGAGTGTCTGACTCCGAGAAAACAGGTGAGACAAAAGTAGATGGTGAGAGAGTTTCGAGACTCCACAGAACTCGAAGATCGTGAAGGGCTTTGTTGTTTGACAGAAGCAAATCTCTGAGCCCAAAGGCCGTCAACAACATATTTGCGTATTCTTTAATAGTTGTGACTGCCAGCTTATCCCATTCTTCAAACGGAAAGGGAAGACGGTAATCTTATGCTGTCAACATCTCGATAGTCTGAACGTAGTCAGACTCAGAGCGGAGAGGTAATAGGTACCTTTCGTGTTAGAGTAGACCGACTCTCTCGGAAAAGGTCCTTGGAAAGTGAACTAGGAAGGACGTGACCTCTGTGAATCTAGGATCTTGAAGGCCAACATGGGGCGATCAGCGTCATTGTCGCTCCCTGTGAGGTCATAAATCATCTTATTACATTTCCTAAGCGTTTGAAAAAGGGGAAAAGAGACTAAACATCCATCCTCGTTCAATATCATAGGATGGCGTTTAATGGTACCGCCTCCGGATCGAGAATAAGGGAGCAGAGAAGAAGAAGCCTCTTCGTCCTCAACATAGTGAAGAGATGAATGAAAGGACGTCCCTAAAGTCTCCACAACTCTCAACATACTTCTAAAGAAAGATTCCACTCGGAATGTCAGTAGTTGCTGCCAGTCGATCGAGACGAGTTCGTACGGACTTTTGCAATCCTGTAACGAACCTCTAGAGGATCGTTACATTCTACGCCTGTTGTTATAATAGGCTCTTTCTCGTAAACCTGAACAGGGACCGAGAGAAGATACTTCCTAAGATATGAGAGAGCTGTGGAAGATCAGAGTTGATATGGATCACTGGTTCCAAAAACTCGTTTCGAGGACTGGAGGGACAACCAAATAGCTTCCACTTCTTTCAGATTATGATCCAGGACATCTGAAACGCTCTCCAGATGTCCGGCACCTTCTTTCTATCACCTCAGGTGATCCTTGACACACTGAGAGATGTTCAGAATCGTTCCTAGATCTTGAATAAAATTTCAGTTTTGTACATGGAACTTACCCAGCAGATATATACTTAGCTATAGACTCCGTCGTCCCCGACAGAAATTCGAATTTCGCGGCACACGCTGCAGGTAGGTCAGGTGATCTACCGCCCCTGCCGCTGGGTGGCAGGAATAGGAACGATTACCGTTCTAGAATCAGATTTTCTCTGTCGCGGTAGTGTCAACATACGTTGTTGCTACCTCCTGACTTGATTTTCGTTTTTCATCGCCATCGACCTTCTGGGCTGTCTTTTGCAGGGAAGTACTGGGTCTTTGGTTTCGAAATTTCGAAGAATATATTACGTGAAACTACCGAATTTTTCGGTAGACACTCATATATTTTGCAATAAGGGAAATATTGATATTTTTTGTTTTCACTAATACGTGTATAAGTGTTAGAACTTGATGAAGGAAATATAAGATCTAACTTCCTACTTTAGGAAGTCAGAAAGCATATAACTAGATACGCTTCCTTTAGAAGCTTTAAGAGCTCTCGTACTAACGAGCAGTTAGAGTATTGACAATTCTAGTAGTTGTTGCATCCTCATCACCTTCTTACTCCACAGAATCTACAAATTCATATGTGCAAATTTGAAGGTAAATGGATGGAGCTCAAAAGGCGAGCTCTAAAAAAAAAGGTAAGAAGTGATATAGTGTTCCCAGTGTCAGTGGAGGGTGCGTCTGATCGGCTCCGTGCGCTTCCAGGCCTAGACCTCTTCCAAACTCCCAGACCCAGTGGAGGAGGAAAGTCGACAGCCGCAGGAAGGTTAGGGAGAACCCCCACCGGTCAGGCGTCCCCTCTGGCAGGTTCTGTAGAACGTCCCAGACTGCCAAGGATAGCCATTGATAAGGCATCCTTAAAAAAGTGCGTCTCTTCATCTTACATCCGAAAAGACGAAGAATGTATGTTTTGGAGTTTCGATGATCTAGCGCGTTCTCTGAAAACTAAGAGAACACTGAGCAAGAGCCAGCCGCTGCCAGGAAGCCGCGTTCCAGCAAGCTAGCGTGAGCTACGTTCCAATAGCCAGCAGCGAGGCACGTTCCAGCTAACAGACTAGCGTGAGCCGCGTTCCTACAACCAAACACGAGCCGCGTTCTAGAAAATTTTTCTTGGCACAAGGCGCCTTCAAGAGACGAAGCGCCAGCCTGGCGCAAATTGCGCCAGAAAAACAGACGGCTAGAGCAAGGAGCCTTATAGTAGAGCGGCAATCAGAACGATCCTTCCATTGAACGTTTCCGGGCAGGAGGCTCTTTCTAAAAGGGGTCTAGTAGGCGCTCGGAACTGTCAGGGCGCACGGGACCTTCCACACAAGCGGAACGTTCCAGGAGCGAGTCTCCTTTCTTAGCGTGCGGACCCAGGCGCGCGGAACATTCCAGGCGTGCGGAACATTCCAGGCCGTGCGGAACATTGGCAAGCCGCTAGGTGCAAGGAGCAGGCGCCAGAATATCCTTTCTCTGTCCTGCCTGCGGCAGGGAAAAGAAGGTAGTAGAGTATCTGCTGTATGAGAATACGATACGGCAAAATCATAAGCACATACCGTAGTTACTTCTTTGCTGAGCAACTCAATTACCAGTATCCTTCCAGGAAATTTCCTAGGAGGACTACGCTCAAGGGATTGTTAAGACAACACCTACTTAGCTTCTAGATTTATCGAAGTCTTGTTTCACTTAGATATGCATTATAAGAACTTCCTGAAGTTTGATAATAATTTTATAAGATTCCTTTATTAAATGGAGTAGCTGGCAACTCTGGAAGAGTAAGGCCAGTCGGCTAACGAGACTACTATCGCTTAGACATCAACGCAGTATCATGTAGGTATCGGTCATGAGAGGACGGTAACATGTCTCTCTCCTGCGGGATGGAATGAATAACCGTGTCTCTCCCCTACAATCGTGGTTTTAGCCTCGGATTGAGGGGATAGTTAAGCAAACATAAATAAAATATTGTCTGCCTTTTGCTAAGAAGCTTTCAATAAGAAAGATATTACAACATTTCAATGCTGTTTACCGTAGGTAACATTTTTAAAGGATTCTAACACAGCGGAACTCTATATTGTATAATGCTCTCATGCTTACGAAAGCATGGCTTATTAGAGTACATGCTTAGTGAGAAGATGAATGTAGTAGAGAATTCACTTTAAGACTACGGTATGGTCAAGTCTTATGCACATACCGAGGTTAACTACAGAATTCCTAGTATCCTTACAAAGGTTTCCTAGATTAATGCTGTTTACCACAATGTGACAGTATTATAAAGGATTCTAATACGGCAGCGCGCGATATATATAATTCTCTCATCCTTTCGAGAAATGCACACAACCTTTTTAAATTCAGATATTGCTCAAGAGAAGTTGGGTGAGTCGGATGGGAAACATTCTCTCAGTGGCAGAAGTTGTTTCCCTGAATGGACTATACTACGTATATAAAAGTTTTTTCCCACTAACAACGGAATTAACATGTGAAGGATGTCGGGTACCATAAAGGCATAGATGTTATGGCACATAACCTAAAAAGAACTAGAAGGAAGCGCCAGCCTGTCGCAAATTGCGCCAGCCGCGCCAGAAGCACCATCCAAGATATTTTCTCGTTTTAGCGAGTTATTAACCTAAGAGTCCAGTAGCCTCTCGGACAGCAGGCTCGGTAACGGCAAGATAAGTTCCTGTTTTCGTTACCCATTTAATCGAAAAGGGGTCGCTTACAAGGAATGATGAAATGATTTATTTTAATCACTTAGGCCAATTCCACTACTCTCTCATATCGCAAAGAGCATCGAGAATCTCTTTTTTCGCCCCTGTTCGCGTTAACAAAAGAGAACCTATTTGGGAACAGACACGGACGTAACGATCCTTAAGAGGTTCGATGCAAGATTTTGCATATCCGTGAGAACCTTCTTGATCGAAGATAATAACTGTTAACGTATGTCTAACATTTATTGAAAAGAGTTGTGAGAACCTGCGGAAAGTCTTCTTCATAGATCTCTTTGTAAGGTAGAAGACGAACAGGCTTCCTTTAGACTGCTTCTTTTTCCTCGAACCAAGAGAGGTAGCATTTAAGACATCTTTAAATTTAAAGAAGGGGAATAAACTTTAGTCTTTTTTCCCCTAGTTATAAATTCTTAACAGATATTAAGATAATTGAGCGTCAAGGAAGAGAGGATGTATGCTCATTTTGGCCTTAGAGTTGGATTCACGAAGTCACGTTCTTCTCACAGCGTGTTTCGTAAGGCTTTTCCAAGAGTATCTGGATATTCTATCAGAATCTATTATAAACTAGACCTATAAAAAACCTCTCCACTTTTCTGAGTCTGTCCGCGTGCAGACTGACCAGAAGTGGACATGAATGAGAGGTTTTTGCAAGGTAAATGACAATAGTCATGGCTAAGACATAGAATTGCTGCAGATCGTGCTAGATGGAATGAGGAAACTGTCCTCTTCCGATACCTCTGTGAACCACATAGCGAGGTTTTTTCTTCACTTTCAGAGGGAAGGATCACCTATATATATCTGCTATCAAAGAACGCAGTAAAAGGCTATACTCTGTCTCTACAAGGGGAATTAGAGATAACAGAGGATTAAGATCTTCGGGATCTTGTACGATACCGCAATACGACAAGAGTAGGATATCATGTACTTCGAATGGGATTTTTTTTTTGGGGGCCACAGATTCCGTGTTCCAACAAAATGGAATTGCTCCTCATCAAACTTCTTTGAGGAAGTTTTTGAAGGAATTCTTTGTTTCTCTTAGCCTAAACGACCAAGAAGACAAGTGAATTTTTTGTGCATTGGAATCTCGCATCAGATTCAATGGCGACTCGGCAATGGGTTTTTGCCAGCATAGTATGTCTGGCAAAAGAACTAAATCCCTCTATTCCTGACGCAACGCTTTCAGATAGAAGTTTAGTTGCCCAGGCAGGGTACTTACATTTTCATCTACAGAAGAAGAGATGGTTTAAACGTTTGCCTACAGAGTCTTCGGGGTGCGATGAGGGCTCAAAATGCTTCCCAGAAGGTATTCAGAATGATACAATAAGAGCTAGAAATCAGGGTTCCGCCCAATTTCAGCTCGGAGTCTCCTTCGACTTCCAGACTCCTTCCCTTCCTTCGGGCAAGGATAGGGAAGATTCTGCAACGAGGAACCTCATCAACATGTAAGAAGAGATCTCGTTAGCAAAAGAAGTGTTCACGAAGGATCCTCCTCGGAGGAAGACTCTTCTCTCTCGTATTGTTAGATATCCTGTCGTCTACTGGGTGTAGCTGACTAAAATCACCTCCCCTTGCCAGGGGCCAAAAGCTCAAAGGGGAAGAATTTCTTCCACCCTTCTCCAGTCTCCTGATAAAATATGTGGTTGTTCAGGACTCTCGGACAATGTAGCGCCAGCCAAGCGCCAAATGCCAATACAGGCGAAAAACGCCAGAGGCGGACAGTTCCAAGGAACTCTGTCATGGTCGGATACTGAGAAGGAGTGGGCCTCCAACCTGGCGCAAATGCGCCAGAGGCGAACAAATCGGACAGATATAAGTGTCCGATGTGGACATCGCCAGACAGCCTAGAGACTCTTCCAAGCTTGAAGCTCCAGCAAGTGTGGAGGAGCCAAGCCAGGCGCGAGGCGCCAGCCAGGCTCTAGGAGCCAGCCAGGCTCTAGGAGCCAGCCAGGCTCTAGGAGCCAGCCAGGCTCTAGGAGCCAGCCAGGCTCTAGGAGCCAGCCAGGCTCTAGGAGCCAGCCAGGCTCTAGAAGCCAGCCAGGCTCTAGAAGCCAGCCAGGCGCCATCCAAGTGCCAGGCTCCTTCAAGGCTAGGCTCCAGTCAGGATTGAGGATCCATCCAGGCGCAAGGCTCCTTCCAGTAAAGAGAAACCTAAAGCTCTGTCATGTAAGAGGGCTAGTCCCCATTGATGATACAGGTAAGGCTCTGCCATGTAAGTGGATCAGCCCCCATTGGCACGATCCGAGAAGGCTCTGTCGTGTAAGCGGTCTAGCCCCCATTGACATGATCCAGAAGGGTTTTGTCAGTCATAGGTCCCTACCTCGCTGAAACTCTTGAGGCATGCAGACTCATAGACAGTAATCATGAAGTCTTCTGCCAGGCTCCAGGTGCCTTCCAGGCGCAAGGCACCAGCCAGACGCAAGGCTCCAGCCAGGCGCGAGGCGCTAGCCAGGAAGGAGGAGCCAATCAGGCACCAGCCAGGCGCGAGGCGCCAGCCAGGCGCAAGGCGCCATCCAGGCGGGAGGCTCCAGCCAGGCTCTAGGCGCCATTCAGGCGCAAGGCTCCAGCCAGGCGCGAGGCGCTAGACAGGCGCTAGGCGCCTGCCAGGCACGAAGCGCTAGCCAGGCTCCAGGCTTCACCCAGAAGAGATCTATATCAAAGAACACCCTGGCCTTCTTTGAGACATTGTGATCTCCTAAGCACTTGATAAGTGCATTGATGATTCCTTCAAACAGCTGAGAATTAAAAGCGCATGAAGTGCGAGCTTTTCCGAATTCTTGTTCTTTCCCTAACAATATGTCATAAGGACATATTAGCTGTCACATACGGGAGATGCAACTCTGTGTTGACTTCCCATTATCCGAAGGATGTCAAGATAACCTTCGAGGGATCCTTCTCTCTTGGTTGATACGTGTCTGCGGATACATTGCTGGGATAGGGAGCAGATACTGATCTTTAACTAGTGAGTTAAATTTTATTTAACGTCGTGTTTTTTTCTTTGGGTTGTTTGAAAGGAGTTTGTAGATAACTCTTTTCAACTTAAGCACTAACCCTCGTGTTAGGATCAGGTGATCGGGATCGGTGTTGTGCTCCTTAATTATGCCACTAGGCATAGGCATATTGTCATGTAAGAGGCTCTGTCGAGTAAATGGATAAGACCCCATCGACAGACCCACAAGAACTCTTAGCCATAGGTCACATCCTCGCTGAGGCTCTTGAGGCGAAGCAGATTCCTAGGCATTAGCCATGGAGTCTTCCGCCTGATCAAGTAGGAACCAAGGTTTTATTTGTTTATTACCTACAACGTAGTTGTTTACCTGTCTATTCAGTAAATAGTTGTCTCTTTCCCACCACCAAGGGTGTCAATCAGCTAAGTATATATCTGCTGGGTAAGTTCCATGTACAAAAATGATATTGTTAAGATACAATAAAGTTTTGTACATACTTACCTGGCAGATATATACGATTGATGGCCCACCCAACCTCCCCTCAGGAGACAGGTGGAAGAGAAAATCTGGTTCTAGAACGGTAATCGTTCCTAATTCCTGCCTACCCAGCGGCAGGGGCTGTAGATCACCTGACCTACCTGCAGCGTGTGCCGCGAAATTCGAATTTCTGTCGGGGACGACGGAGTCTATAGCTAAGTATATATCTGCCAGGTAAGTATGTACAAAACTTTATTGTATCTTAACAATATCATTTTCCCAGTAGGAAAAAAACTGTGGAGGTCTGAATTGCAGTCTATTCAGGGAAACAAACTTCTTTAGGAAGGAAATGGTCCCCAGCAAGCTCATCCATTCCCTCACACAGTATGTTTACTTCCCTAATAAGGCTGCGCTTTGCCTAAGCAGGAGAGCATATAATAGAGCAATGTTGCGGTAGACTCGTAGTCCTACACCGTGCGGTAACGAGCACCGAAAGGAGTAAGAGATATCTCTGTTGAACATAGTAAGGCAAAACGAATGCAATGTTTATTCATTCATGTAAGAAATCTCCTCAATCTTAGGCTAAAGTCCGTGATTGTAGGGCAGAGATACAGTTAGTCAGTCAATCCCGCAGGAGAGAGACGTAACCGCCAGCATGGAGATACGGTTAGTCAGTCAATCCCGCAGGAGAGAGAGACGTAACCTAACGCGCATGACAGCGAACGAGCTGGTACTGGCTCGGTTGGACTGGAGGAAAGTGACAGCCAGGATCCTGGTGACAGCAGCAGCTTACGATGGTAGCCTAGCCTATGCTACACAGTATACCCTATGGTATGATAATGATTTAAATCAGCTAATTCTCTAGGTTCCTACATGATATACAAACCCTCGGTCCTTTACATGAGGAATTACTTTCGGGTGGTTTGGCAGTAACTACCGTGTGGCAGGCGGGTAGCCCTGCCTGTGCAGATGGAAACACTCCTGTTTTCTTTCAGCCGTCTTCTGATGAAGATGTCATTTTGTGAGTTCTTGCTGACTGGCTGTTGATTATTTTCGTGGTGGGATGTTTAATTTTTTATTTTTTTAATAAATATGTATGTACTGTGTTTGATATCAATAATTGATTTAATTTGATAATTAATATGCAAACCCACTTTTTGTGATAACCTTGATAGCTGCCTTTCTACTTTGTGTTAAGGGTCGGCGGCAAAGGTATGCCAACATCTTTATTGGTACATTTTGTTCATGAAGCTTACTTGTCAGATATATATATAGCTGTATTCTCCGAAGTCCGACAGAATTTCAAAACTTACGACACATGCAGTGGTCGGCCAGGTGGTTGGTACCCATTCCCGCCACTGGGAGGCGGGTATCAGGAACCATTCCCATTTTCTATTCAGATTTTCTCTGTCGCCGGTACTGTCAACAACTGTTTTCAGTACCTCCGTCTTAGGATTTTGTAAACTTCATTGCCGCTTAAGTTTCCTAATTGTCTTTTGGTTTATTGACTTGGATTTGTGGTTAGGCATACGCTATCATAAAATGATTTTAATTTGGTTTTGATTGACCTTTGCATAAGATGTCTGAAACTAGTTCGGCTAGTTTCAGATTGTGTTGTCTACAAGAGTAAGGTGAGGCTACCGAAAGCTTCGGTAGATCCTCATTTGGTATGCACGATGTGTACAGGGCATGTTTCTTTATTGAAAGATCGATGTAAGGAGTGTGAAAGTTTGACTGATTCCAAAGGGAAGACGTATGATTCGTATGCACGCAAATTAGAGCGTGATTGAATCAGGCGGTCTTCCTCAAAGACTGCACCAGTAAACAGAAGTCAGGGTAGTGAACCTGCTAACCTTCCTGTAGACTTTGTTTTGCCTAACCCTGTAGTATGGCCTATGGGCTATGAGGTTATGTCTGCGAGAGGTAATGTCTTTTCTGTTATTGGGGATTCCATCCGTATCTTGGAATCTAAAGTGCTCACTCTCCAATCAGTGTTGTGAAGTGTACTGCCCCTAGTGTTGTGGAGGGGGCGTCAGATTGGCCCTATAATGCCTCTAGGCCTGGACCTCTGTCGGACTCCCAGGACAACAGGGAGTGGGCATGTCGAAAGCCGAAGGAGGGTTACGGGGAACCCCCACCGATCTGGTGTCTCTTCGGCAATTACTGTTGACAATTCCCAGGCTGCCAAGGAGCGTGCGCGTGCACGCCTCCTTAAGGATTGCTTCTCATCCTCCGAAGCGTCCTCCCCGCACGGGGGTTGGAACTTTCAGAAGGACTCGCGCCCTCTAAAGAGAAGCTTTATAGAAGAGGATGCTTCACGTCCTCTCTCTCGTCATGCGTTGCAAACGTCGCCTGAACTTTTTTACGACTTTCCACCGCAGAAGAGAAACAGGACGTAACCGGAGCAGGACGCTTGTGAGCGCCAGACGCCCTAACTTTGTTACTGGGAGAAGGAAGAAGGCGTCCCCTCGCCCCTCGCTTCTCACAGGATCAGCAACACTTAGCCTCGTTTTTCGCCAAGAGAGAGGCAGTACTAGGTCGCCGCAGGAAGGTTTCGAGACTGTCTGTTAAGAGAATCAGGCAGTCTCCTTCTCTTCAAGGCAAGATGCTCGGCAATACCCTCGTGAGGACGTCTTTCAGGACGCTCGGCGTTCTATGCATCAAGACGCTCGGCAAGCCTCTCGCTAGGACGCCTTTCGGGAGGAACGTCGTTACTCTCATTGCAAGGATTGTTTTCCTGCTCCCCAAGACGCTCCCCCCTCCTCTCCTCATGGCGCTCCGTATACGTTACGTGACGTTCGCTCTACTGCGAAACAGGATGTTGTTCAAGCTACTAAGCTTGGCGCCCGGCAAGTAAGCGGAAAAGCTCTCATTGACAGGCGTGACGCTTGGCTGGACGCTCGTCTGGACACTCCCCATTCTTCGCTGCGTGACGCTCCGTCGCCTGATCGAGCCGTTCTCTCTGCTGCTAAGCAGGATGTTGCTCTTCCTGCTAGGATCGCCTCCGTGCAAACTGCTTTGCGCAGTCGGATTTCTCACCGAGATGTCTCTCACTGAGATGTCTCTCACTCTTCTCTGAAGGCAGTTTCTCTTGCTGCTAAGCATGACGCCTGTCAGGAGCGTGACGCTTTTCTGGACGCTTCTGTTGACGCTCGGCTTGAACTGGACGCTCGGCTGGACGCCAGGCGCGCGCTGGTGGACGCCAAGCGCGCGCCAGTGGAACGCTCGTCGACGCTCGCGCGTTCTTGCTGACGCTCTTCAAGACTCTTCACGCCTTCAAGAGGCGCACCGTGTTTCTTCTGAACTACTTCGTCATCATCTTCATCTATCAAGGTCTCGACCCGCCTTCTTTAAGACATGTTTGCTGACGAGTTTCGGCCCTCCTTCCCTTGCTCTCCTCTCTCGCGGTTGGCGTCGTTGAAGAAGAGGAGATATAAGACGGGAGAGGAAGCGGGTTGGAGAGTTCTTTCCTCTTCCCAGGACGATTTTACCAGCCAGATAGACGCCCCAAGGAGTTCTCTCCCATCCTCTGCTAAAGTTTCCCAAACGCTTTCAGATCTGCATTGCCATCTGAAAGGGCTGTTCAGGACGATGGATATTTTTAACTCCTAGATTGGTGTTTCGGAGCCCTGGACCTGCAGTCTCGGGGACCTGACTCTCTTTCTCTCAAATAACTATTCAACCTGCAGGGTAGTCAGGTTGGTTCTGATGATATGGCATCTAGAAGGAGACTCTAGTAAATTTTAGCAGATTTCGGTGTCATAAAACGCCTCTTCTGCGATCAGGAAGGCGCTGCCTAAGGGGAACCTTCGGGTCCTACCTGCCGTAAGCCCAGTCTCTGAGCAGGAATCCTGCCCCTTCCTCGATTTCTACGGGAATCGGGAAGACTATATGCTCAAAATTCCTAGATTACCTTTTGTCATATCTGTGGGTTCCCCCCATTGACAAGATACTAAACGTTTTCTCAGGTAAGTGGGTAAGCCCCCATTGACAAATGTTAAACTCTTTGTCTCGTAAATGGGTTAGTTCTCATTGACAAAGATCCCATTAACATTCGATCGTGTAATCGGATAGATTTTTTGACAAGATTCAGAAGAACTCTCATTCATTGGTTACTACCTTGCTGAGGCTCCTCGGGGAAAAAGACTTGTAGACTATGTCCTTGAAACCTTCTGTCCGATAACATAGAAGCTTGAGTTGTCCTCTTTGGTTCTCGGTTCTAACTTGAGGCTCTCCTGCGGCTAATACTAATTCGTTCTCTGGGCTAAGAGGACGAAGACAGTCGATCTCCATTCCCTCTCTTCCTCGTCGAGGAAAGAATGTAGTAGGGAGATAGCTGTCCAAGTGGCCAAAATACTCTACGTATTTTACATTCGCGTCATATTGCTATTAAGCGATTGTATGGTTCAAGTTATTTACGCATACCGTAGTTACCCCTACGGATGGCGAACGACCCCTACGGATGGCGACCGAGAGGACTTTTATTCTAATTATATTTAATTGGTATTCCCGGCAACCCTCCAGGAGTTTCCAGTTTCCCTTTTAGTTATTGTAGGTATTGTTACGACAACACCAGCTCAGCTTCTGTATTTAGCGAAATCTGTTTCGCCTAAATGTACCTGCTTGAGAGTTTCTTTCTGCTCGATGATGGTATCAAACATATCCCTTCGTAGAATGGAATAGCTGGCAACTCAGGCAGAATAGTGCGAGATGGCGAAAGTAGACTGCTGTCACTGTAGAGCAGCGTTGCCAAAATGCAGAATTCTTGAGGTTATGACGAAATAAACCCACGGTGCGAGCACCATCATTTCATTTTCCGATTTCCGTCCTACTCTGTCCGGAACGGGAAAAATTTCCGCATAGTTATCAAGGCTAAACAAATATATTTTTTTTTTTATCCAGACGGAATTCATATGCGGATCCAGTGGCAACACTGCTGTAGAGCCAGCTCAGTTCCAGCTGGTTGTCTGCCATGCGCTGTCAGGTACGTCTCTCTCTCCTGCGGGATTGACTGACTAACCGTATCTCTGCCCTACAATCACGGACTTTTGCCTCGGGTTGAAGGGAATTCTCGCATGCATGAATGAACATCGCCTTCGCTTTGCAAAATTTTTCAACAGAGATCTCTTAGACTTTTCGGTTCTGTTTACCGCACTGTAACAGAATTCTGTACGAGTCTACCAAGGCATAGCGCTATGATGATAATGCACACCTGCTTAGGCAAAGCGCAGCCTTATTGAGGAAGGGAGCAGGCTCAGTGAGGGAATGGATGAGTCTGCTGGGGACCATTTCCTCGCTGGAGAAGTTTGTTTCCCTGAAGAGACTAATTCAGACCTCTCCAGTTTTTCCTACCGGAAACTGAAATAACATCAAAGATATGGAAGTGATTCTGAACATTTCTCAGTCAGTCAACGATCACCTAAGGTGATAGCGAGAAGGTGCCAGGCATCTGGAGAGGGAAGCAGATGTCCTGGCACATAATCTCAAAGAATTGGAAGCAATGAGGTTGGCTCTCCAGTTCTTCTAGGAACAAGTTGTTGACCAAGTGGTTCAGATCAACTCTGACAATTCCACAGCTCTTGCATACGTATCGCAAGAAGTATCGAGAAACACTCTCTCGGTCCCTGTTCGAGTTAACAAGAGAGAGCCTGTGGGGAGAACAGGCACGGAACGTAACGATTCGCAAGAGGTTCGTTACAGGATTGCAGAACGTCCGTGTGGATCTTCTCGATCGACGGTAGCAACTACTGACGTCCGAGTGGACTCTTCACTTAGAATTATGTCGAGAGTTGTGGAGACTTTAGGGGTGTCCTTTGATAGATCTCTTCGCAATGTTGAAGACAAAGAGGCTTCCTCTGGAATGCTCCCCTTTTTTTTTCACATCCGGGAGCGGTAACAATAGACGCCATCCTATGGGTTTGGACGGGGATGGATGTTTAGTTTCTTTTCCCCTATTCAAACTCTTAGGAGTAAGTAATAAGAGAATTTGCGGCGTCAGAGGGAGCTAGGATGACGCTGATCGCCTCATGTTGGCCGTCGAGCGACTGGGTCACAGAGGTCATGTCCTTCCTAGCACACTTTCCAAGGACCCTTCCCAAGAAAGTCGATCTTCTCTTACAGCCCCACTTCGAGAGGTACTACAAAACCTCTCCGCTCTGAGTCTGACTGCGTTCAAACTATCGAGAAGTTGACCAGAACGGGAGGCTTTTCAAATCAGTGGCAAGTACAATTGCCAAGGCTAGAAGAGCTTCCTTTCTTGCAGTGTACCAAGCGGAGTGGGCCGTTTTCTGGAGATGGTGCAGGAAGAATGGCTGTTCCTCCGCCTCAACCTCTGTGAATTAGATTGCCATCTTCCTTTTCCGTCTGAGGAATGTGGATAAGCTGGCAGTCTCGACTATTAGAGGATACAGAAGTATGTTGTCGACGGTCTTTGGACTCAAGGTTTGGATCTGTCGAACAAAGCCCTTCACGATCTTTGAGGTCTTTTGAAATCTCGAAACTGTTTAAATTGAAGCTTCCGACATGGAGGTTAGACTTATTCTGGAAGTTCCTGATGTCAAAGCCTTTCGAACCTCTCCTTTCTGCAAACTTGAAGCACGTGACCAGAAAGGCTAATCTTTCTAACCGCTCTAGCTACAGCAAAGAGGGTTAGTGAGGTTTAAGCCATCAGCAGACATATTGGCTTTAGAGACATAATGCGGTGTGTTCTCTAAGCCCTTCGTTCTTGGCTAAGAATGAAAACCCGTCTAACCCTTGGCCCAGAAACTTGGATATCAAGGGGATGGCACAAATTATTGGGCAAGAGCCAGAGAGAGTCCTGTGCCCTGTCAGGGCTCTCAAGTTTTATCTAGATAAGACTAAAGGAAGTCGAGGTCCTTCGGACATTCTGTGGTGTTCCGTAAAAAGACCAGACCTGCCCATGTCAAAGAACGCCCTGACGTTCTTTTTAAAAGAGCTCTTACAAAGAGGCTCATTCATCATGTTTGGACAAGGATTTGAAATCTTTTAAACTGAATGCTCATGAGGTGAGGGCGCGGCCTCGGAGGCATTTCAATAGAGCATGGCGCTCAGTAACATCCTGAGTGCCGTGTTTTAGCAAAGCAACTCTGTGTTCGCTTCACAATACCTGCGAGATGTGAAGACGACATATGAGATCTGCTGCTCGCTAGGGCCATACGTGTCCGCTGACACAATCTTGGGGGCAAGAAGTACCACTCATCCTATCCTGTAGAAAATGGTTAGGAAGACCTGTTAATTATAGTTGTTGGGTCGGCCGCCAGTGGCGGACTTCGCAATTCTTAGCTTTAGTTAAACATCCTTAACTTTGCCTAGGTTGGTCAGGTGGTGATATATATTTTACTTATTAGCCCTCATAGTATGGTCAATATGGTCTAGTCACATTGTGGTCACGCTCCAGTTGATAGATCATCTAGAACTCACCAGCTACACAGGCTTGCTGTGTAGCTGGAGACTAGTAAAGCAAAAGCCGACTTGAGTGACAGTAATCACGAAGTCAGCTATGCTAACAGGTATGGAACCAAGATGTCAATCATCTGCATGTATATGTTTCCTAAAAATCCTATTCTGTCTCTCCCTACCTCCAAAGGTGGGATTCAGCTATATATGTAAGTGTTTACATATTAAAATATGGAATGTTAGTCCCATATATATAAAAGATTGCTTGCAGGAATGTGATCAGAATAGAGACGCTAAAGATGAACGTATACAATAAGTATGTAGGCTAAGTTGACATGTCGTCACCTGTAGTCATTCAATTGTTTATAAACATTAGTCCAAGCTCCCTGCTTGAGACAACTACCGCCTACGTGATCTGTAGCGTGTCTCATTTTGATTGTGTGTTCGTATGAAACTATGTCATTTGGATTGTATGTTCATATGTTCGAACTACTGTCTGTTCCTTCATAACTTGTAACAGAGATGGTAGACAAGCAGAACAGAGTGAGCTATCGTCATTAGAAGACCTGTACCTCTTTACCTAAGCTTTATCATGTAGAGGAATAGGATTAGCCATCATCATTGGCAGAAGCGATCAAGCTATCGTTATTAGAAGACTTGTACAATCATACCTGATCTTCACCATGTAAAACTTCAGAAGAATATATAATTTTTTATACTTAGTGTTTTCTACAAGAACCTCACCGAACCATGAGTTTAACACATCGTCGTAAAGATAATACCGACTTCGTAAGTGATCTACAAAACCCCAGACACGCCATGAAGATGGAAGTGCAATACCAACCGACTTAGCGTATAGATTATCGCTAGTCTAACATTACCTCATAGGGCGCCTTATCATACAAGGCACAAGCCCTAATATTGGTGGCCAGCGTACCAGAAGAACTCTACAACGTCCTACGAAGAAAAGCCAGAATAATAAATCATGTATCATAAGAAGTCACGACGACGGAAGCAGCAGATTCTTCAAGCAACCTAGTATCATCGTTAGTGAGCGACTTCAGAAAACAATAAGAACTCTTCAACGACGACGAAAGCAACAGATTCTTCAAGCAACTTAGTATCATTGTTTTAGTGAATAACTTCAAGAAACAAAACCAACGTGTCTTTTTCCTACGACAACGCAAGCTTCGTCTCTCATTAGAATCATTCAAGAAAACTCGTTAGTGAGCGTTTCCGGCACTCCAAGAAACAAACCGAACGCGTCTGCAGCATCGGATCTTTCAAGGGCTCGAATCATCGAAACAACGCGCACGGAGGAAAACTCAAGCCAAACCAGGTCATCCGCTAAATAGAGAAGGAGGACCAAGGCCGTGTGTCGTTATCGGAACACCGTGACTTCCCACAAAAGCAAGCTAAGTACAAATTTTTATTCATTTGGAGTAACTTTGAGTGTTTCCTTTACAGGTCGAATTTCATTATTCCTGTGGCTGAAGTTACGAGACATTCTTAATCTTACTTTTTTAACAGAAATTATCTACATCATTGAGATTTCGCTACTGCGAGTTTTTATCTTTGAGTGTCTGTTCCAGAAGTTCTACTGAAATATCATAATCATATACTATGTTAATTTTATCATTTTGGGTGATTATTAATCCCTTACGTAACAAATCATATTAAACAGTGAATATGCGTTTACGCAGTGGACGTCTGTATTTATACAGATGCATGGATAGGGTCGTTAAGCACCGTAGTGATTAGAAAACACACAAAAACAAGTGGAACACCCGTACAAATCTAGATAAATTAGAGGTAACACTATTTCGGGTCATGACAATAAATGCTCCTTTGCAAGTCCCGATCGCAGTTTTAGCCTTGAGTTTTTTTGAGTTATATAAATATCGAACCTCAATGACTCAACTTAACTTTAAAATATGGCTGGATTGCAAGGAATAACATGTCTGTAAAAAACTTTCATCAGCTAAATGCGCTGACCAGGATCCCTCACTATTTCAAATTTTAGCAAAGAATGAAGTACAAACAGTTAATATTGTATGCAGTAGTGATAACTTGTCTTATTAGTAATCGCTCAGTGCCTATAGTTCGTCATTCATTGCTTTATACGTAACCAGCAACATAATGCTAAAAACACACAATACGTTGCCGATGGTAATAAAGAGAAGGATCCTAATTATTACAAAAGAAATAGAAAACAGTAGCCCGTTCAGAATCAAACAAGCAAACTCGGTGACTGTGTCACCTAGTCAAGCGGTCAAGGTCAGTCAAAAAACTGCCGAAGTGTTCAAAGCATAGCAAATTCCACACAATAAGCGACTCTAGCAGAGTGGGGAAAAGCGATGTTGGTTTATACATGCCAATATCTTTTGAATTAAAAGGATTTTCCTATGAAACACAGACCGTATAAAGTAATCAGAGCAGGTTTTCGTTTTTTTTTATACGTAAGTTATTATAAGTAGTGGTGGATAAAGCCCGACTGTACGCGCAGTAAAAATTAGAATATCTTGTTATTCCTTTAGTAAACGTAATATCCTGTATTACGACTCACTGTCTGTTGTTCGAACTTCCCTAATGAGAAGTCCGGATAAGCGAGCGCTTACAGATACCTCTATAGTTATAAAAAACATTGATCTGTATCTAGTGTAATTGTAAGATCCATCTAGGGGTATACAAAATATTATCTTACATCCTGCAAAATAAGGCGTGTTTATCAAAGGAAAATCCTATAAACCTTCAAACATATTAAAATCAGTTTGAACAGAAAAGAGACAAATAATCAAATAATAACCTATATAAAGGAACTATACATTTGTCTCATAAATCGTAACATTGTTCAAATGACCCAACAGAATTCTCCCACAACCGCAGTCGCACTTTGCACGCAAAATCTCGAGAAGCATGCACCCTCGAATGTCTTAGTGCGTGTAAAATACTTTGCTGGGAAATGAAATTTTAATCCTTCCCGACACTCTGAAATATAACGATTTCCGCGAACAAAGCCCTAAAAGTATACATATCGTGGATACGGAAGTTATAAATATCGCATTTTTTATTGTTGCTAATTTTTAATCACGCCCAACCAGTCGTGGATGAATCTCTCTGATAATCTATCTAAAGTAATATCCGTAAAGTCATTCAAGCAGAGGTGATTCAGCAGAATTTTTTTTATCTTCTACCTGAATACCAGGATGTCATTGAAAACAAAATACGGTCTAAGGACAAACATAAAGCTATATACGTACCTTCGCATAGACTCTCAATGAAATTTCAAAATAGAGATAAATGACGGAGTTGAAAAATGTTAGTAATAGGAGCCATTAGGAAATCACATAAGCCCATATAATTTTTCCCTCAAACGTCATGCCATAAAAGATCGGACTTGGCGTATCTGCGTAGATTTCTGACGCTTAAACAAGGAAACGACTCCCGATAGTTTCCAGTGCGATGTACCGACGATATCTTATCTCTGTTAGGTTAGAATAAATTTTTCACCAGCTTGGACTTACTTAAATGCTTTTACCAGATACCATTACCTAAGTGATTGTACCTCATACACCGTTTTCAGCACACTCAGGGGACATTATCAATTTTTACGTATGCCTCCGGCTTACGTTGCGCCCCAATTACAATATAGTGTTTGGAGATTTTTAGGCGATAACCTACATGCCTATATGGATGATCTTGTAATCTTTTCTAATACCTTAGAAGTACATTCACATAAAGTAGAGCTAGTGCTACAGAGACAAAGACAAATAATCTCAGAGTAACATATCTAAATGAGAGTTTTTTAAAACCGAACATGTTTATCTAGGTTTTATGTGTCTGGTCAAGGTCTTAAAAGTAGTCCATGTAAGGTGTCGGCTATTCATAACTTTCGGGGTACTTATTAACGTTAAAGGGGGATACAGCACTTTTGCGCTGTAGTGGGTATTACAATCGTATGTAAATATGTAACTCTTCAATCATGATAGCTCCTTTAACAGATCTTACGAAGAAGAGCGTAGAGTTATTATGGTCTGAAAAGCATCAACAGGCGTTCGATATCTTAAAAGCGGAAAATGCAGCTTACCTAACTTAAAAATCCCTGATTTAAATAAGGAATTTTTTTTGTTTTTATTGCAACAGATGCCTCAGAAACCAAGGGGTAAGAGGGTATTACTTCAGTAATATGATAAACAGTTCTTCCCTATAGCTTTTTTATTCACGTAAACTAAAGCCCTCTGAAAGTAAATATGCAGTAATAGGCAAGGAAGGGCTAGGTATCATTAACTCACTAGTACATTTTAAGTTCATAATCTATGGCTATCCTGATAAAGTCCTTACTGAACATGAGTCCTTTACCGAGTTTTTCAAAGGCTTTAATCACAGTCCAAAAGGAACTCGGTGACAAATGATCATTCAGGTCTTTGGAGCCAAGATAAGATATCTACCTGGAAAGCAAATATCATTAGCTGACGCATTATCCCGCAATCCCGCACCATACAGCAAAGAACCATTAATTGGACTAAAAGATATAGAAACATCCGTGCCTATTGTTAAAAACCGTATCTAAACAAGAAAATCCCTTAACCCAAGAGATCGCGAGCATTGAATATCTGGTTCGGAGCGCAGAACTGTTACAAACTGAACAAAGCAAGTGTCAACAGCGATAAGCAAAACAATAAACACCAAACAATAAACACTTCGAAACGGAAACAGGGTCAGTGGCTAGGCAAAAACAATAAACACTTCGAGCAGAAACCCTAAAGCAAAAGTATATTTATAGTATGTGTATCAGAATAATGTAATCAAATGTAATGTTCTATGTAGGTCTGTGACGAGGAAAACCCGAAGAAACACAAGCAGAGGACTAACGACCAGGTAGTAGTAATAATCTCTCTCATACCAATCGTCATAAACTGGTTGCATTCCGTCATCCAGGGTTCCCTCCTATGTCACAGAAAGCAAATCGCTGTTTTACTGGCCTACAATGTTTACAGATATAAAAAAGCACATAACTAATTGTAACACGTGTCATGAAAACAAGGGACACACTAAGACACCTGTCAGTTAAGGGCCTATCCTGTGCCAAATCAATCCTTGAAAGAATATACGTAGAATTATTAACAGAATTACGAGTCTGACAGAGGGAAATAAACACTTCTTAGTGTTAATAGTTCCTTGACACGTTATATAGAATTTGAATAGACTGAAAACATAAAAAAAAAAAACACCGCCAATTGAGTGCGTTAGGAATATTTATGAGTGCTAAATCAGTAAACATGGAATTCAAACACATGATAATCTGACTCGGGTGGTGTAAATCAATAATAATCTCCATAACACGTAGTGTGAATTCCTTTCCATTAAGAAAACCAATAATATATTTTATCACCCAGAGTCAATCGGTTTGGTAGAATAACGGAATTAAATAGGAAGTGTCAATGTCTTACGAGTTGCAACTCGTGATATTGGATCCGAACTGGATTATAGCGGTTCTCGCGGTTTTAAATACCTTATAATTTATATCTTGTATCTATAGAATTGATGCCGCAAGTAGCCTTATACGGTACGCCGCTAGAACACTTTTCCACATATTCAAGCCAACCATTATTTATCAAATATATAAAAAAATAAAAAAATATAAATAAATAAATAAATATAAAAAAAATAAGATAAATATGGATACAAGTGGAAGTCAATATATAACACTCCGTAAGAAGTCGGAAGGGTTACAAATTATAATAAAAAAGGAATCACGATAAAATCAATCAAGCAAAACGTAACCATAGATAATTAAATATCCAAATATATATGCGTAAGATTTGAACTCTAACTTAACGCTTTGGTAATGACAAATAAGCTAAAAGTTCAAAAAAAGCATATCCAAAATCTACTGACATATTGTCTGTCCCGGTGATTTATATTCGTAGTCAATGAAAAAAAAAAAAATTAAATAAATAAATAAATAAATAAAAAATAAATAATAAAACAAATAAATAAATAAAATAATATAAAAGAGATTTTAAAGTCAGGAAGTCTAGAAGTGAAAATGTTATCTATGAAATAATCCTATATGAATCTTATACAGGGCTAATATAGATTATCAGAATTTGTATGGAAAACCTTTTCAATTCGTTTGAATAAGTAATATTTAATTTAACATAATTACAATTATGCGGATTTCCGACATGAAACTAATATATTGTTCAATTTTGGTACTGTTTTTTTTTTTTCAGACATTCTTCTCATGTGGGTCGAGTATTAAAAAAAAACAAAAAATTTATCCTAAAGTTGTATCTCTTACAGCAAGTAACGTAACTCTTAGCTGGCTGAGAGCAATCTCCTGCCAAGTGACGACGTCATCATTGCCGTATCAGCATTTGTTCCTTTTAACCTCAATAATCTGCTTGCACAGGCTTCATCTCGCGCTTGCAAAAGCAGATTGACTGGAGAAAGGAATGCTTAGCCCGAACTTCTCATGGGCAAGGCAGACATTAGGTACAGGTGTCTATCGGTGTGCGCAATGCAACTTGCAATCATTTTAAAATTAATAAACAAAATAAGGAAATAGAATTTCTATAACATCAAAATGAATTAATTTTTTCTGAACCTCATAGACATTTTAGAAGTATCACGATATGGATATGGATTATTTACTTGCAACATTAGCTTATTACAATCCAGGTTAAATCACATTCATGGGAATGTTACATTTTCTTGAAAAACCCAAAGTTTATTTAGAAATTAGTTACATAGTGGGTTTTTTCGTTGCATCTCCTACCTATTAATAATGTTTTAAAAGTTAACCTCAGAGGATGTGCGCGAGAAAATTGAATATGAAACTGTTGTTAGGGCACATAGGATCAGATTTTATCACAACTTAATTTCAGTTAGCATAGAGAAATACCAGAATCATGATTAAATCTTCTCTTTGCTACCTTATTGTTGTTCCTGGCAATCTTACAAATAGCTCCGTTTTCCACTTCTTTGTCTAGTAACTTACTACCAGTAATATCGAATTTTCTTTGAGATTCGTAATGATATCTATTTATTTTTTATAATTATGGATATTTTTACAAGTCATCATAGACCTGGATAGGTTCACTCATTGTTAATGCCATGGATAAAAAAGTTTGTACAGCGGACTCTTTTGAATTCCAAAATATCAGCGAATTCATGTGGGTTTTTTTAAGTCTGGTCTAAATGGCTCTCTCCCCTCCCCTGTATTTGGATGTCGTCTGAATTTACTTTGCCCTTGTGACAAGTATAATTTCACTTGCAGGCTGATTAATGGAACCTGGTTACAGTATCCTGCAGTACGGAGAGTTTCACATCGCAACTTCAAAAATCGTTCGTCGCAGCGGACGACTACAGTCAAGTAACAACCGCCTACAATGTGAAGGGAATTTCATGGACTTCTTCGACCGACGGACCGTATCTCGTCGTTAATCTCGTTTTAATGCGGAATGCTCCGGCGGCTGTCGGAATCGACTACAAAAAGGGACATACTTCCGACAATTACGACCCGAAGGATATTCAACTCTACTTTGCTGGCGAAGGACTCGTGCTGGGGATGTTTTTTTTATTCATCGCGAACGTAATCGTGTAGCTTAGGATGCAGAGAATAAGTATGAGCGCAAAATAGAACGTTGGACCCGCCCAGGCAAATTTTCCCCTTGTTTTAACCATTGAAAAAGGCCGTTTCATTGGCTATAGGGGTGTCTCGGAAACTGTGTAATGGACGAAAAGTTGTTCGAAAGCTAGTTAAAAGTGAAGTAGTATAACCTCGGTCATGTATCCTATATATATAAAAAGTATCACGTATCCTATATATAAATGATCATAAATAACAGAATCAAAAATATATCTTTGCGTACGCAATAGGAATCTATTTAAAGTGCACATATATTAATCATAATTATATGAATCCATATACATATGTATAAACAAATCAGGTAGCCTATAATCAATCTGTTACCTTTTTTCTTACCAATATCTGCAGTTATTTATGAGTTAGTATATTGATTAATGAATCAGATATATAACATTTAGCATAAAAATCAACGAATCAATCAGCATAAACATTAATAATTTTGTCAATTCATATATGAACTTTTTTATCAGTTAAAATATGATTTTTATCATGTTAATCTTCATTCTATGCAATTATCAGAGTACATTAGTATTTTCTGTAGCATAAGTATCTTAATGAGATGAAGTGAAAAACTGTATCATTATATATCCCGTGATCACTATTATTTACCAATATCATTGTTTTTATATTTTATTACTTGAATCAATTCATGTACACCATGAACTTTTTATTTACTTATATATATATATATATATTCACATAGTGTCTGTATCACACTCCTATAAGTCAAATGCAAGTCAAGTTTGAGTAATATTCAGTGGTTGGTTTTGGTAGCTGACCGAGCTGATGTAAGTGTTTACATATTAAAATATGGAATGTTAGTCCATATATATAAAAGATTGCTTGCAGGAATGTGATCAGACTAGAGACGCTAAAGATGACGGTATTGCAATAAGTATGTAGGCTAAGTTGACATGTCGTCACCTGTAGTCATTCAATTGTTTATAAACATTAGTCCAAGCTCCCTGCTTGAGACAACTACCGCCTACGTGATCTGTAGCGTGTCTCATTTGATTGTGTGTTCGTATGAAACTATGTCATTTGGATTGTATGTTCATAGTTCGAACTACTGTCTGTTCCTTCATAACTTGTAACAGAGATGGTAGACAAGCAGAACAGAGTGAGCTATCGTCATTAGAAGACCTGTACCTCTTTACCTAAGCTTTATCATGTAGAGGAATAGGATTAGCCATCATCATTGGCAGAAGCGATCAAGCTATCGTTATTAGAAGACTTGTACAATCATACCTGATCTTCACCATGTAAAACTTCAGAAGAATATATAATTTTTTATACTTAGTGTTTTCTACAAGAACCTCACCGAACCATGAGTTTAACACATCGTCGTAAAGATAATACCGACTTCGTAAGTGATCTACAAAACCCCAGACACTCCATTGAAGATGGAAGTGCAATACCAACCGACTTAGCGTATAGATTATCGCTAGTCTAACATTACCTCATAGGGCGCCTTATCATACAAGGCACAAGCCCTAATATATATATATCTGACAGGTAAGTTTCATGAACAAAATGATATTGTTATGATACAATAAAGTTTGTTCATACTTACCTGGCAGATATATATAATCAAAGTGCCCACCCACCTCCCCTCATGAGACAGTGGTAATAGAAAATCTGAATAGAAAATGGGAATGGCTCCTGATACCTGCCTCCCAGCGGCGGGAATGGGTACTAACCACCTGGCCGACCACTGTGTGTGTCGTAAGTTTTGAAATTCTGTCGGACTTCGGAGAATACAGCTATATATATCTGCCAGGTAAGTATGAACAAACTTTATTGTATCATAACAATATCATATTTTCGCCCTTTACCGTGAGGACGAGAAATGTATTCATCCGAAATTTATGCTTACGCGCTGTGAATTACCGAGGGGAACTTCAGAGGTTTGCCCTTTGTTTTTTCTGGTAATTCCTCTTCTCCTTCATCCTTTCACTAGCTATCAGACAAAGGTAGAAGAGGGAGTGTGTGGTGTTGGTGTTTGAGGGATCTCCTCTCATTTTTGAGGGCGGTGCCCTTGGATGCGAGAGGGGTATCTTTATTACTTTAAATCATATTTTCTTTCTTTTACAGGCTAACAGTGGTGATAGTGATTACAGCAGTAGATGGTTGAATAGCTCTTCGTGTTGGTTATCCTAACCTTGGAATTGTACTTGTGACTCGTAGTATGCTGTGATATTGGTCCTCAAGTGTGTGTACTGATCTCTTACTGGAAATCATATTCATTTACCACTGCTATCCTGGAGTTACGTCACTGGACAAAACCTTCACCACTGCCCTACTTTTGATGGTAAATATACCTCATCCTGTAGAAGAAGTCTCACAGAATTTTGAGAAATCAAAGAGGAAGAGAGCTCGTCAAGTGTCGTTATCATCCTCTTCGGAATCATCATATTTTCATCAGTCTCCACCCTTTCGACTTCTAAGGCTCCTTGCAGTAGTAGGAGAAGGTAGTCTCCCCCCTCTAAGAGGTCTCCTCACGGGACTTCTAAGGGTCTGCCTCCTCAAACTGAGGAGGCAGTTGGGTCTTCCGCTGGCTCTCCCGTTCCTTTGGGAACGGGAACCATCACGCTGTCCCCAGGGCCTAGCATGTTGGGAGCCATAGAAGCGCAAACTTCGGTTCACACTTCTGCTGCTAGTCCTAGAGGTTCTACCTCTAAGACTAGTTCCGTGCTGGGCACTTGTTCGCGAGTCCTCGAGTGCACATAATTCATAAGATTCGCATGCATCCAGAGTTGGTGACACTGAGTCCGCTCACCATCATGACTCGGGCACGGGGTGGAAGAAAGAAGCGAGTCACTCAGGTGACTCTGGCCATGCCGCTGGTCGCTCTTGCGGTGATTGCTCCGTTCCCAGGGTTGACATGATGGTCCTGCGGGACCGTGCATACAGAGACCGTGCACATAGAGACAGGTGGAGGCTCCCCATCCAGTCCTCTTGAGAGGTTTAGGCCTCAACGAGGACTTGGACGAGTCGGAGGACAGTATAGGCTCTCTTCAGTCAGGTACACGCTCAGCCTACCCAGACAATGGTCACGTTCGTGTGACTGACCGGTCTTGGTGGCGGCAGATGTTTTGCCTACCGTACGAGTCTCGTAACCTTCCTCGGGAAAGCGTTTTCTCCAGACAGTAATGCTTTCCTAGACTCACGAAGTGTCCATCACAGCAGGTTGATGGCTGCCTGTGACTCGCTTCTCCTGCTAGTTTTGTTAGCAGGCGAGCAAGAGCATCCAGTCTTCCTCCCCTATTCCCTCTACTTCCTATGTCTACGCCAGGATGGGCGAGGTGAATAGGAGGGATCCTGCAGAGTGCTTTCTGTAGGATTCAGAGTTGGGGGACTATGTTCTTGGAGGCACCTTAGGGTCCTACTGGATATATGTCCACGTCGTTGAGGAAGGATCTTATATGCTCGTTCCTCTTCGATTTCTACGGGAGTTGAGGAGGGCCCACACCCTGATGATCATTTGACGAAATTCGGGAGTCTCACCAAGCGTTTAAAATTCTTTGGAATTTCTAGCACTCTCCAAGTGTTTTGGTCTTCTACAATCTGCAAACATTTGGCGAGACAAGAATTCCTGATAATTGTTACTATGATAACCGGGAATCTTGCTAAATACTGGAATTCTTTGGAATTTCTGGCTTTCTCAAAGATTTATGGTTTTTATGTAATTTCCAAACTCTCGGACGTGACAGATATTCCCAGTAATTGTTATCACAAAAATTGGAAGTCTTGCTAAGCCATTAAATTCCTTGGAATTTCTAGCATTCACAGGGTGATTTGGTTTTCTGAGATTTACAAACACTCGGGCAACAGGCGTTCCCGATGATTATTACAATAATTGGGAGACTCGCCGAGCACCTGGATCCCCTGGTTTCGTTGGCGCTCACCGGCGCTAGGCTTCATCATATTGCCAAGAACCAGGGCGAGAAAAGGCTCACTCGATTATTGTCATACAAGAGCCGGGTGTTTCTTATGAGTGCTTGGATGGCGAGGTGAGTCTTTACCAGTACAGATGAATCCGCTCCTCAGTCTGGTTCAGAGTTATGTAGAGCTTGGAACTGCATGCAACACCTTCTGAGTGAATGGTCAAGTACCGTCCTTGTGTATTGGACCTTAGGGTGTGAACACGTAGGACTGCAGACACAGAATCCCTCTTGTTGTTCTTCTTGGAGCTTCGGCCTCGAAGGAGAATAGTTAATTGGGAAGAAGTGATAGTCTTCGTTGACGATTACCACTCATAATTATGTAGTGGTGATGGGCTCAGCTTGACCAGACAGCTCGATCTGCCAATCTGAGTGCTCAGCTCTAACGAATGAAGTCTCTGCTCTCGATCGGTGCGGTTCCTTGCCATGACATAGCACCCTCCTTTCCCGTGTTGCTTTGAGTCTTCAAGAGGTCATCATCTTTTGTCTTCATCATCTGATGCCTCCTAACCTCCCTCTTCAAAGGTTTCCACGTCTGAAGATGAGGAAGGTATTCTCCACCCCTTACAAATTCTAAGGGTCTACACCCTTTCCATGGAGAGGAAGTAATTAGCTCTCTTCAGCTCACCTACTCCTTCTGGACGCTATCCACAAATATAGTGTCTCGGGAGGCCCAGGAGTTCGAACCCAGGTTCGTTCTCCTGTCTTTGGTTCCAAGGGTGCTGCTCATGGAACCGGGACTGCATCAGGTATACCAAACATACGTCAGTCCGTTCAGGATGGATAGCACTGAGAGGTTTGAATGCCTCTCCAGTGCTACTGTTTTGGGAACTACCAGTTTGGCTTGAACTAGCCGTCTCTGGTATCCTGTTATCACCGTAGAAGTCTCCCTTCAGGAAACTTCACCTTTGCTCTCTTCATTAGAGAATGAAGGAGGTCTGCTTCCAGTCCTTATTCTTGCCCCTCGAATGAAGAAGAATTAGGCTGGAGTGTGATTTAAAGGAACCTACAAATGTACTACGTATATTTCTCTCGCGACATGCTTCTATTATCAGTTGCATTGTCCGAGTAGTAGGCACATACCTGTAAGTTAACTCTTCTGGTATGTGACCAAGACAAATAATACCTACTCTTAATTAACCTGGATTCAGGACTGCCTTTTGAGCCTCCCAAGAGTTACCGGTTTTGATTTTGAGATAACTGGTGGTATTGTTTCCCAACAACACCACAGCATTTGCATTATCACCGAATAGGAGGGTTTTCTTCCCTCCCATTTCGGTTAAAATGCAGATGCTCGAGTGTATCTTTTTTGAGCTCGATGGTTCTAGCTGAACTCTTTCCTTCATGGACTGGACTACCAGGCAACTCAGGATGACAAGTTGAGCGAGCGGTGTATGGCGCTGCCTCAGTCAGTACTGCTTGCTCTCCAATATATTTCAGTTTGGTATTGATTCTTCACATTTGTGTATACCCATCCCTACTGCATTGCATTTTGCCATGGTGAGAATTTTCAGACATATATCTCACTAGACTCAATACAGTAGTACCTCGAGATACGAAAGGCTCTACTTACGAAAAATTCGAGATACGAAAGCCAATGCGAAAAATTTACTGCTCTACATACGAAAAGTTTTCAAGATACGAAAGGTTGTTGCTGTAAAGTCCCGAGATTCGCCCGGACCACCGAGAACAATTTTAAAACTCCCGCGCCGCCAACTGAGTAAACTCGCCACCATCCTCCCGCTCTCCCATTGGTTCCTGATGCTATTCACCTCATAAGGTCCTGCTCTCCTATTGGTCAGCATCTACCCCTTGTGCTTTAAGTATTCTATTGGTAAAAGGTTGCTGTAAATTGAAAAACTTATTCATGCAATACATTTAATAAAAAAAAAACATTAGGTAAAGATAGAATAAAGAATAGAAATGAATGGTTATCATACTGTTTGGTAGTTTCAGTAGTTGAAGAGAGATAATGAAAATTTATGGCTTACTGTGTAAAAGTGATTGCTTGGCGATCGTTCGATACTAGTAAGTGCTGGATGTAAACAGACGTTTGGAAGCTTTTTTTTTGTTTGTTTATTATAGTTAATGGTTACTTAATAATTATTTGAAATGAGTACATGCAATACATTTAATAAAAAAAATTGTGAATTAGATATCAGAAAATATAAAATAAATCAGTCTGCCAACAAATAGGTATTTTTTAGAATTCTTCTTCTGTTTTATTATTACGTTACGTATTACGTATCTTTCATTACAGCTGTCAGTAACTCGGTATCTCCATTAGGTAAAGATAGAATAAAGAATAGAAATGAATGGTTATTATACTGTTTGGTGGTTTCATTAGTTGAAGAGAGATATTAATGACAATTTATGGCTTACTGTGTGCTAGGAAAAATGATTGCTTGGCGCTCGTTCGATACTCGTAACAATGTAAACAATCGATTGGAAGGTTTGGTTTTTCTTTGTTTGTGTATTATAGTTAATGATTAATTAATAATTATTTGAAATGAGTACATACTGATTATTTATACATTTTATTGGCATATTCTAAGCTTTTAGCTCTTAGGTTTAGATGTCAGAATCATAGACTAGGCTACAGTAGCAACCGCTAACATAGGCTAGGCTTATTGCTAGGGGACATATGCTAAAGTCCTAATATATGCAGTAAAAATGGGGTTGAACATTACATGCAGTTGAATATTACTCAAGTATGTACAGTATTTTGCCTTTTTGGAGACATATTTCTTCCGTTGTAACCCTAGAACATGTGTTTTAGGCCTGGAAATATAATTTACTGGGGTGTTTTTGGAGGGCTTGGAACGGATTAGCCATTTTACATGTAAAATGTGTTCCAAGATACGAAAAACTCATAATACGAAGGCCGTCTCGGAACGGATTAATTTCGTATCTCGAGGTACCACTGTATCATCTTTCTGTTTCCCCCACGTTAAAACAGAAGTCTGTAGCCTAGTCTTCCTCTTCATCGCACCAGTCCCGTCGGCTGCTGCAATGACAGTGAAAACGTAGGTCTGCATTCACCTTATTCATTCACTAGTAATATAGTATTGTTTCATTCACCTTAGTGGAGATTCAACTACTGATGAGAAACTTCTGTCTTGCCATCACAGGGATCTCGGTCTTTAGAAGGCAATTGACTATCGTCTGATGTGCGCATTACTTGAAAGAAACATCATCTCGTCTCAACATCCGTGATGAACAAGGTAGACGATTTGTATTGTTGTTCTCAGCAGAACCTTCGAAAGGGGGGTGTCATGTAGACTCAGTAATGACTGATCCAGATCAGTCATTACTTTGTCCAATTGGGACTGCCATTGCAGAAGTGTCCGATGACGTCTTTCTCCGAGTCTTACGAAACCTTGAGAGACTTCTCTGCAGTTGGATAGTCCAGTGGATAGGTACATTCATCACTCCGAAGAATATGTCAGACAGGAAGATAGATGAGGTCTCTTTGCGACCATATTTATATCTTTCTTCCTTCGGGTCTGCCCACAGGTCCTTGGAACTGCCTTTCCTTGTACCGGTGGTGGATGCTTGCAGGTTGTGTTTGCTTACCCGGCTCCTTCAAGAGGACAAGTTGCATCTCGTCTATGGTGTGCGGTTCTAGAGATAAGATGGATGCGAGAGTGATTGGCCTCTCCACCTTCCCCACCTCGTCCTTCTACTCCAATTCTTTCAGGTTGAGGATAGGACTTAAACTTATGAGTACACTGGCTGGTCGGACAATTGATGAGGTAAGCTTACTCATAGCGCTTCCTTTCTTTTTTTTCTTATTAGAATCATAGAAGCAATCCTGCTCCTTCCTCTAGCTAGGGGAGGAAGGAGACTGGCAATAATGCAAACCCTTCCCAGAACTTTGCATTAATGCCTCCGACTCTAAATATTCTTCCCAGCCCATTTTCGGATGAGTTACGATTCCTCACTCATTTCAAAAAGGCCCAGAAGACTGACTCTTGATCATGCAGCTCGTATACTTACTTGCCTAACCATGTTGTTTAAAAATTTAATGGCTGTAATTCCAGCGACGCTGAAAGTAATTCCTTATCTAAAGGACCTCAAGTGTGTATAGTTAGGAAAAATGCAATTTACTTTTAAAAATTGTGATTTCGGTTTTCGTATGTTTCGATTTTCGTGGGAGGTTCTGGAACGGATTATGTTCGAAAACCATATTTCCACCATTTCTTGTAAAAGACTCCACAGAAGGGGTTGTGAATAGTCATTTTTATTGCAGTGTCTTACCAAACAATTATACAGGCGTAAGTTCCCTACAGTTGTATAATTGTTTGGTAAGTATGTAATAAAATTTCATTTTATTATGAAAATTCCATTTTCAACCTCTCGTGAAAGGTAGGGAAAATTTTTCAGAATCTTGTTTCTTACATTATATGCATTTGCATATATTCTTTCCTTTGGTGTTTTTTTTTTTTCTTGAATTGGCCGACCTTTAAGGTTACCCGGCTTGGGGTGCAGCATACTGATTTTTTACCCCCGTCCAATAAGGGTTAAGTGGTTACAAATAGGTTTTTCCACATAAATATTTTACTTCTGACAGCCTGACTGATGCCTGAACTGGGGACTTACGGATACACTTGCTTTAGTCTGTAGGATATTGTATATTGATTGTTACTCGGGAAATAATTAAGTCTTTATACTAATGTAAGCCTAATACATTTCCTGTATGTATATTCATAATGATCAGTTATCTTGCAGATAAATTGTGACGCTCCAACGCCAGACTTGGTTAAAGGACCTTGGAAATTGAAGTTGAAATAAATAACTGTCAAAAAAGAAGTGCATTTCTTGGTCTTGTTGGGAACTTGTTGTGACTGCTGTCCATTTTATTTTTCTGTAAGTATTTAAAAGATTATTTGTACGTTTGTGAATACTGTTGTTCTTGTTTGGTTTAAAGTTTAACTCTTGAGGTTAGAAATTTTCTAATTGTTTAGGCTTAGCTCTCTTGGCATTAAAAGTGAAAAAAAACATAATCATTTGTTCCCACAAGGATACAAACCTTCGTCTGTTATATGGGAGTACAAGCAGTCCCCAAGTTATGACAGAGATCCGTTCCTAAGGTTTGTTGTAGGTCGAAAGCTGGCGTAAGTCGGAATAATAAGTACCTGTAATTGGCGGCGTAACGTCATGTTGTTCCTACACGAATACAAACCTTTGGTCTTTACATTGTGATATTACTTGCAGTGCAAGATGGGAATGGCTTTTAAACTTTTAAACAAGGTACTGTAGTTAACTACCAGTGGTAGGGATGAGAGCCCCTTCCATCCACTGATACAAACTCACTTTTATTGTGAATTCTTGTGATATATGAGTAGTTGTTGTTTTGCTTATACTGATATAATGCGAACCCACGACTTATCTGAGTGTGTCATGAGGTGTTGCCTTGGCACTGACAGACCGTGCATCACTTCCTTTCCTCTCTTGAGATAGATCATCATGCCCCTGCACTTTGTGCAGGAAACGTGTGTAACCAATCTAGACCTTGTTCCGAGTGTTGTGTCTGACTGTCAGAACAAAGGGTGCAATTTCATAGGGAAAGGAAGAGAGAGAAGTTGGCTTTCCCAGCATCTTAAGATTGCAATACACTTCTTGTGATGCCAAGGTTTCTCTGTGATTCCTTCTTGTCCTCAGCCAAACTGCCTCCTATTGTTGCCACTCTTAAGGGAGCTGTCTCCCCTTCACCGTCTCCTATTGCTTTGTTGGTAGAGAGTCGGTGTGGGGGACTATGACCCAGTACGACTTCGGGGGTTTGGTGGAGCCTGAGGAGCTTGGGGGAATTATGGCCCTCCCTAGGCTTCCTGTGGGATTCTTCCATGGAGGGCTTGATCTCACACTTGAGGTCATCTAGTGCCCCTCGAGTGACTGCTGCTTCCTTGACCGTAACTACGGCTACGGTCTCAATGTCTAATAGATCTAGGTCCACCAGTATGGCATTGATTCATGTGGTCCTGTCCCCGTCTTCCTCCCCTCCTTGGGGGAGGTTCTTCTCCACTCCCTTTGAAAAGGTCTGCTGCGATCGTAAGGAGAGATCAAAGAGGAAAAGTTGCAAAGTGTCTTCATCATCTTTGTTGTCGTCTTCGTGTGCCTACGCCTCCTCCCATTCTTTCAATGCTGGCAAGGGGAGGAAGTGGTTTCTCCCAGCTGTAAGGAGGAACATAGGGCTTCTTACAGTCATCCATCTTCCTGGAAAAGGTCAAGGGATCTTTCATTTGCTCTCCTGATCACTCTATGGGAACGGGAACCATTGCTTTGTTTGTATGGTGTTTTTACCTTGCAAGGAACCATTGGTTATTCAGTAACGGGACCAGCTGCTTTATGTGACTTCCGAACCACGTCTAGAATGAACTTCTATCACCAGAAATACACATCTCTGACTCCTAAATGGAATACCCGATAATCAAACCCGCAGCCACCGAGGTGGCAGGCAAAGACCATACCAACTATGCCACTGAGGCGCTTCAGTAACCATTGCTCTAGGTTCCACAGACCCCCATGTCATAGGAGCAACAGGTGCACGGGGTTCCAAGGACCCCCATGTTACCAGTACCAGTCCCAGGAAGTCACTTTCCCGGGCTGGTAAATGTTCTTCTACCACTGCACTGGATTCCACAGACCTGACACAGGTACCAGTCCCTTTTACTGGTGCATGGTGTTATACACAGACCCCCGTGGCACCAGTACCAGCCCCTGGAAGTCACTCCCCGTGGCACCAGTACCAGCCCCTGGAAGTCACTCCCCGTGGCACCAGTACCAGCCCCTGGAAGTCACTCCCGTGGCACCAGTACCACCCCTGGAAGATCATTCCTGTGGCACCAGTTACAGCCCCTGGAAGTCAATCCCCCGTGGAACAGTACCAGGGCCCCTGGAAGTCACTCCACCGTGGAACCATTACCAAGCCCCTGGAAGTCCACTCCCCTTGCCCCAACCATTACCCAGGCCCCTGGAAGTCACTCCCCGTGGCACCAGTACCAGCCCCTGGAAGTCACTTTCCCTTTCCATAATCTAGAGTAGATTATTAGATGCAAGTCCTCTCCTTTTTCTCTAGCAATGGGAGTTAGGGGCTGACAATAAAACACACCTGGAGGTTGTTTTAGCCTTTTATTGTCATCCTATCCCTTTTGGAAATAATGACACAAATGCATTCATTCAAAAGGACCTGAAGTCTGGTAGTTTAACATTCCATTTGTTCAACAGATCAGAGGCACAGGAAGGATTCCTTCCTCAGGTCTCAAAAGTGAGCAGAACCACCTGTTGGCTCAGAGACTTAGCCACCCCTCATTCCGATACTGAGCAGCCAAAAAGGCAAATTACCTTGTTTGAAAGTTCACAAGTTAAATCCTATGCAAAGCCCTTTTAAATGACTTTATTTGTAGTTTTTCATGTATGACTGAATACAAATTTTGTTTGCCACTACATAACAATACAGATTCTAGAAAAAGAAGCAGCTCTCTCTTTCAAGGGGAGAGAGGGATTGACAACAGAACAATCTGGTGCCATTACAGGTTCTTTTTCTTACTTCCTTGACACAATATAGACTGGAGTTCCCATTGTGTCGAAGCTTGGATGTCTGGCTGTTGAGTAATCTTTCGCTGAACAGATCAGAGCTATATGACTCCTTCCTATGCTTTAACAATTGACCAAGAAGTGAGCCCAGGTGACCCAAACCACTAGTTGGTTCTAAAGCTTTTCAGTGTATGAGCAAATGGCAAAATTGTAATCAATTTGTTTTTTTCATAACTCACAAACCTGAGGTCTTTATGTAAATGGCCCACATAAAGCCACCAGTCATACAGTCACCTGGACTGTATGACTGTCTTCCCATTGGCTACCATTCCCATGCCACCAAACCTTGTTTCTGTTTTTAAACCGGATCCAAATGGCGCTTTGAGATTTCCCCCTACGTAAAGACCACAGGTTTTCAAGTTATGAAAAATACAAATTACTCGAGATACGAAACTAATCCATTCCGAGGCGGCCTTCGTATCATGAGTTTTTCGTATCTTAAACCGCATTTTACATGTAAAATGGCTAATCCGTTCCAAGCCCTCCAAAAACACCCCAGTAAATTTCATAATAAAGGTAAATTGACCTATAAACAATGAAATACTACAACAATTTGGACCATTCAATACCTAACTTAATACGTACTGCTAATATGTACTACATAGTACCTGTAAATAAAGTGTATTAGTGTACATGGTATACAAGAAATACTGTACGTACATACGTACGTATGGAGTAAAATGTGGAAGCTTACCTTTCGAGTGAGGCTAGCTCCGAAAGTGGTGACAGAGGAGGACAAACGGCAGATACGTACACTTAATTTACAAAACAAATAAAAAATGTCAGGAAAACATAAACTAAACTTTACGAAACGCATTAACAAAACTGTAACACTTAACTTTACTAAAATTTTAAATAAAAAATTTTTTTGTCTTTTTGATTTTTACATTTTTTTGTACTTTTTATACTTTACATTTTTTTTTTTATACAAAATTTCAACTTCTTCACCAGTTTCAACTTTCCATTTTTTCGTAGTATCACTTGATTGTTCCTTTTTGCTTACTCCTACTAAAGGCCTCTTTAAAAAATAACTATCCAAGGAAGATTGCTTCTGCCTACTTTTGCCAATGTTCCTGAAACAACTCAGGCAAACGTCATCGAACTGTGCAAGCATACGACCTGTGTAAGCCTTTTTGGGGTGTCTCTTTTCTATGAATGATTGCACCTTATGAAAAGCAGCTAGAGCATCCTTAATTTCTGCCGTTGTCATAGAGTCGTCGTCCTTCTCCTCGCCGCTGCTAGAGAACTCTTCTTGAACGACATTATGTTGCATGGCCTCCAACTCCTTCAGGTCATCCATCATAAGGTTCTCTTGGTGCTCCTCAAGAAGGTCATTGATTTCGTCCTCGTCGACGACCAGCCCCATGAACTTGCCGAATGCAACGATCTCATCAAGATCTGGTTGCAAAACAGTTTCAGGATCATCAACTGTTCCTGAATCTGCAGCACCAGCTTCTCCCACGTCGAATCCCTCAAAGTCTCGGGCAGATACAGCATCAGGCCAGAGTTTCCTCCACGAGGAATTCAAGGTTCGCCTCGAAACCTCCTGCCAAGCTTGGTCGATGAGTCGGATGCATATCACAACATCGAAATGCTCCTTCCAAAATTCACGCAAGGTGAGGTTTGTGGTATTGGTGATGTAGAAACATCTCTTGAAAAGATGTTTAGTATACAGCTTCTTGAAGTTCGATATCACTTGCTGGTCCATGGGCTGGAGGAGAGGGGTGGTGTTAGGCGGAAGATAAAGAACCTTGATGAAGGAATACTCAGCTAGGATATCTTCCTTGAGGCCAGGAGGGTGAGTAGGGGCATTGTCCAACAACGGTAGACATTTCAGAGGGAGGCACTTCTCTTCCAAGAATTTCTTCACTGTCGGGCCGAAACAGATTTACCCACTCGGTGAACAAAAGTCTCATTACCCAGGCTTTCGCATTAGCCCTCCTCATCACTGGAAGCTTCTCCTTAAGCACTTTGTGGGCCTTGAAGGCTCGAGGAGTCTCCAAATGATAGACAAGTAGGGGTTTCACCTTGCAATTCCCACTGACGTTCGAACAAAGTGCGAGCGTAAGCCTGTCTTTCATAGGCTTATGCCTGGGTAGCTTCTTCTCTTCCTTCGTGATGTATGTCCGATGAGGCATTTTTTTCCAAAAAAGGCCAGTTGAAGACTTGCTGAGAACTGTAGCCTTCATTGAGAGTCATCTCGTTGAACATCTTAATAAAGGCTTCGGCCGCTTTCGTATCTGAGCTGGCCGCCTCCCCATGCCGCACCATCGAATGGATGCCAGTCCGTTTACGGAATTTCTTGAACCACCCATGAGAAGCCTTGAAGTCTTGGGTTGGCGTCGATGTCCCTTCTCCTCCATTGTCTTCGGCCTGGGCAATCAAATCGACGAAAATAGCGCTGGCCTTGTGGCAGATTGCCGTCTCCGTTATCATGTCGCCAGGGATTTCTTTGTCTTTTATCCAGACAAGAAGTGGCCTTTCCATTTCATCATGCACGTGGCTCCTCTTGCTGGACAAAATAGTCACACCCTTGGAAGGTGTAGCTGCTTTGATGACATCCTTCTGCTTAAGGATGGTGCCTATTGTCGACGGATTTCGGCCGTATACCTTGGCGATCACACTCAATCGCATATCAGCTTCATACTTTTTAATTTATATCCATCTTCGTCTCCAAAGAAAGCATCCTTTTCTTTCCGTGAATTTCAAGTTTCTTGGGACCCATGACTACGTATATACTGTACGTAATTATGCTATGTAGTATACGTATGTAGTAAAGTTCTCACACAACGCGATAAAGTATACTACAATGAAATCACTAACGAATTTATGTTAATAAACGAAATTGTATAGAATGAACGAATACCGCGTGCGTACGATACCGATGATGCCACGAAGTGGCTGAAAGAGCACGCCGCTATGTAGATGCATCATGGGATCATGGGAGAGATGCTGACCAATAGGAGAGAAGGATCTCATGGCGTTGACTAGCATCAGGAACCAATGGGAGAGCAGGAGGATGGTGGCGAGTCTACTCAGTTGGCGGCGCACAAGTTTTAAATTTGTTATTGGTGGTCCGGGCGAATCTCGGACTTTACAGCAACAACCTTTTGTATCTTCAACAATTTTCGTATGTAGAGCCCTCTAAATATTGGAGAAGAGAACCAATGCTTTCTCCAATTAGAGAGCATTTTGTAACTTTCCACGTCCTCAGACACACAATCTTCCTTTGTGTCTGCCTTGGCTTGTCGTCTTGTCTTTTAAAGTCGCGGAGAGCCGAAGGCTGCCTTTTGCTGTGCAACGCTTATTGGTCCTTTAACCGTCTTTAGTAGGAGGTTCGCTTTCTTTCTTTCTCTTTCCAGTGGGGAAATGAACTCGAGGCTGACAGACATGCTGATGGATTTTCAGTCTAACTTGAGTTATTACCTTTTATCTATGTTGTCTCGTCTCTGCGACTTCTTAGAGAGGTGGAGACGCAAACCCAGGGGGAGTTTTTAGCGAGGAAACAAGTAACTAAAACAAGTAACTCATTTCTGATGCTGCAGGGTAATGTCCTCATGCTTATACTTACTCGGTTTGGAAGAAGTGAGAACACTTACGCTTCCTGTCTGATTATGCAGCTCGGTTTAAGGCGAAAAGAGATTATCTATTGGTAGTCTTATTTTATACCTTTCGGGGATAAGTGCAGATTCAGGTTCTGGGATATGGACAGTTGCAACCTCCTAACATGCATGGAGAGACTTGGGACCAGTACGTTACATGGTGGAGACGGTGAAGGGCAGTTGTGATTCTTTTTGGTTGTCCTCCACTGGTTTAATCTCCCTCTTATAGCTTCCCTTGTCTTCAGGAGAAATCTCTCATAAGTCTCTTTTAGTAGGAGATTGTATATAGAGTGAATGATGGTCCAAGGGTAATTCTTTAGGACGACACCCATAAGTAATTGGAGATATTCTTGGACGTTTGGAGACTGAATAATAGTAAGTGTTTGCCCATATACTTGTTGGTTTTCTAGCATGGTTTTAGTGCCTTTCCAAAGAACAGTCAGACTTGTGGTACACATGCAGAATGTATTCCACTTACCAATACATCCACAGTCATGCAAGTTCCCTCAAGATGTTTTTTACAAGAAGGTATTGCTGTTCTGTACACTTTGTTTGTGTTAGTGTGCAGCCCTCTATAAGTTATGTCAGGGACTTGTTGCCCTTTGGTAGATGGTGTCGACTTTAGGAGGAAGACACTTCTACTGAATCAGTGATTCAAGTTAGCCAACTCTGTCAATAGTATTCCAAAGGCCAAAGACCTGTTGCTTTTTCTGGCCCAATGTCTATGCATTATATTGTTAATTCTTTATATCCCCATTCTTATCTAGCAATGTGGGGATGATACTTAATTATGCATGCTTGTCGGTCAAGATGAATAGGCATGTGCTGCTTGAAGAATTTTAGACCTGAAGGAAACTTCCTATATGGTAAGAGCTTTTCCTTATTAGGAAACATGACCTCACAGGATATTTATAGATCATCAGGCTTAATTAATGTACAGTTTCAGCATAAGAATTACAACTTACAAATAACGTTCATTAAATTTGTAAGTAGTAATCCAGAACCAAATTTGGTTCCAGGACTGTAGGAGGGACTCTGTAACCAGGAATTGTCCATTTTGTTCTTAAACCTAAGTCCAAGTTTTGGTCTTTTCCCTCTGTCATGCAACACAGAATTTAACTAGTGTCGTTACACTTTCATGCAACATAAATGGTCAACGCTACACCTGGTAAAACTTTTAGATGTCAGGGCAGTGGAAAGACATCAGGATGCTTAGCAGGTTTATTCCCGGTCAGAAACAAAGTCTTTATGGGAAGTTTGCTGCTTTGAGTGAAAAGAAACAACATATTGTTTTGATCATTCATTCTGTGGAAGGACTGTGTTTTAGCAATTGGGGATTCAGGAAGAACAAACTGCCTACAAGGGCCTTTACATCCATAACTTTGGCACTTGGTGTGGGATTTAAGGAACACTCATTTAGCTTCCTAGCATGTAGAGGAACAGGGACATCCGAGTGATTACTACTTCTTTGATGGCCTTCAGGCTTGAGCAGTGGATGTTTCTTTAAATTTGGCCTAATTCAGACTCATAGGCCTGCCCTTTGTATCTACTCTGAATTCTATTGAGCAATTTAAAGTTCAAGAATTGCTTAGTGTCTCCTGTAGAGCCCTTGTAACCTCAGGGCAAATGAGTTTCAGAATTTCCAATGCTCTTGGTAGATGTCTCATTCTTCTGTTGAGAAGAAATCAACTCTACTACACAATTCCATACAGTTCCATTAACGTAGGCATCTCCTTAACTGCTTGGAGATGTTAGAATGTCCCCTCCCAATAATAAGATTTTCAAGTTATCATAGGATCTGTCCTTGACTTAAAACTGCCATGGCCTGGGGTCAGAAGCAGTGGTCTGTGTGTTGCTGAGGGTGCCACTCTAGAGGAATTTTCAGCACCTGGAACCTTTTAGACATCAATGTTTTCTGTTTAGAGGAGATGAGACTTTTCACTATCTACTTCCAACATTATAGTTCCGTATGTACGCTCCTCAGTATTGCATCAAGTACTTTTAGATCTTGCTGAGGACCAGCACTGTAAGGTGTTGAGATTGAAGCCCCTTCATCTCTATATCAGTCTCTCTCTGGAGTTTAGATGTGAGTCTAAGCTTTATCTGAATTTACTGTAAAACCTTTTATTTAGCAGTGGTTAATAAGTAAATTTATTGTCAGCACCCTTCTTTAAGCTGGTGTAAAGGGAATGCTATTTTAGCTTTCTGCCTTAGAGCTGAGGGTGATGTTAAGGCTATGATTTACAGTTCCCTGTAAGAATTCCAATGTAACCCCTTGTGGGGGGGAGGGGAAAGAGGAAACTTCTCTATCCTATTGGGGCATTTAAATTTAAAGGTTAAACCTAGAACATTTTTATCATCCTTTTAGAAACCTTGAACATCTTTGTCAAAGGTAAATGCTGGAAGAGGCAAATCAACCTTTGGTTTTGTGGTTTTAGAAAACTTAGCTGTCTTTGCCAATGGTTAAGCTTGAAGGTAAAGTTAACTTTTTGTTTTGTGGTTTTAGAAAACCTAGAATGTATTTGTGAAGGTTAAGCCTGGGAGATGCAAAGTTAACCTTTTGTGTTTTGATATTTAGAAACTTATAATGCCTTTGCCAATGGTTAAACTTGAAGGCAAAGTTAACGTTTGTTTTGTGGTTTTAGAAAACTTAGAATGTATTTGTGAAGGTTAAGCTTGGAAGAGGCAAAGTTAACCTTTTGTGTTATGATTTTTAGAAACTTTGTCAAGGAACACAAGGTTCTCTGTGACATAATGGATAGGCTAGTGCACGAGAACTAGCTCCATATCTTCTACCTTTATTGAAGTTAAACATTCATAATGTGAGCAGCAGTTGCAACTTCATTTAGTGTTAAGTCAATTTGTCGCTCCAGAATAGGATTGATGTGTCACAGTAGAAGTACAATTCAGTTTTTGCCCGATCACTACCCTAAGTATACAGAATTGTGTTTGAAAATAGTAAAGCCCTTAATCCGCTACTAGTAGTGGGTAGTCTTTTCCTAAACTAAAACAAGAGCAATTCTTTAGGCTCTTTTGTTTAAATCCCGGGTTTTAATATTTTGGGGAGTGTGAAGGTACAAATTTTGTATAGGAGTGCACCTTTATATCATAAAGGTATTTATTTTAAATGACTGTCGTTTTATAGAACTTTTGGACCCAGGCACAGGGGTCCCTCATACCGCTTGCGTTTCATGCTGGCTGAATCAAGGCGGTTTTCTCCGCAAGGCTGGTCTTTGCTACATATGTATGAGAGCCTTGCTCCCTGAATGGAATCCAACTTCTGGTGGTAGTAAAATCCACCAAGGATTCCAGATCAGGTGAGAATGTTTTGGGTTTCGTATAAGAAACCTTTAGCTCGAATGGCTGAGGGGAATTTTGTCTAGCTGCACTACCCACCATCCTCTTCTTAATGTGGGAATCAGCTAAATTTAACAGTAGGTAAGATTCATCTCAAATAATATAAATTTTCATAATAAAATTTATTATTTGGATACTTACCTACTGTTAAATTTAGCTATATCTCGCTGCCGATTAGGCGAGTTGGCATTCAAAAAAAAAAATCAAATGGCTGCCCAGATGACTGTCTAGTTTACCTGTTCTCCACCAGGTGTGTTTCAAATGTTTTAGCTCTTGTCAGAATTCTCCTTGACAGCCCACTAAGTTGTGGGGAGGCTGGGTGGGTCTACTTTAACAGTAGGTAAGTATCCAAATAATAAATTTTATTATGAAAATTTATATACTTGCTCTACATGTCAAAAGAAGTTTTTCTGGTTCAAGTCATCTCAAACGTCACATGAGAACTCATATGGGAGAGAAACCATATACGTACTTGCTCTACATGTCAAAGAAGTTTTTCTCTTCAAGGTAATCTCAAAATACACATGAGAACTCATATGGGAGAGAAACCATATACTTGCTCTGTATGTCAATTTTTTTTTTTTTCAAGTACCGTAATCTCTCAAAACACATGAAAACTCAGTGCATAAGAGAAAGCATTTACTTGCCAAACAATCTCAAAAGACACGAGAATAGAGAGAAACTGTATATTACTTGATTCTGTCTATGTAATTTTTTATAAATGCTTATATATATCTGCTGTAATTTGAATATTGTTAAGAGAGAACTTTGATTCACTTTACTATTTTAATGTGTTGCTGATATTCTGACGATTTTAAATGTTTTCAGGCAACTGATTGTTCAGTTTTGTAGATCACAAGAGACCAATTTATTTGTCTATTGTATCAATAAATGTGTTGAAGGAACACTGAAAAAAAGAGATTTCTAGCCTACTGTTTCTGAGCGCAAAGACAATTTTTTTAGTGATGTATACAAATTTATTTTTGCTGACAGAATCCTGGTTTTGGTCTCATTCTCAAGCTGAGTAATTGTACTTTATTTCTTTACTTTTATGTGAAGTATTTTTGTGAAAGCAATGTAATTTAACTTCCATTTGTTCAGTGAGAAAGTATAATAAATTTTCTTTCCAGTAACTTACATGTTTTTGGAATTTGTGTCTGTTATTTTGTTCATAAACAGCAAGAAAATCAGGTAGTATTAATATCCTTAAAGAGACATATTTGGTTTTTAAAGATAGATAAAATACAATAGGCTTCAAAAGGGTTTGGTTCTTCAAAGATATCCAGATAACCAGGCCCAGCGTCCTACCACAAAATATAGGTTCATAGAAAGGGACTCAAGACAGTGACTAGGACCCACAAAAAAGTTAAGTATATCTTAAGTTTTACCAGACCACTGAGCTGATTGATTAACAGCTCTCCTAGGGCTGGCCCCGAAGGATTAGATTTGTTTACATTATTATTATTAATAGGGCCTAGTTTTTCCAGACCTCTGAGTCTCAAGTAGACTCTTCTCAGGCTGGTTCTCAGGGATTAATCCTGAGAAGGAGAAGGAAAAAAAATTAATAAAACAAAAATAAATAAAAATTAGACTTTATTTAAGAAACCTGTCTTATTTTAAAAAAATATGATGTTGTTTATTGAAAAATCTTTGCTTTCAGCAAGAATACTTTTCATTTTTTAATTCCGTAGATAAATTGATCTTTGTTGGGTCCAGTTTGGGCACTCAATAAGTAAATGCTGCACTGTCATGGGTGTTTGACATCTACTATTACACTTTATTGGGTCAGCATGTGGTGTTGACATCAAGTGACCATGTGAGAATCTTGTGTGTCCTAAACGGAGCCTTGTTAGGATCACCTCTTTTGATCTTTCTTTTTGTGAGGATGTCCTCCATGCATACACTTCAGTTTTTATGTTTTTAAGTTTATTTGTGGTTGGCACTAAGGCCCATTCTCTTTTCCAATCCTGGTATATCAATGGTTTAACAGATGTTACCCAGTCTGACACTGGGGCATGTGTAATTATTGGAGGGATAGTGCAGGCTAATTTGGCAGCTGAGTCTGCATTTTCATTTCCTTTTTATTCCCATGTGTGCTGGGATCCAACATATATCTATTGATAATCCTGATTGGAGGAGTTCATGAATTTTTATTTGTATTTCCTGCACTAGTATTTGGTTTACTGATTTATACTGTCTTATAGCATCTATAGCACTACGTGAGTCACTGAAAATAATGGAGACGCTTGCTTTTGCCACAGATATCATATCAAAAGCCATCTGTATGGCTGTGACTTCAGCAGTAAATATTGATGATATTAAAGGTAGGCTTCTTTTGATTGACATATTTTTCGAATATGCAGGTGCTCCTACTCCAACATTATTTTTGGAGCCGTCTGTATATACCATGAATTTGTTTCCTTTTCTTCTAATGCAAAGCATGCTGGCGGTACATTTCTGTACTTGCCATTTGCTTTTTAAGCAGGTAAGACAGGGAGGTACATATCTTTATTCGTTTTAAAACCACGTTGGTGGCAGTTCCATTGGTGGGTGAAAAATTGGATCTATGTTATGCAAGTTCATTATGTATCTAGCTCTTTTTGGGAAAGAGCTAGTACTATTAACTTCTGTTACTGAATTACAATTTTGAAAGCAGTCAGCTTCAGGAGATGTTCCCGCTTGCAGTGAAAGACCTTCGTATTGCTATCAAATTACGGTGATGTTTCAAGGGCAACACACCTGCCTTCTACCAGAAGCGAGCTTGTTGGGGACGATTGGAATGCTCCTGTGCACAATCACACGCCTTCATGGTGCACTGCATTGAGAGTTTTTAATGCAGATTCTGAGGCGGATGAATATATTGGACAGTAGTAATCTATTGTGGATAAGACTTTGCCTTATAAATCATTAATAAAATGTCTCGCTTTGCTCCCCAATTAGTGTGTTATAACTTTTTCAATATGGCAAGGGCTTTGATGCCCATGGCTGTAATGTATTTGATGTGCTCTTTCCAATTTAGATGTTGATCAAATATCACTCTAAGATATTTGATTTTTGTACAAAATTGTATTTCTGGGCTCAACCTGTGCCGCTACGTGAAATGCTCCTTATAGCACCATTTCTAAGGTATAAAAACTGCTAAATATACCAGAGAGAAAAGTTGCATGGAATGCTAGGAATATACCCAGCTCGCTCACCCTTATAGGGTGTCGGTATAGTAACTGGGGCGTGTTAAAACCACTATCAGAGGTCTCTTACCAATTAGTTCTCTCCTTTCTCAACATCCCCCGTTACTATGAGGTGCCGTTCTACATGCGACTACTACTACTACCCACACGACTCCCATCATTCCTTTCTATAGCACTGTGATACCTACACGCGTTCTTGTGTTTGGAAGCTTTATTGTGCTTATTGTGAAGATGTCTGACCTTCTTGAGACCCCTACTACCAAGTTGAGTATTGCAATTATCAATTTTGATAAGTTGAGGTGGCGACACACAGTAAAATTATATATATTGATAATTTTAGTCTCGGGAGTGTCGTATGATGCCGCTCCCCCGACAGCCATTTTGGTGTCGCTACCTCCCAGAGCTTCATTTTTACTTGACGACTTCCAATTAGTTCTTCATACTAATTGTAGTCGGGTTTATTTAGCTCTAGACATCTTATACAATGATTATTTATGATTTTCATGTTTATTAACATTTGTGTATTAGTTAGGCTATTTTGGCGTTCATATAGTAGGCTACCCGACCGGGCCGTATGCGGCTTCGGAAGGTAGCCTACACCAGTGAGTTCCCTTTTGATATACATATAATTATATCTAGGTTAAATCGTTTCTATTGATATATGTAGGGGAGTAGCCTAACCAGCTATATCCCTCTAGCTTTCTACAGAAGACTAAAGTTTTTATTCAATTCGAAGCGTTCTGATTAGAGAGTTGGAATACGATTAAACTTATAGGATGATATCCTCAAGTCATTGTATTACCTGACCAGGTCGGCATTATACCTGATTTTGGAGGGCTAATTATTGATTAGAGCGATTTAGTCTTCCTGACCAGGTCGGCATTATACCCGATTTTGGAGGGTTAGGCTATTCGCTCGTATCACACCATGTTCCTCTCTTTACCTCCATTTTCCCCATCCTCCCCTCTTTTTACTCACACTATGCCGTTATAGGCTACTTGCTTTAGAATATATAAATTTGTTTTATATAAATTGTTATTATTTATTGTGCATGTATTGGACAGAAGGCCATAGGCCTACTGCCTTGATCGGGTGGATCCACTGTGTCTTGGAGGGTTGTCCCACCTGACCGGTCACAGACCACATGATCACGAGTGAGCCACTCTTCTCGGCTGTCTCCCTCCCCCTATACCCACTTCGGTGGAGTACTTACTCACCGCACCCTAAACCTGGGGAATAGGCTTGAGTCATACACTCTAGGGGAGAAGCGGGGAACAGCTGAGAGAGAGAGGCATTGCTCACACGCTCTGTGAGTTGAGGCAGGTAGCGCTCTCTCCTAGGCTAGTCGTGGATGGCCACCGGACGCGCTGGACTGAGTACGCACCTTGCTACGTACCTCGTATCCTCCTATCCCCGGAATCCCCATCTTCGCTATCTTTCCGCCACGGTAGGGCCGGGATAAACCTTAGAATTGTATTTATATATTAGTAGCTTTGATTCTTTGGTCGGATTCAGGCAAAATTTTACCCTGTTCTGATCCCGTAGGTTGATCCCTTATACTTGATAAAAACAACCCGTGGCGGTTGGCTTTGCATGCCCCATTTTCGGATGGGAAGTTAACAATTTAAGGGTGCGGAACCCGTCCGTTGGAGGACTTTGAGCTCTTCCTGCCAGGTCTCCAATTTCCTTTCCCTGGATTTGTCAGGCTAGCGGAACACGCGCTAGTCAGAGTAGACAAGGTCCCAAAGGAGACAGTGATCTTCCCTAGGGACCAAGCCCAAGCTATTTGGGTTCGCACCCCCACTGACTGGGACTGCGTCAACACTAAGTTGACGCCACACAAGGGTACTTACACCATGTTTGTAACCCCAGACGAGGTTCCGTCGCCCTGTACAGACAAGGTGGCGGAACTAACCTTACAAGCGGCAGCAGAAGACAAACCCCTACCAGTACTAAAAGAGACAGAGGCTACCTCTCTTCTCTTCCCCGCAAGTAGGGAGTTTTGGAAGGAAGCTCTGGCCATATTTACAGCAGGTAAACTGGACCTGGATTGTGCTTCCACTCTATTCTCAGAGAAGCTGCCCAAAATTCCGGACCACTTAATCAAGGCGGGGTTTGAGACAAGAACGAGACTAGGAAGATCTATCAACTCCGTCACTACGGCGGAGTTGGTAGCTACCACGTACCGTGATGAACAGGTGTTCCGGGTCCTGATGAAAGGTCTACCACAGACCTTCCAGTCGGACCTCTACGACTTTGCGATGGCAAGGCGGGCCTGTAGGAAGTATGTCCTGGCCGGTGTCTCTATAAGGCACAAACCCAATAGGCTAATAAAATCCTCAATATGGGGAGAAAACCTGTTCCCGGAAGACGAGGTTATCAACGTCTCTCGGGAGGCATCCAGAGCCAACCAGAGCCTCTGGGTCTGGTGGGGACTACCCTTCAAGCGGAAGTTTGAGACCCCCGGACACCAAACCAGAACCAAGAAGAGGCCAAGGAGATTCAATCCTTACCAGGCCTCCCGTCCTCAAACGGTGGTACAAGCGGTTCCGGTGTCACAAGTCGGTAAGCCTTCGACATCTAAGGCTCAGCCACAGCAACAGTTTGTTTTACTGCAAACTCCGCCAGCCTTCAACATCCACGACTATAATGACCTCCCCAGCCTATAACCCCGTCTTTGAAGCAAGAGATTCGTTTTGAGGCTACAACAGACATGCGGGAAGTAGCAGGGCCAGATTTGGCTCCCGGCTACGAGGCGGACCAAGAGGTAGAGGCTTCCGGGGAGGTAGAGGTAACAGACCTGCAACCAATCAGTGAGAGCCCACAGGTAGGTGGGAGATTATATCTCTTCCGGGACCACTGGACCTTCAGTCCATGGGCCCACAGTATAGTCTCAAAAGGTCTGGGGTGGAAATGGGAGAACCCACCGCCCCCCCACGCCCCCCCCCCCCCCCCGCCAGTAAAATTTTATCAGATACCAACGGCGGACCTTGTAGACTATACCAAAGATCTCCTGAAAAAGAAGGCCATAAAAAGAGTGAAATGACTAAAGTTTCAAGGACGTCTGTTCAGTGTCCCAAAGAAGGACTCGGACAAAAGAAGAGTGATTCTGGACTTGTCCCGTCTCAACTCATACATTCATTGTGACAAGTTCCGAATGTTGACAGTCTCGCAGGTGCGGACCTTACTTCCCCGTGGGGCTGTCACCACATCTATAGATCTTACAGATGCTTACTATCATGTTCCAAAAGCAAGGAACTTCTCTCCATACCTAGGCTTCAGGCTAGGAATCAAGGCTTACTCATTCAGAGTCATGCCGTTCGGGCTCAACATCGCGCCCAGAATATTCACCAAACTAGGAGAGACGATAGTTCAAGAACTGAGAACTCAAGGGTTATGTTAGTAGCCTATCTAGACGACTGGCTCATTTGGGCAGCCAGCGTCGAAGAATGCTGCAAATCAACAGCCAAAGTGATAAAATCCTGGACCTTCAGGTAGACCTATTTGCCACAGAATCCAACCACAAACTATCGTGTTACGTGACACCCAACCTGGACCTTCTAGCTTACGCCACAGATGCGATGTCCTTAGATTGGAACAATTGGCAGAAGATTTACCTTTTTCCTCCGGTGGATCTTCTGATGAAGGTCCTGCACAAGCTAAGATCTTTCACAGGACAAGTAGCATTGGTGGCACCCAACTGGCCAAAGAGCAACTGGTTTCTGCTTCTTCTAGAACTGAAGCTCCGACCCAAACGGATCCCTCATCCGGAACTGACACAGACAGTACATACTCAGAGAGTGCCCTAACTTTATGGACTTCATGAAGTTTGCAGCCCAAAAGGACACTAGTATCGATCCACTAAACATCTTATTCATAGAATCAGATAAAAGGGAATCAACACTCAGGCAATATGATTCAGCAGTGAAGAAGCTGGCCAAATTTCTAAAAAAATCAGTTGCTCATAAAATGACCACAAATCTGGCAATTTCGTTCTTTAGAACTCTATTTGAAAAAGGCCTGGCTGCTCGTACCATTACGACAATCAAGTCAGCTTTGAGGAAGATCTTTCAGGTTGGTTTTAATATTAACCTGTCAGATTCATACTTTTCCTCGATTCCATGAGCATGTGCCCGCCTGAGACCAGTGGACCGCCCTCATACGGTCTCTTCGTTTTTAAATGACATAACTTAAATTAGCCTCAGATACTGATAATGACTCATGCTCTTATTTAACCTTGCTTAGGAAAACTTTATTCCTAATGGCCATGGCCTCAGGTACTAGAATATCTGAACTCTCGGCTCTCTCTAGGAACCCAGACCATATGGAATTCCTCCCGTCAGGTGAAGTATTACTTAGCTAAAAATGAGGACCCACAAAACAGATGGGCTCCATGGAAAATCATTCCTCTGACAGAGGACACATCATTGTGTCCTGTCGCTACCCTTAAATCTTTCTTAGCTAGGACATCCGAAAAATCTTCAGGCCCCCTTTTCATTAGAGAGAAAGGTGGTACAATTTCTCTTAAAGGTATTAGACAACAAATACTCTACTTTATTGAACAGGCCAACCCAGATTCAGTCCCACACGTCCATGATATCCGAGCAGTGGCTACTTCCATTAATTATTTTCACAACATGAATTTCGAGGACCTGAAGAAATATACGGGTTGGAAATCTCTAGCAGTTTTTAAACGCCACTACCTCAAAAACTTAGAGGCCCTTAAATTCCCAGCAGTTGCTGCAGGGAGCATAGTCTCCCCAGAATGATGAATCTTGTCAAATCCTTTCCTTAACCTTTGCTCACCTCTTTCCCTTAATACTCTCTCCTTCCTACCTGCCTCGCTCGTTTTCCCTACCAAACCTCCCTCCTCCAGGTAGTGAGGGTTTGGTCGTCATCCTGCCACTGGACCTGTCTGTATATACCCTGGTTTATGGCTTCAGATACCATTCTTAAATTGTACTATTTTACCTTGTTATTGCTAGTTCTAAGTCATAGTTTAAGTCTTAGTGTAATTAGTATGTAAGTAAATTTCCTACCTCATTATAGTGCATTAAAAAGTTATTTTTTAGAGGAACCTTAGGTTTCATTAACCCCTTTTATTTATATTGTTTGGTATCTGTTAAGCTTGGATGGGAATTCTCTGATACCTTTTCACCGGCAGACACAGGTCGAATCCAGAAAAGGGATTTTGACGAAGGTGTCGCCCGGTGAACCCAGCCCTTCTACTCTTTTTTCCCACCCTTAACCATTCCAAGCTAGGGTGTCTATTCCAGGAATGCAGATGGCGCACGGGTCGGGTAGTAGTAGCGGGAGCGAGGTGGAAGGAGTGACCTTTGCAACGGCTCCTGCCGTGAGAGGGATTTTGGAAAGGAATCCTCTAATTGGCAGAAGACCTGTGAATAGTGGCTTCCACTCGCCTTGTATTTTATACCCGACGCCCTCTAGGTGCTCGCGCGAGGGTAGTAACCTCAACATACCATGCTAGCTTTTTTCTCTGGTATATTTAGGCTCTATTTATACTTAGAAAAGTGAGCTACAGGAACTTTTCATCGGGCGACACAGGGCTTCCCCCAGAAACAGATTTTTCCTTCGTCAAAACCCCTTTTTCATTTAATTTCCGTGACTAAATGCACTTTTTGTGATAAAGCTCTAAAAATATGAAGGTATAGGCATTTTTAGGTTTTTTGTGTGTGTGTGTTTTAACTATCAAAATACGCAGTTGTGAGCCTTATTAGAGTGGTTTTAATTATTCGCAGATTTCAGCTACCCTCAAATAGCGGGGGTCTATGCTTCGCTGCCCTCTGCCCTCCCCTCTGCCTGCCATTGCTTTCGCCGTGTTTTGACAATTTGTCATTGCACCTACACAATACACAAACCCTCAGTTAGGCAGTAACTACCATCTAGTAGGCAGGTCTCCCCACCTACTGGACGGTAGTTACTGCCTAACCACCTTATTCTGGAGTTGTAAGCAATTCCTATTGTAAAGGACCTCAAGTTTGTAAAGTTAGGAAAAATACAATTTACTTTTCAAAATTCTAATTTTTTCCAGGTTCCTTTTCTGGAGTCTTGGGACCTAGCCTAGTGTTCCTATGATTATGGGTTACAATTTCCACTGGCACATCCCATATCCTTTTTATTTCTATTTTCTGGTCTTGATTCCTATAGGTTTTTTTTCTCTTTTTATTCACATCTACTCAGGTGTTCCTTGGTATTGCAACATCAATAAGTGATTTAGGGGAACCCCCTGTATTTGCGTTCTTTGCATTCGCGGAGTCATGCAGCCTCAGATTTCTCTCTGGAACATTTCTTCCCATTATTTGCATGAAATTCATGTATTCACTGTATTTTCCTATGAAAAGTATCCACAAATTCCTGTTTTTTAACAATTTCACCAAAAAATGCACTTTTTGTGATAAAACTATAAAGAAAACCAGGTATATAGATTTAAAGTGGGTTTTTCTTGAGTTAACACTAACAAAATAGGTCGTTTTCAGCGTTTTTATAGGGGGTTCTAACTATTCATGTGGGGGGTCTTATGAAAACATTAATATACCTGTGTGGTAATGTAACCCAAATACACTTCCTGTGTATTCATAATGATCCCTTTCTCTATCTTGCAGATAATTCGCGAAGCACCAAATGCAGACTTGGTGAGTGAGAGGTCCTTGGAACTTAAAAGTTACGGTACAAAATTATCGAAAAGGAACCCTATTCCTTGGTCTTGTTGGGAACTTGTGAGGGCCATCGTTCATTTTATTTTGCTGTAAGTATTCGAAAGATTATTTGTACGTTTATGAGTAATGTCGTTCTTGTATGGTTTCAAGTTTAATTCGTGAGGTTAGGAGCAGTTTCTAACTTACTTACTGTTTAGGATAAGCTATTTTGGCATCAGAATTGAAAAAACAAAATGATTTGTTCCTATGAGAGTATGAACCTTCGTCTGTTATACAAAGGCACAGGCAGTCCCCAAGTTACGACAGAGACCCTTTCCAAATGTTTGTTGTAGGTGGAAATCTGGTATAAGTCAGAGCTGGTTGTTGAATTGTCAACAACTTTGGCCTGACTAAATTTGTTGCCTACAATGTTTATTTCTTTTGAGACAAATTGTGTCCAGATGATCATTGCATTGTGAGATTTGATTTCCCTGAGGATGCTTACTTTAAGAGTTGTTATGAACGGAGTTACTCAGAACATGTTGGTCTCAGATTGTTTGTTTTATTTCAGATTCTTCAAAAAACAGATGAAATGTCCTTCGAATCCTAAGTAGGATTGAGTATTGTACATATAAAATCCTGTGGAAATGGAAGCTGAAGGCTCGTCATCACCGCTGCTACTCAAAGAAGAGAAGGAGGATCTGGAGGAGGGTCCAACTGAAAACGCAGATGACAACTCTTCGTTTGCAGACCCCTTGTTAGAATTCAAGGCAGAACCAGAATTTTTTGACTATGGTGATTTTGATGTGAACCGTTCTTCCCAATTTACTATGAAGTGTGAAAAGGACAGCTCTCCAAGCTGTGATGATGAGAGCGGAAAGGAAAAGATCTGTATTGGAGGAGAAAATAGACATTTGGGTAGAAGTAACACAACAGGGAAGCGATTAACTTGTATTGAATGCCAAAGGACATTTTCAAAAATTGACAAGCTGAAATCCCACATGAGAACTCATATGGGAGAGAAACCATATACTTGCTCTACATGTCTAAGAAGTTTTTCTGGTTCAAGTCATCTCAAACGTCACATGAGAACTCATACAGGAGAGAAACCATATGCTTGCTCAATATGTCAAAGAAGTTTTTCTCTTCAAGGTAATCTCAAAATACACATGGGAACTCATACAGGAGAGAAACCATATACTTGCTGTACATGTCAAAGAAGTTTTTATGGTTCAAGTTATCTCAAACGTCACATGAGAACTCATACAGGAGAGAAACCATATGCTTGCTCAATATGTCAAAGAAGTTTTTCTCTTCAAGGTATTCTCAAAACACACATGGGAACTCATACGGGAGAGAAACCATATACTTGCTCTATATGTCAAAGAAGTTTTTCTAGGTCAAGTCCTCTCAAACGTCACATGAGAACTCATACAGGTGAGAAACCATATACTTGCTCTATATGTCAAAGAAGTTTTTCTACTTCAAGTTCTCTCAAAAATCACATTAGAACTCATACAGGAGAGAAACCATATACTTGCTCTGTATGTCAAAAAAGTTTTTCTCGTCAAGGTGACCTCAAAATACACATGAGAACTCATACGGGAGAGAAACCGTATACTTGCTCTACATGTCAAAGAAGTTTTTATGGTTCAAATGCTCTCAAATATCACATGAAAACTCATACATGAGAGAAACCATATACTTGTCCTATATGTCAAAGAATTTTTTATGGTTCAAATGCTCTCAAATATCACAAAAACTCATAGGGGAGAGAAACCATATACTTGTCCTATATGTCAAAGAAGTTTTTATGGTTCAAATACTTTCAAATATCACATGCAAACTCATATGGGAGAGAAACCATAAACTTGTCCTATGTATCAAAGTAGTTTTTATGGTTCAAATGCTCTCAAATGTCATATGAGAACTCATACGGGAGAGAAACCATATACATGCTTAGTATGTCAAAAAGGTTTTTCTGATTCAAGTGCTGTCAATTATCAAATGAAAACTCATACAGGAGAGAAACTATATACTATATAATTGTTCTATATGTCAAAAAAGTTTTTCTCAATCAAGTGCTCTCAAATATCACATGCAAACTCATATGGGAGAGAAACCATAAACTTGTCCTATGTATCAAAGAAGTTTTTATGGTTCAAATGCTCTCAAACGTCACATGAGAACTCATACGGGAGAGAAACCATATACTTGCTCTGTATGTCAAAAAAGTTTTCCTGATTCAAGTGCTGTCAATTATCACATGAAAACTCATACAGTAGAAAAGGGATTTTGATGAAGGAAAAATCTATTTCTGGGTGAGGACCTGTGTCGCCCGGTGAAAAATCCCTGTAACTCATTTTTCAAGTACTGGTGGCCCTCGGTTAGCGTCAGGGGTTCCGTTCCTGGCCGCCGACGCTAAGTGATTTTCGACGCTAAGCGATTTTAAAGCCTAAGGCCACCGCACACCTTCTTTCGAAACTAGACCAGTCAAAGGCGCTGTAATCCCACAATGGCGCAATAAGTAAAATTATATTTATGCAGTATAGTACTAGAAAATTTACTATACAGTAGTACTGTACAGTACATTATAGCATTGTAAATACTGTAAAGTGAAAACAGCCTAGCTTTAATCCTTTGGGTGGCTAGAGTATGTAAAGATATATAATAGTTTATACAGTGTACAGGTAGCTGTAGTGTTCAAGTTACGATCATTAGTCTTACGATAGTACGATTTTATGAGAGATCAAATTACAATGGCCTAACTTTATCCATCTTCTAGTTACATAAGTTCAATAACAGCAAAAGAGAATGATGAAAGTATGGTTTTAACGTTATACTCGTTGCGTGAACGTGTACAGCCATGAACAACAGAATGAGAAACGACTTTTTTCTAAGTGCAACAGAACTGGATAACATCCGTTTGGCTTGTATTTCAATCATCGTACCACAGTACACTATTACCGTAGTTGTTATAAATGGCGTTATGTATAGAATAGAACTGAGATATCTTAATGTAATAACTTTATTCGCTATAGATCAAAGATCAATCGGGAAATATACTGTTAAATTTAAACCTAGTTATAACTGAAGCTGAGAAAACTTTTCAAGCTGCTAATGACTATTATCATACATCGACAACAAGGATAAAACTGCAGTAAACGTATGCCATCACAACCGTATATTGGTAAAATCATTTGTTAATCAAAACTACTGTGCTTGAAAGAACACATTTACTGTTGGTTTCACGCCGATATAAGATAAATAACGTAAAGTTCGTATTACGATGATATAAAGGATTATTGCGAACGGAATCACATAATTTTTTACGCAATAAACATGCCGCCAACGTAATCTGTTAACAAAAAAAAAGTAGTTCACATTCACAATGAGACATATTCAATAAATATTTCCACCTAAAAACGCGCTGTATAAGGAAAAATAACTTTGTCTCATATAAGTCAAGTATCTAGATATTCGTTTATGCTAACTAGAAGCAAGAGAATTCACTCAGAATTGCGTTATGGTGAAACAAACTCATCAGCTGATTTCAAACCACAACATTGGCCGCTCCGCGGAATACTGGCTTAAATTTGCCGTAGTATTTTATAATACAATAATATGAAATACATACAATATTCTTTGATACAGTGAAATAATGTATAACTCTTTAAAGGATTTATGGAGAAGATGCATAATTAATAAAATAACACCATGCATTTTTCGGAACAGGGGCGGACAAGAACGAACTTGAAAAAACATCCCCTGACAACGTGGAGCGTAGTTACAAAGGCTGCCTTAATTTGTATCTTATTTATGTACAAAAATGAAAATACCTTTACGTAATACATTTTCATACACATTTTAAACATAAAAGCATAAAAATTAAAAAAATCGACACATCGATCGTCAAATTTGCACTCTTTTTAACTCTATATTATCGGAAGAGTGGCAGACGGCGGCATACAAGAACAAACATGAAAAAACATTGTAGTCGATAACTTGAAGGGCAGTTTCAAAAGCTGCCTTTTTATCATATTTCTGCACAGAAATAAAAATGCCCTATTCGTGATACATTTTCATACACATTTTAAACATAAAAGCATAAACATTTATAAAATCGACACATCGATCGCTAATTTGCACTTTTTTTAAATCGATATTTTCGGAAGAGCGGCAGGCAGTGGCTCACAAGAAAGAACATGAAAAAAAATCGTATTTGATAACGTGAAGGGCAGTTTCAAAAGCTGCCTTTGTATCAAATTTCTGTGCAGAAATAAAAATACCTTACACATAATACATTTTCATACACATTTTAAACAAATTATAAATCGACACATCCATAGCTAAATTTGAACTTATGTAACTCGATATTTTCGGCATAGAACAGCGTCAGAGGCATATATTTTGCCCTAATACCTACGTAATACTCTCCATAAAATTTGTTAATATAATTTGCATAACCTTTATGGTCTGAACGGCATTTCTACAAATGTATGAACTTGTTAGACAACGGCGCTAGCAGCGCCGTTAACTGAAAATTTTGCCGTAAAAGTACCTTTAAAATGCTGTATTTTTTTTAATGAATATTTTTGACGACAGCCGTAAAACCGATTCACTGTTGAGCAATCGATTGCGCCGTTAACCGCGGGCCGCCTGTATAAATAAACTCTAGATATACCAGAGAAAAAAGCTATCATGGTATGCTGAAGTTACTACCCTCAGTGCGAGCACCCGAAGGGTGTCGGTATAAGTATAGGGGCGTTGTGTTACCACAAATCACAGGACCTCTACCATTTAGAAAGTTCCTTTCAAAATCCTCCTCTCTGGTGGGAGCCGCTACAACGAAATCCCACCACCCGCTCCTCTCGCTACTACTACTAATACCCACGCGCTTCCCTCATTCCTAAAGTAGTCCTACAAACTTGGATTAATCAGGGTGGGGATGTGAGAATGAAAAAGGGTTTGGGTTCACCGGGCGACACAGGTCCTCCCCCAGAAATAGATTTTTCCTTCATCAAAATCCCTTTTCTGGGTTCGACCTGTGTCTGCCGGTGAAAACATATCAGAGAATTTTATCCAAGTTTTTAGTTCAAAGTTCTGTATAAAGGGTTAATAAGACCCAGAATAAGTGAAAATGGAAAATTTTTTATTTTTAAAACAATTCTATCAACAACTTAGATATTACAAATCTAATAATACACCTTAAACTATTTTACCTTAAGCTACTTAGATTAAAATTTCCACATAGTACCAAATTTAGTTTGTTTCTTGGCCTATTTGGCCTGATGCAAAAATAAGGATCAATATGAAGTTCTTATGGTACCACTATAGTGGTGCCTACAAATAATCTATATACAATATTCTACAATATCCGGTGGCGGGATTAAGAGGATGGTGGGGAGTGTGAGCGAGTCATGCAGGTACAAGGGTCATGCAGGTAGGAGAGAGTAAAAGGGATAGAATTAATAAAGGTTTCTAAGGAGAGCTGTCACTCCGTTCTTCAGGGACAACTATGCTTCCTGCTGCCACTGCTGAAAATTTTAGGGCCTGTAGGTTTTTCAGATAGTGGCGCTTAAAGACTGCCAGAGACTTCCAACCCGTGTACTTTTTAAGGTCCTCGAATTTCATATTCTGAAAGTAGTTAATAGAGGTGGCAACTGCTCGGATGTCATGGACATGAGGGACCGAATCCAGATTAGCTTGCTTAATGAAGTAAAGAATCTGTTGCCTGATACCTCTTAAGGTGATCATACCTCCCTTTTCTCTAAGAAAAAGAGGACCTGTGGTTATTTGAGACGTTCTGCTTATGAAGGTCTTGAGAGTGTGAACAGGACATAATGATTTATCCTCTGTAAGAGGAAGAATTTCCCCAGGTGTCCACCTATTTTTTGCGGGTACCTTCATTCTTAGCTAAAAACTGTCTGTCAGGTGAAAGTAAGACTTTCCTTGACGGAAGGAACTCCACATGTCCTGGGTTCCTAGAGAGGGCCGATAGTTCAGAAATTCTAGCTCCAGAAGCCAGGGCTACTAGAAAAGGGATTTTGACGTAAGGAAAAATCTATTTCTGGGCGATTGGTTCGTGTCGCCCAGCGAAATATCCTTTAATCCATTACTTCTAAGGTAAATGAACTAACAAATACCAGAGAATAAACAAAATAAAGAAAAAGGTCAGTATAACTGACTCGCTCACCCTCCAAGAGGGCGTCGGTATGAACACTAGGGCGAGTGAGACCACTACCACGAACCTCTTGCCAATAGAAATCTCCTACAACAAAACCCCCACAAGAGGAGAGCCGACCCACTGACCGGGGCAGCAACTGCTACTACTCCAACCCACGCTATGGACTGCTGCGCCTCTGGTGGCCATCCGGAAGTTAGCAGGCAATCTTGAGCGCAGGGATGGGTAGGGTGGGATTTCGCTGGGCGACACGAACCAATCGCCCAGAAATAGATTTTTCCTTACGTCAAAAGTCCCGTTTTCTGGGCTCAGTTCGTGTCGCTGCGCGAAATCGGTACCAGAGAATTAGCACAAGATTGAAAATAAAGAAGTTCTCAATAAAACTTAAAATAAAATACATTATTATAATTGCAAGAAAATATATACACATACATAATTGTTCATACAATTTGGAAAGAAACAATACTTAAGATTAGCTTAGAGTTAACATATATGTACAGGGCTTACATGAAATATATATGTTGAACTTAACACATGTGTTAGACAACAATAATTAAAGCAATTATAATGAAATAGTATGATTCTGAACAAACTTACAATAAAATATGTTAAATAAAATTTATAGATCTTAATAGACAAATCCATAACCATTGTAATGGAGATGTGTCGCCCTAGCATAAAAATAAGGGGACCACATCGTAAAGATCAATATATACAATCAATTGTGGGTGACCCTAGCCAAAAAAAAAAAAAATAAAAAAATAAGGGACACCCACTATACCATCACAAGAGCAGCTAAGACTCAAGGTAGACGTAAATGAACATGGTAGGTATAGACAAACTGTTGGCTGAGATAAGTAGAAAGGAGATCTGGATCTTCAACTTAATATTAAGCAGAGTCGGGGGAAACTATGTTACCCGCCGCAACTGCTGAAAATTTCAGAGATTCCAAGGACTTCAAGTAGTGACCCTTAAATACTGTCGGCGATTTCCATCCAGTATACTTTTTCAAATCATCAAAATTCATTTGTTGGAAATAGTTAATTGAGGTGGCAACTGCCCTGACATCATGAACTTTAGGAAAGGATTCAGGGTTGGCTTGTTTAATAAAGTATAGGATCTGTTGCCTGATACCTTTAATTGATAAAGTACCACCTTTTTCTCTCCTAAAGAGAGGACCCGAAGAGGCGCCACGGGGAAGTAAGGTCCGCACCTGCGAGATAGTCAGCATTTTGAACTTGTCGCAGCGAATGGCCAAGTTTAAGCGGGACAAGTCTAAGATTACCCTTCTTTTTAGTGAGCCTTTCTTTGGCACGCTGAACAAGCGACCTTGAAACTTTAATCTGTTGACTCTCGCTATTGCTCCTTTCTGAAGGAGCTCGTCCGCATACTCCGTCATTTCTTTTGATGGAAGTTGAAGGAATGGTCTGGATGGAGGAGGATCCGCAATCCAACTCCAACCCAGGCCCTTTGACACAATACTCTGTGCCCACTTGCTGAATCCCCACCGATGCCGGAAGAGAAACAGCCTCCCTCCTACCTTCGAGCTCTCATTGCTGCTGGGTCGAGTGACCTCCGCGGCCTCCACGGAAGTGTTTTCCCCTGTTGAGAGACCTTCCTGATCCTCTCTGACGAAAGGATCCCCTAGCTCTACCTCCCCTGCCGAACCGGTCATAGTGCTGAAAGGCTTGACCCTCGAACACTTGGTTAAAGGCTGGGGAGACAGCGTAGGAGGTGGAAGGCTGAGGCTGAGGGGAAATCACATAAATGGGTTGTGATTGAGCCTTGGAAGTAGAAGGTTGAGCTGATTGTATCATAGGTACAGCCGACACAGCCTGGGTGAAACGTTGCTGCTTCTTTTGGTAAGGCTGGTAACGTTTGAGTTTCTTTTGCGTCTTACCTCTTGTAGGTTGATCTTGGCGTCTCTTAGCTGTGAGACCCCAACGATCCTTGAGGTTCTGGTTGAGCCTTGTTGCTTCAGCCTGGACCTCCTTGACCATTGACTCAGGAAAGAGGTCTACCCCCCAGATGTTGGAGGAAAGCAGCTTATTCGGCTCATGCCGAATAGTTGCTTCCTGGAGGACATGTTTCCGGCAATTAATTCTAGCTGTAGCAAACTCAAACAGATCAGACTGGACGGTATGCGTCTGGGACTTAGTCAGGAGCTTGAAGAGCGGCTCTGAAGCATAAGAAAGAGCCGCTACCTCCGTCATTGCCATGGTATTCATGGACCTGGCAAGCCTAGACTTGGCCTCAAACTCAGCTTGAATGAGGCTGTCAGGAAGTCTAGGTAGCTTCTCGCCGAACTGGTCCATAGCGCAGTCTGGTTTGAGCTTGCCCACTGAGAAGGTGTTAGGTAGATCTTCCCACAAATCTCCAAGTGAAGGGAGCAAAGGAGATGTGGGGTCTGCTTCCCTTAATTGTGGAAAAGATTCTCCTTTCAGGACAGCCGGAATGGTGACTGTAGCTATCTTGGTCAAGAAGGGAAGAGGAGTTCCCTCCTCCATCGTAAAAATGGTGAAGGGACTCTTAAAGGCTTGTATTCTCGTGTTCGAACAATCCATTTCCTCTAAACACCTGAGCCATTCTCTTTGAGCCTGGTCCCGGGAGTAGAGGACTGTCTCCTTCGGAACCTTATCCTCTCTAGTCATGGCTGCGTCTGTAAGTCTGGCGTAGCCAATGAACGGCGGTTGGAGGCCCTCCGGATAGAACTCGAAGTCCTCAATCCTTCGAGTGCCGCATTCCGGGATAGAGATAAGGCCGTCCTGGAAAGGGGCGTATGACGCCACTCTCCAGGGGTTGTTCATTGAGAACGGAGGCAGAGAGTCGTGAGGTGGGAGCTGTAGCAATCCAGCACCGGATGCTGGAGGAGTAGCCAGAGGGGCCTGGTTAAGTCCGGCAATTATATTGTCCTGGGACGTAATCCTTTCGGACAACCGGGAGAACATCTGCTCCATGCTGCTCCTCAAAGAGCCGACCAAGTCTCCCATCTGCTGCATCAATCCAGCATTGGGATCCAAAGCCAGAGCTGATGCGGAGGTGGAGGGATAACTCGTCACAGGCACCAAGGGGAGGGGAGAGACCGCTGGCTCCGCCGGAGTACGGGGCCTATCCTTGGAAGACCTGCTCTTAGAGGACTTCGAGCTTGAAGCAGAAGCTCTAGACTTCTCTGCTCCGGGGTTTGTAGCCGGAGACTTACGAGAACACGACGCCGACGAAGTCTTTTTGGACGACGACGACGTCTTTTTAAGGGTTTTCTGTACCCTTTGGCCCTTGACTTTGGGTTTAACCGAAGCACTGGGTGAAGCATAAAGGACCTCAGCTCCTGTAAAGCCCTGGAAAGAAGCTGGAGAAGTAGCAGGAGAAGAAGATCCAGTGGCGCCCAAGGGAAGCCCTTGGGCGTCCAACGTACCTACCTCGACAACAGGTCGTCAACACCTACCATCGGTTCAACATTTAAATCCAGTGTCGCGACTTCCGATGAGATATCGTGGCCTGGTTCCTTCATTGAAGTGGCGATCTGTCGACTTGCCGCCGGGGAACAGCAGGACAGCCATCCTCTTCTCAAGGATGTAGGGCTGTCCCTTGGCGGCGTTCTTCCCAAATCCGCCGACCCAAGCCCTCAGGGTTGCAAGTGCGGACTCTCTAATGGCAGGAGCCTGGAAGAGAGGACGTTTATTAGTTTTAAGTTTAAAATTGAAATTCAACCTTAAACTAAGACTAGACTTAAACCTATAAAGTTTTGGGGATGTAATTCACAACATATAAGGAGCTTAAGCTTAAAAGAAATTAATAAAATTAAACTTAAGATCTAGAACAGTCATTAGAATCCATGTATAGAGTTGTAAATACTTACCCCGTCTAAGAACTGACCCACGAGATCATAACAAATTGTACAGGTCTCGTGGAACCAGACCTTCAGATTCCCATGCGGAGTCGCGCACGGAGCGTGGGACCTACAGACTTCATGCCCGCAGGGGTCCTGGAGCATGGCGTTGCATCCCGGATGCTCACAGTTGGTGGTCTGTAAGTGGAAGGATACATGAGTACCATAAAAGACATCACTTACAGGCTAAATTAGAACTCCGATGCATGCCGGAGAGTGAAAAATTTTTGGGCATAACCCCTCCCCTACCGCCTGAATAGGCTATAACTCCGGAATGATCCGGTGTGAAAACAGAGGGAAGGGAGGAACCCGGCTTAAGCTAGCTTAAATTAAACTTATGGTAGCTTAAAATAAACTTATAATAAACTTAAGCATAAATTAGCACTAAATTCCGGAATTGATTCCGAATCGCGGAGGTGTTCGTCTCCCGTTATACCTACGAGACGGGATGGTTAGGTAAATAAGACCAACTGCACGCCTGAGGTCCGCCCGCAAGCGGGGAACCAGCTCCCTCCCTCGTGAATGACGGAGCTCCGGTAAGAGAATAAAGCACCGACAATCCGGGAAGGGGCGAGAGGGCGAAACAGACTCGAGCAAACATCGGGGCAATGGAGTAACAAAGGAGAGGGAAGGCCAGTCCCCCTACCCCGTCACAACAAAGCACCGTGAAGCCGAGAGAAACGATCAAGTCCAGTCTGTGTCTGTCCAGCTCCCCTACTCCCTCCGCGTAGGGAGAGAGGGAGACAGGCCCGGGTAGAGCGAGCGAGGACGGACCTCCCTCCCCCCAGCTCTATGGGAGAGCGGGAGGAGGCAGGGTGACTGGCCGGGCGTCTGGCTGACTCGCGATCACATGGTGACCACGATACGGTAACTCGATAAAACAACGAAATCCATAGCCTAGGTTAATGCAACCAAACTGATCAGCGAGATGTCATCGAAGATGCAACAAAACTGATAAAAGGAAGCAATAAAACTAATGGGGACCATGATAAAATAAACCTAGGCTACGATAACGTACCAGACGCCCTAGGCTAACACAAAATCAAATAAAATCACAAAAACTTAAATTAACATGAAAGTAGGGAAATAACAGTATGAGAAAAAATCCAGGAGTGTACGACTAACCCAAGAGAAAGTCTACCACTCAAAGCTAGCCGGGGCCGATACTAAGAGCTGTGGCTAGGGTCTGGATAGAAACGAAAATGCCTACGCAAGGTAAAGAAAGACATGCATGCATGACATAAACCAATGTAGGCTGGATCCCCTAACATAATATAGATAGACAGGAATAGAGCGTAAAATAAAAGGGAAGGTTCTAGGTATGGGAGACCAAGAACGAACCCGCCACGACGCAGAACAATGTCGCCATGCTTCCGGCCGCGAGCCAGCATTTATACCTAAAAAACGGCAAATACTGACTCAAGGCTGGAATAAACTAAGTAGGAACCTTACGGGATACTTAACTTAGCTGATGCGATGGCTGAACGCTCCATTATAAGATAAAATCCTCAAAAGGGGGCACGAAAACACAGAGACAAAAAATTACGTCCGTCTAGGTCCGTGCTAACTTGAAAGGATGGCCACCAGAGGCGCAGCAGTCCATAGCGTGGGTTGGAGTAGTAGTAGTTGCTGCCCCGGTCAGTGGGTCAGCTCCCCTCTTGTGGGGGTTTTGTTGTAGGAGATTTCTATTGGCAAGAGGTTCGTGGTAGTGGTCTCACTCGCCCTAGTGTTCATACCGACGCCCTCTTGGAGGGTGAGCGAGTCAGTTATACTGACCTTTTTCTTTATTTTGTTTATTCTCTGGTATTTGTTAGTTCATTTACCTTAGAAATAATGGATTAAAGGATATTTCGCGCAGCGACACGAACTGAGCCCAGAAATAGTGTTTTCCTTAGCAGTGCTGAGTAAGAACATGCATCATTGTCTAAATCTGATGCCAGTTTAAGTACATCGTTCAGAAACCACGATATTGTTTGAGGGCGGTTTACGGGTCTCAACCGGGCGCATGCCTTTGGAATAGAAGAGAAGTATGTGTCCGTCAAATTGATATTTGGAACATTTTCCTTAGAGCCGATTTTACGTGCTGGCTGCTAAACCTTTTTCATGTAAGGATCTAAAGAAGGAGATTGTTAGGTTTGCATTCATTTCCTGAACATCTAGGTCTTTCAAAAATTTTGCTAGTTTCTTTACTGCTGAATTGTATTGTCTAATCGTAGAATCCCTCTTGTCGGATTCTACAAATAGAATATTCAAAGGGTCTATGCTTGCCTCTTTTTGTGCTGCAAACTTCATGAATCAGAATTCTTGAGGAAGCTGACACAGTCTGCGTTTGTATTATCTGTGTCAGGTTCGGGGATGGAATCGTCTTGGGTTTGAGTTTCATCTCCATGAGGAGGGGATACCAATTGCTCTTCGGCCAGTTGGGCGCTACTAGTGCTAACTGTCCTTTGAAGGATCTTAGTTTGTGTAGTACTTTCAATAGAAGATTTACTGGAGGAAAAAGGTAAATTCTTTCCTAGATGTTCCAATCTAGAGACATTGCATCGATGGCAAAGGCACGGTTGTCTAGGTTGGGAGCCACATAGCAAGCTAGTTTGTGATTGGACTCCGAGGCAAAAAGAGTCACTTGGAGTCCTGGAATCTGGGTTGCAATTCATTTGAATGATTTGTTGTCCAGAGACCATTCTGATTCTAGCGGAGTCGTCCTGGACAGAGAGTCCGCCACGACATTTCTCACCCCTGCCAGATGAATTGCTGACAGATGCCAGTGATTCCTCTCTGCTAACAAGAATATTGCTATCATCACATGGTTTAGTTTGTTGGATTTGGAACCTTTCCTGTTTATGCAATGTACTACCGTAAAGCTGTCTGACACTATCCGAATATGGATATTCTTGGTCGGTAATAACCGCTTCAGGGTTAAGAAGACTGCCATCACTTCCAGTATATTTATATGGAATCGACGGAATGTTTCTGACCATGTTCCTTGGACTTTTTTGAATTGTGAATATCCTCCCCAACCGCTCAGAGATCCATCTGTATGGATGATTAGAGATGGTGGGGAAAACTGCAGAGGAACTGATTTGGACAGGTTTCGCCTTTCCATCCATGGACGAAGTCTCTTTTTTTTAGAATGTTCGGTATTCTTGAAACTTTGTCTCTGAATTTGATGTTGGCTCTTGATCTCCAAACTTGACTGATATCCTTCAATCTGGCTTTCAGTAGAACGTCTGTTACTGATTCAAACTGTAGAGAACCCAGGATCCTCTCTTGTTCTCGGCGAGAGGATCGTTTGTTCTTGAGGAAATGTTTTGTAGCTTTTGCTATTTCTTTGGCCTTTTTGGGCGGAAGAGATAGCTCGTGTTTCCTCAGGTCCCACTGGATCCCCAACCATTGGAATCGAGATGCCAGGGTTAGCCTGGATTTATCCTTGTTTACTTGGAACCCTAAGAATCTTAGGAATTCCAGTACTTTGGATGTCGACTTGTGGCATTCCGCTACACTGGTCACCCAGATCAGCCAATCGTCTAGGTAGGGCTACTAGTAAGATGCCTTTCTTCCTCAATTCTTG